>NC_140932.1:105808354-106280854 GCF_014529385.1 Adiantum capillus-veneris | reverse complement strand
TTATTCAAAGGAGGTTGCATTTGTGGAGATTGCCACAATCTGTGCACTATTAAGGTTTGGGGAGACTGCTAGAATAGAATTTTTCTTTTGTGGAGGGCATGCACAATGGGGATAGTATCATTGTAGGATGGGAGCATCAAGACTTGGGATGTGTTATTTAAAATCCTGCACCCCCTTGTTTATGTACTTCTACTATGTTCAGTGGATGTGCAGGCTTGGGGTGTGGGTTTCATTAAAGTATACTAAGGGAGCAAGCATTGGACGCTTAGCACCGTGCAGGAACATTTGGCTATTACGGGCTTTGAGCACCTTCAACATACTCAACTTCACCTCCAAGGTCACAACGTGATGATGCCTTTGTTAAATCATTTTGGCTGCAAAGTTGTATAATTTTATCTTTGAGAAAGCTTTGTGACATAGCCATCTACAAGGGCCATAAAGCATTACTTGAGCTTAAGCGCATGTACTGGAATCTAATGGTAAAATGGTAAGGCAAAGCTGCTCAAAACAGCCAAACTCAACTCAAGTGAAGTCACCACTTTGAAGTGTAATTGACACTTTCACCACACAAATGGTTGATCCCGAGTGTGAAACACACAAAATGCACTACATGGTCGATGTTTTTGCTAGCTAGCTTGAACTATCAATTTTATAGTTTGGTTGTGGCACATCATTTTTCACACAAAGTATATTTTTTCAATGTGTATGGTTCATTAGGCGTTCACTGATATCACCAAGCCAAGAAAATCTTCCTCAAGAACAAAGGTCATTGCCCTAGAAAGAAAAAGCACGTTAAAGACTGCTTGTCTTAGCTACAAATCAATAAAGTGATCAACAAGATCACAATCTTTCCAAACCTTGTGTGCTAGAGATCAACGCCATTATGGTGGAAGGCAGCCAAGCAATGTAATGGAAGGCAATGGGTAGTGATCTCATTTTTTTGTGATCAAACTGTTTAGCATTACAAAGCTCATTGTTTTCGATATCTTCAGACTGATAAGCCTTGTTTTGAATTGAACCTAATTTTTTTGTAAATCCACCTACTTTATAGACCATGGTTTTCTTGCCATGCATTTTCTTGTGAGATGCATGATAATGTCCCATCTCTACTTTTTGGTTCAATGTGCTTGTTAAGGAATCTCAAGTTTTCAAGGAAAACCTTTTTAGATAACTACAGGATTTTTGTTTTGCCGTTGTTGATCTTTGGCTCTAGACTTGGCAAACATCAAACATTGAGGGATGTCTGAATGGAGGTACAACTAGCCAGGCCATCACATAATCTACACCCAACACAAATTACCCTTGCAAGATGTGTTCACTTTGGGTGACATGTTTGGGATGGTACCCAATGCTCAACACACCCTTGTTGAATCCCTGGATGCCCCCCCCTTGCATGACCAAGAACTTCAAAAACCAAAGTAGTCGCATCAAATATAGGAGCACAGGGGAGCAAGAGATCAAAACAAGCTAAAGACTAGAATGACACATCGGAATGAGAACCCCAACCTGTTTCACCTCTGCCACATTTATTTTATTTTCTCTTTATTCCTTCCATTGGCAAGTGTCTCTGGGATTCCTCAACTCTTTGCACTCCAGTTTGGGGCCTTTCTTTATTGTACCCACTTTGCTCTTTCTTTCTACTACCTAGAGGAGAGACACTCCAAGTTGAGATGTTATGAAAAGCACATGAGACAAAGTGATTCAAGATGCAATTCATAGTGTTTAGACAGAAGTAGAAAGGTATCTAAGCCACACTTCGAATGATGTAAGACACTGAATGAGCAGTCATTTACAATTCACTAGCCCCCATTGGAGTGGTTTCTAAGGCAATCAGTTCTCCTCCTAGTCTTGGCAGATTTTTTTTAAACTGTTTGGCATTCTCATCGAATGTAAGCAACTCAAATAAACCTACCTATACCAATCCAGGCATACATTCACTTGATAACAATACTTAATAAAAGATATTGAGCAGCAAAAACATGTAAAGAAATGATGCATACTCATATTTGTATGGAGCCGTTTTTAATGAGATGAAGATTGTGAATACACGAAGGTCAAGCATTTTGAGTCAGGTCCAGTTGATTCTGGACTCGTGTGAGAACTGAGTAAAACTTGGACAGTGTTAAACAATTTGGATACAAACAATAGATGGATTGTCAAACTCTAATAGTTGGGAGGGTATTAAATTTTCTATATTTTCGCCTGAGGTTGTTTAGAAGCAGTTACTCTCAAGTATGGTGAGATAATGGACATTTGTACAACTTGATGTAGGGGCTATGCCAAGATGAGAACTAGATGGAGGTGACATTCATAGAGGTTTAGGCCTCCTCTGCCTTGCCTAGATCCTTTGCTGATAATAGCTGTAGCCCAGAAAACTTGAGCAAAATACAAGTTCAAGCCAAAAATGGTGCTTTTGGTATATCCAGTAGGCGTAGTCCCCACCGATGTTGCCCTAGCTCCAAACTTGCAGTGTATACTTGTTGAACAAGAGGCTACTTTGTATACTTTTCTTGCAAGCATCTTGGCTTTAACTTTAGCCATTGTGCCCTCAGCCAATGCATCACTATCATTAGGTGGCAATATGAGAGAGAACATAGTAAGAACTTGAACAATATCTAGCTCCCTTCTTCACTAAGGCTTGTTTTAGAAAGCCAAGAAGTCCACACACACGAAAAAGAGCAAAAGCCAGAAAATCGACCGGGGGCTCCATCCACATGAGACCAGCAACTGGTGTATTGATTCAAGGGTGCATGGGTTTTCTGACTTAGAAGGACATACTGAGGCAATTATTAGGTAGATTAAAAAGTACGTGTACACATTCACTTTCCATGACCTATTAGCACAAAAATGGCATCCCCAAAGTGCACGAGACATTGACTAGAGAAGTTAACAAAAAAGGCAAAGAATAAAGATAAATTGGTGGAAGAGCCAGCTCAACCTTCCGGAATTTATGAATATACAAGAGAAGGGAACACTAATAACTCGGGACTGCTAAATCAATACATAAATACATATAAGTAATGGACTTATATGCCACTTGAGATGAGATTATATCAAGGGAGCAGCCAATTTTAGAAAGCCAGTTTTTAACCGAGTTTGAGGCATGAAGACAACCACAAAACAAAGCTCACAAAAGAGCAAGGGGCCAGCTAACATTGAAAATCCCATACTCGACGGCAGATCCGTGTACCGTCGTCAAGGTCCAAGGTCGGGGGCAATCGCTCTCCACCGTTCATTTACTTGCCATTAAAAGTCATAATCTGCCAGTTCAGCCACGGGATTTCTAGCTCAAGCCACTGTCCTTGTGCTGTACAAGAGTTTTGTGCGCTGCTACAGGAAGACAATCATGCTCAGAGACCAGTCTTTGCCCCCTCCCTTAGAAATTGATGGTTGGGAAAGGTATTCTACTTTTTCATTTTCCTAGTCAAACAAGAGATATAAAGTGATAGGGAGGGAGAAAGACACACATAATGCACGGGGATACACCAACATAGCCAAAAATAATGGTGAAACAAAGTGAAAATTCACAATGGCCTACAAAAAACCAACTGTGGATATGAGGGCCATGAGGAGCGTGTTTGTTCATGAATGCACTCATCACTACCCACCTCATGTCCGCCAGTAATGAGCACATCCATGAACAAGCACACCCTCATACCCGCAAAGGCCATCCCTTCCTGTAATGCTCTCTAAAACAATGCCAAAATATTTCACCTCTTACGAACTTCCATACTGTCCTGAAAGACACTCAAAAACCTATATCTATTTGAGCATTAAAGTAGACAATAATAGAACTCTACACAACTTTCAGCAGCAAAAAATTATCTTTCAAGGTGATCAAAGACCACTTCTAAGATATTTTGACTCCCGTTTAACTCTGAACAAAGCAAAAGAAAAGCAGCCGACCACCATAAAGGGACCATTAGATACTGTAAGGACAATTTGGCAACCATCAAGAGATCATAATGATATAAAAATATGATGCATTTTAGCACATCGATCATTGGCTACTCATGCAGGCAAGCCACAAGACACACGACCACCTACACAAAGGTGGCACGACCACCTATGGAAAGATTTGCTTGAAACTGCGTTAACCAAAGGCTGACTGGTGTGACCCGATGCTAAAAGTTCTCCTCTCCCCAAGGAACTTAGTTTTCCAGAAGTGCTATGCCCAACTGGACAATACGAGACCCACATGCCATGAGCCTGTCCATGCAAAGCAGCAACTTCACTTGTAACCACCTTCCTGTAAACAGGACATTACAAAATCATTTCAAAACATAAAGCAATGACTTTCTACGCCATAACGAGAATGAAACAATCGAAATCGAAATGAAACTCTGACACGAATCGTTTCGAGATTCTGTCTGCTTTCGGGGTTTTAAGTTTTGAAACGTTTCGTTTGAGGGCAAGAAAAAGGGAAACAAGTTTCGTAATATTATGTATATTCACACAAACATCTATGTGTGTATATATGTTTGCATGTACATACAAACTCCCAAATGTCTATTCATAAGCACACGCATATGAAGGCATGTGCATGCATGTATAAGTATAGATACACATACATTCTTTTACATTTATTTCTTTCTACACAGACATACACATTCAAATAATCTTAAACATATATACAATTAATGAGACAAAGGTAGGAAGAAATAGAGAGATCAAGTGCCCACTATGTTGAAAGCTTGAGAGCAAAAAACAAAATATTAATTTTCTTACCCCAGATTATTCTTTCATTTGGGCTATAAAAACATGTTTTTTGTATCATGTACTCTTTAAATACTGCCCAAAACTAGTTGAATACAAAGCCACGCCCTGAGACTTGACAATGTTTTTCAGAGTTAAGAGCATCAGCTCTTGAGGATTCTGAGCAAGAACAGACATTCCTGAGATTAGGATTTTGCACTAAGATTATAAAGCAAAGGCTTTCGAGTGCCATCGGGTTTGACACTCTCTCTCTCTCTCTCTCTCTCTCTCTCTCTCTCTCTCTCTCTCTCTCTCTCTCTCTCTCTCTCTCTCTCTCTCTCTCTGCCATCACTTCTACAGAGGCGTGGGGCCAGTATGCATCATCTCTGTACACAGTTCCTGAGCAGCCCCCCCTTCCCGACCCCCCCAATCCATGCCCACACACATGTGCTTTTTTCACCGCTGAGATGGTGAGGAAGGCCATTGATAGGATGAGGACTGGGAGAGCATATGATCATGATGGCCTAGTGGCTGAGCATTTCACGCATGCCAGAGATTTACTAGCAGAGCTTCTAGCGGTTATGTTTAACCGTGCCATGTGTGAGGGCTTGCTTGATACTTGGAGCCTATCTACTATTGTACCCATCTTCAAGTCGGGAGACCCCATGGAGCCTGGGAACTATCGCACTATCATGATTGGACACACATTGACACGGTTGTACGCATCTATTCTTGAGCAGCAGCTGAGTAGATGGGCAGAGAGGGAGGGGATACGCGCAGCCGGGCAGGCAAGTTTCAGGAGGCGTTTTTCTACTCTGGACCATATCTTGACACTCAGAGCCATCATTGAGGAGGGCAGAGCGCATGGGAGACGGATCTATTGTAGCTTTGTGGATTTCCGCAAAGCATTTGACACAGTGCCCAGAGCTAGATTGATGTGCAGATTACAGCAGATGGGAGTACCCAAAGAGCTCATTTGGGGGGTCATGGCATTATACAGGTCAGTAGTGGGGCATGTACGCACCCCAGAGGGTCTATCCACACCGGTTTACTCCACTATTGGGGTGAAACAGGGCTGCCCGCTCTCTCCTACTCTATTTGGTATGTATGTAGATGAGGCGTCTGACTACATTGAGAGAGATGGTGATAGAGGTGCACAGCTGGCAGGGACATGGATTCCACCACTGTTATATGTTGATGATATTGTGTTGATCTCCAACTCTCCAGAGGGGATGCAACGTCACTTGGATGCTTTGCATAGGTTTGCCCAAGAAAGTGGTCTGTCCGTAAACCTTGGTAAAACCAAGGTCATGGTATTTAATACCACCCCACAGTGGATTAGGAGATCAGCACCTGCCTTCACATACGGCGAGGAGAAGGTGGAGTATACAGATGCTTACACTTACCTTGGAGTAGCATTTTCATTAAGGAGGGCAGCAGAGACTAGATTGACCAGAGCCCATGCAACATTGGGTAGATGGGAAAGGATGTGTTCACAGGTTCAGTTTCAGGAGCCTCGGACGAAGCTCTGGCTCTTTGACACTCTGGTGGCTTCTGCATTGCTTTATGGAGCTGAGATTTGGGGACCTTCACTGGATCATCATGGGAGGACGGGCCGCAGGGATGGATGGGGGGACATGGAGAAGCCTCTGGTCTCTATGATCTCGCGGCTCATTAGAGCCAAGGCTTCAGTACCACGTGCTATTGTATGAGCAGAGCTAGCTGCCCCCCCACTGGTGGTTGAGGCGCTCACCAGATCTGTCTCCTTCATGCACCGCATATGGGAACTTCCGAAAGACAGATATGCACGCCTTGCACTTGAGTCCTCTCGACAGTTAGCCATGCAAGGAGATAGAGCATGCTGGTACGGGGAGATGACATCATGGTTTCAGATGCATGGGTTCAGCATAGACAGATTGCCCCCCTTCCAGTACTCACTGGATGCGCCCTCTCTGACTCTTACACAGTCCGAGGTAACCAGCCTCATTCGCCAAGATTTGACTCAGCTAGACACCAAGAGGACATGGATACAACCAACACAAGAGCTAGGCACGAAGATGGCTTTCTACAGAGAGCATCTCCTCCAGCCTACGGAGGATGGTTTTGTGACGAGGCCCAGCTACATGGACACCCACTTGTCTCATGGAATACGATGTGCTATTGGCCAGATTCGCACATCTTCACACCAGCTGCGGATCGAGACCGGGAGATACAACAGAATACCAACAGAGGCCAGGACATGTCCCCTGTGTGACATCGAGCCTGAGACAGTGTTGCACTACACATGCCACTGCCCCGTCTACTACGAGATACGAGGCCGCTTCCATTGCTTGTTCAGAGAGGGCTTTGGACCTTTCGCTAGAGTCATGCGGTACGAGGATCAGAGATGCCTGGGTTTGTTTTTGCTCGAGCTGCGCAGACACAGAGAGAGCCTGATGAGAGGAGAGGCTAGCCAGTCTAAGAGACAGATCACAGACTTCTTTAGAGCTGCCACGAGACACCCAGAGGAGTTACTACCACAGCAGAGCCGTCGCTTTACACCAGAGGCATACTAATCGACCGAGCGACTGAGCTAGGGAGATCCAGACACCCACGACTGCGGAGGACTACAGAGCATCGGCGGAGGCTGTATCAGAGGATTCAGATCACTTTGGCTCGACATGCACGACGCCCGGTCAGACTACTGACCATGGAGGAGATTGATGAGATCCGCCAACGACCGATGCTGGATCTCTTGTGATTTACCCATCCCAGCTAGTTGTTTAGCTGCTTAGTTCACACCTAGCAGTTTAGGATTCCATAGTATTTTATTTTATTTTATTTTGTCATTTTGTCATTCTGTCATTTTGTCATCTTGTTACTCTGACTTTGTATCAGATCCACCACATTGTAACTTTCTGGTCTCATAGGTCACTTTGGCCTTTTGAAGACGTTAATATAACATTTCATTTCATTTCATTTCTCTCTCTCTCTCTCTCTCTCTCTCTCTCTCTCTCTCTCTCTCTCTCTCTCTCTCTCTCTCTCTCTCTCTCTGTGTGTGTGCGCGTGCGTGCGTGCGTACATGGGGCGTGTGTGTGTGCGTGGGGCGTGGGTGTGCGTGCATGCATGCATGCGTGCGTGCGTGGGTGCGTGGGTGCGTGGGTGTGTGTGCGTGCGTGCGTGGATGTGTGTGTGGGTGGGTGGGTGTGTGTGTGTGTGTGTGTGTGTGTGTGTGTGTGTGTGTGTGTGTGTGTGTGTGCGCGCGCGCGCGCACGTGTGTCGGTCGCTCGCAGCGCGCGATCATACCTACATAACTATGTACATCACCCCCTAGAGATGCTAAACAAAGCCCGTCTCGTGGGATGTACAAAATTCTATACATCACCATAGATAAATATAAGGCCTAGGCAATAAACAAGTTGTACATCAAGGTGTCTCATGTGACAAGTGAAGTAGAAACCACCAAGGTGGATCACACTGCCACAGTATCTGCCCTTTGCTAAAAGTAAAAAACAGATATGATATGTACCAACGTCGAAGAAAAGCATGTCATCACTTCCCTGGCAGAACCAACCAATGTATTCCCCAGACTCGAAAGAGAGTGGACAATGTCACGCCAAATGGTGGTAAAAACCTCCGATAAGCTAGGGGGTGTCGCATTGAGAAATGTGGAGACTCCCACAAACAAGGGCACTCACAAATAATCAATAAACTTTAATAAGTAGAATCTAACACAAAGAATAGGGAGAAGAATGTGAGAGAAGATCAACGCAATATTGGGGACCAAAAGATGAATGGTCCCTCCCTCCCCCGAACAAAAAGTATCTTTATTAACGAGGAGAATCTTTTACAAGCACAAGAACCAAAGAAGCTCTTCGTTCCAAATCTCAAACTTGATGGTACTTGAGAGAGACAGAGTTGTTTTATGTCAACCACCAAATGGCGCATCAAAGACGTCCGTTCCTAATGGCTTACTCAATCTTGTAGATCCACAGTTCTGACTTAACAGTTCTAATGTGAACAAATGTAAATAGTTTGAGTTTCAGATTCCTATCCGTTTGTAACAAACTTGGACACTCCACATCGAGAATCTACCACCACACATGGGAGCAAACTAAACAAAACTCAGAGAGAGACGACACGACGGCAAAATTCCGCCCCCAGAGAGATTGGCCCCAAAGACTGGCGGCCCTTTCAGTAATTCTATTATTAATGCTTCACAACATACAATGTCCAAGTCCTCGTCTCAGCAATGCTCCCAAGCGTATTTTCTTGAGACTTAGGTCCTAGGCCTTCAAAAAACAGTGTACATGGAAAACTTCTAGTCTAAAAGCATCTAGGTCCCAAAAGCTAACGCTACAGCTGCCAGCACAAATCGCAGAAATCCGTACAATTGCCACATCAGCAGTTGGTGCGATTTGCGGAACGACCGACGTCAGCATCTCCACGCGGGTTCTTGCTTTATTTTAAAATTCTAGTGTCCTTTTAGACCTTGTCGGACAAAATGCTTGGTCTTTATTTTCAAGTCTCTTGGCTAGGCTGTACAAGTCGGTAGCACTTCTCTGGATTTTTCCGTAGGGCCTTGACTCCGCTCTATCTGGAGTCTGTCCTTTAGATCATGCCATGTCATCATTTTTGTGGCATACCCCCCTCTTGAAAGAAATGTAATCGCCCTCGATTACGCATGCAAAACTGACATATGCCAGTAACCAGTTCAGTAGACACTGACTCTAAGTACCAACACATTAGACAACCCATATCCAGTACTTGCACGAAGACAATCACTAAACATCCACATCACATTCACATCACTATCCTCGTGGAGATCATTGATGAGAATCATGATCATCGTAACGCATTTAGCAATCACATCCAGATCTCACCGATCTCTAGTGGATGTCGGGATTGCCTAAATCTTGTTACTTATCATACGCTAATCACCCTTCACATGAAACAAGACCGAAATGCTGCAATCATTTTGTCTTTCAAACATCACACACATGAGAGAGCACATATATCAAATTCATGTAAGGAATTCCCATTTCAAAGTACAACATAATATTGTCAACCCATCAGTACCCCTGAAAGTTCAAGAAAAATGGATGACTTTAATCCATATGGGTAATCTGTGACAAAGGAGCAAAACGACTCCCCTCGTGTGTGCAGTCCACACTGCACCTGATTCAACGCGTTGGTCATCAGTAACTCTTCGAATAGTTGCAGCTAGACCAAAAGCCTCAAAGTAAAGCTCTAAAATTCAAGTATCTGCTAGGTCCTCCTCCTCAGTTCATTTTGCATCCAACGCTAGATAGTTCCTATACTTGACTAAATACCAATGTATCAACTTACCTTTCACTTTCCTTTCCTTGTGAGACAGTATCTGTTCTCGAATGAGAATCTCCTCTATGATGAGCGCGCGGCGGTGTGTGCAAGTGATAAGAGCACACGAAGATGTGCAGTGTGTGTGCAGAGAGGGGTGGCGAAAGCCAGCAGGAGAGGAAGCGCTAGCAGAATGAAGAGGGAGAGAGAGAGAGCTCACGTTTTTGGGGAAAACTCAATAAGTGAGTTTTGGGTTTATAAGTGACCTTTAAAAAATGTGTCCAAGTTCAATATGAACCTAGACAAAGTATAAAAATGTACAAAAAGGGGTTATTTAGGCCTTTAACCCAACAACCTCCCACTTAAAGGCATAAATGACGCCTTTAAGTTAACCAACTCCCACCAACTGTATGCAATGCTCATGTTGAGCCTTAGCAAAACTCTTGGTGAGAACATCTGCAAGGTTATCCTGTGTGTGAATCTTAGTCAAGGTGACTAGACCATCCTCCAATACCTGTCGTATGAAGTGGTATCGCACATGAATGTGCTTTGTCCGTGCATGAAACATGGCATTCTTGGCCAAATAGACAGCACTTTGGCTATCACATTCCAAGACAGGAGTACTAGCAGGCATACCAAGCTCTTTGACAAGTCTGCCACTTTGGGCAATCGGCTTTGCTAAGTTTTGTGTGTGGAGGTAAAGGTACTCCAAGTGACTTAGCTTCAACCATGTTAAACCTGTCAAGTACTTTAGCAATGTACTTTTCTTGAGATAAGAAGAGCAATTTCAGCTTTCTGTCTCTCTTGATTCTCATGCCCAAGATGTGCTCAGCATCACCTAAATCCTTCATTGCAAAAGCTAAATTCAACTGACGTTTAAGAGCATCAATGGTAGACTTATGCTTCCCAGCAATCAACATATCATCTACATATAGCACAAAGATTATAGGACTTCCATCATTATCCTTCTTTGTATACAAACAATGGTCTGAATGGCTGCGTTTAAAGCCTTGAGACAGCATAAAAGTATCAAACTTTTTGTACCACTGACGTGATGACTGCCTCAAACCATACAGTGCTTTTCTTAGTTTGCATACAAGTTCCTTTCTATCAAGAACTACAAAACCCTCAGGTTGCTTCATGTAGATATCTTCATCAATGTCACCATGAAGAAAAGTTGTTTTTACATCCATTTGATTCAATTCTAAGTCAAGCACTGCAATGAGAGCAAAAAGGACACGCAATGTCGTAAGCTTTACAACAGCAGAAAAGATCTCTTGAAAGTCAATCCTCTCTTTCTGTGCATACCCTTTGGCAACTAACCTTGCTTTAAACTTGGGCTTTCCATCAACACATTTGACCTTGTAAACCCATTTGTTAGGAAGAGCCTTTCTTCCTTTAGGCAATGGCACAAGATCCCAAGTATTGTTTGCATGCAAAGATTTGATTTCCTCTTGCATCGCAAGCTCCCACTTACTGCTTAACTCACATGATTTTGCCTCTTTATATGTAAGAGGCTCACCCTCATCTGTCAACATAACATGATGCAAAGAGGGGTCAAAGCACTGTATCAACCTTCTGACACGAGTAGACCTGCGTACCCAATGATCTACATTCTCAGGCACAGGTTCTACATCAGGAGGCAACTCATTTTCAGCATGCTCATGCTGCTGAAAATCATTTTCAGCCATGACAGGTGGCTGTCCATCCTCATTTGGTGCATCTAAATCATGTCCTACCTCTTCTGGCTCACGGTTAACCGGCTGATTATCAATTTCAGCTTGCGGTAATGCATCCTGAGGCTCTTTTTCAACATCAATAGGTGGCAAGAGAGACTGAAATTTGATCGATTTCTTGTCAATTTCAGAAGATGTAGCATTTTTCAGCAATTTAGCCTCATTGAACACTACATCTCGGCTGCGTACTACCCTCTTAAACTGAGGCAACCATATCCTGTAGCCCATTTCACCCTCTTCCCCATAACCTAGGAAGAGTCCTTGGATGGACTTAGCATCTAGCTTTGTCCTCAAGTCATTACGAACATGGACAAAAGCCTCGCAGCCAAACACCCTCAAATGATCATAAGAGGCAGGTTTGCCAGACCAAACCTCCTCTGGAATGTCATTTTTCAGCGTATTGTTAGGAGAGCGATTGCGTACATGAACTGCAGTTTTCAAAGCCTCTCCCCAAAACCTATGAGGGAGATTAGCCGTCGACAACATGCAACGCACTCTCTCACGTAAAGTACGGTTATACCTCTCAGCCACACCATTAGAAGATGGATTATAAGGGGCTGTCAACTCCCTTTTAATCCCATATTCTTCGCAATAACGCTGAAATTCAGCAGACGTGTACTCCCCCCCATTGTCAGATCTCAGATATTTAAGCTTACTACCCTTTTGCGTGCTCACAAAAGCATGAAACCTCTTAAATGCATTAAATGTCTCACTCTTATTCTTTAACAAATATGCCCAGCCTTTCCTAGTGCAATCATCAATGAATGTAACAAAGTATAATGCACCGCCAAAAGACTTAACAGGCATTGAACATACATCGGAGTGAATTAAATCAAGAGCATTAGCTTTGCGCGAGACACCAGAATAATAAGAAGACTTCTTTTGTTTACCATACAAACAATCATTACAAAAATCTAACTTGGTGCCCTTTACATCAACCCTCTTCAAAGAGGAGAGCACATCAAGTCCCTTCTGGCTCATATGGCCAAGTCTTTTGTGTCACAACTCCAAATGAGAAGCAACTTCGGCCACTGCAAGAAACTTGCCAGGCAAAGCTTTGCCATGTAAATAGTACAATGTACCACTCTTGCATCCCTTGACAATGAGCATTGATCCCTTAAGCAACTTCCATGAACCCCCAGCAAAAATGGTTGTATAACCCTGTGCATCCATCTAGCCAAACAGACAATAGACTCTTCTTGATGCCTGGTACATACCTTACATCTTTAAGCATAAACTCTTAGCCATTGTTTAATGCCAAGCGCACAGTGCCCATTCCTTCAATGTCACAAGCATGGTTATCCCCAAGGTAAACCTTGCCATACTTGCCTACATGATAAGAAGCAAAACACTCCACACATGGAGTCACATGAAATGAGGCACCCGAATCTACTATCCAAGACTGTGTAAGGCAATCATTTGCACTTAGCAATGCATCAATGACATCTCTACGTAAGATAAGCATGTCTTCTGTATTTGCTACAACAAAATCTGAGGGGCATGAAGTTGCAACCAAGATCTCCTCACTGTCCGATAACTCTGTGATAACCACACTAGAGGATACATTGACAGTCTCCGAATCCTTGGAGGAGGTACCTGCTGATTTTTCCCCTTTCTTATCCTCTGTCTTCTTCTTCTCCTGTGATTCCTTCTTTCTTTCCTGCTCTTTCTTGAAATACCTGCAAACTGGCTTCTTATGGCCTTTTCTGCCACACTGGTAACAAGTCACATCCTTATCCCTAAACTTGCTTTTGCTCCTGTTTTGAGTCTTGGTACCTGTATTTTGCTTTTGACTTCTGCCTCTCGCATTGTAAGCAGAACTGTCACCTTCCCCACCACTAGACTTGCGTCTAATTTCCTCATTTAAGATGGCATCATATGTGAGGTTGGGGCTATTACTCAAAGAAACCACAAGCGTTTCCCAAGAGTCTGGCAAAGTCATCAACAAAAATATGGCTTTTAACTTATCATCAAAAGGTTGAAGCCCAGTATCCTGTAGCTGACTCATAACACTGGTGAAAACAATTAAGTGCTCAAAAGCCGACTTGGCTTCGTCAAGCATCATGTTCACCAGTTTGCGCATCAAATGCACCTGATTCACAAGGGTGGCATTCTCATAAGTGGCCTTCAACTTATGCCAAATTGCATGTGCAGTGTCCAAGCCCTTTATGTCCACCAGAATGTCATCGGTCACAGCCATTTTGATATAGGCCTTTGCCCTCTTGTTGATCTTGGCCCAATCCTCATCCGGCATATCCTCAAGCTTTACAGCCAAAAGGGCGTCCTCACAATCCTTGAGGAACAAAATCCCCTGCATCCTATCCAGCCATTGGTCGAAACCTGTACCGTCAAATCGCTTGATTTCCATCAAGCTCTTGGCATCAGACGTCGAGGAAGTAGAGGCCATTTGCACAGATAAAAATGCAACAGAAAGTGTCTACACAAAATCTGAAAATTTCCAGTGATCACAATGTACCGCACGTTGCATACAATATGCTGAAAATTTCAGCAATTAACAAGTATCCCCAATACGTACTTGTATAAACCCACAAAAGGCGTACATAAACCTCAATTTGTGTACATAAAACAGTTCAATTCTGAATTTTCTGCAAATTTACTGTTTTGGCGCATCAATTTGCATCAAATGGATCTGTTTTGAGTGGGAAAAGCAAGGGGCATTCACGGGAATCGATTTAGAACACATGCGTTTTGCTGTTTTGACCTGTAATGTTTTGGTTTTTACCTGTTTTGACCTAATTTTAGCCTGTTTTAGGCTGTTTTGGAAACCCTAATCACCCTAGGTGACACTGGAAGCAAGGGGCTTCGCGATGAAAGCGGAAATTTAACGCGAGAGAAGCCTTTTGCCTGCTGTCCAACCACCTGCGCAAAGCTTCTGAAACCCTAATCTGGCTCTGATACCAATTGATGAGCGCGCGGCGGTGTGTGCAAGTGATAGAGCACGCGAAGATGTGCAGTGTGTGTGCAGAGAGGGGTGGCGAAAGCCAACAGGAGAGAAAGCGCTAGCAGAACGAAGAGCGAGAGAGAGAGAGCTCACGTTTTTGGGGAAAACTCAATAAGTGAGTTTTGGGTTTTCCCACTTTTATTATAAGTGACCTTTAAAACATGTGTCCAGGTTCAATATAAAAATGTACAAAAAGGGGTTATTTAGGCCTTTAACCCAACACTCTGTCTCTTCCACTTTAGGTTGCTCCTCAGGCTCCCTATCCATTGGCACCTTACCTTTGAAAAATTTCGATAGACTCACTAAAATGCATTGTATCTCATTTATCTTTTCCTGAATCTGGAAAGGGCTATACTATCTCATACTCAACTTAAGGAAAAATCGCTCCTTACCCTTTCGTTTCCGTAGGCGTGCCTTCTCAAACCGTAAAAGCACCCAATCCTCTTCCTTCAACTGTAGTCACGTCAATGCTTGTCAGCTCCCTTCTTATGCCTTGCTTGATGTTGGGTTAAAGGCCTAAATAACCCCTTTTTGTACATTTTTATACTTTGTCCGGGTTCATATTGAACTTGGACACATTTTTTAAAGGTCACTTATAATAAAAGTGAGAAAACCCAAAACTCACTTATTGCGTTTTCCCCAAAAACGTGAGCCCTCTCTCTTCTGCTAGCGCTTCCTCTCGTGCTGGCCTTCGCCTTCCCTCTCTGCACACACACTGCACTTCCTCGCGTGCTCTTTCACTTGCACACACCGCTGCGCGCTCATCAACCGGTATCAGAGCCCAATTAGGGTTTGCCCCCAAACCTGCAACAAACGCTGAATTTCAGCCAAGAAGGTCAACTTTATCGCGAGATTTTGCAATTTCGTCACCAAAGGACTCGTCCCCGCACACTAGAGAGCTCTCAGCAACCCAAATTGACCTAAAACAGGCTGAAATTAGGTCAAAAACAGGAAATTACAGGTTATGACAGCGAAAATACAGGTTTTGCAAATGATGTATTAAGATGTGGGAATACTTTTGCTAAGTCCCGACTACCCGAAAACCCTGAAATTGCCGAAAAACAAGCCCTAAAACAAATGTTTTAAGCAAATTTCAAATTTACGCAAGTTTTTGCAAGTGTTTTTATGGTGCAATTACATTTGGGAAAGTGCAAATCGATGCAATCTACGCACATTTGACAAATTTTGTCGATGTATGACCATTTGTGGCTCAATTTCATGCAATTTTGATGCTACAACTTGGGGCTTTTGCGCTTACATGCTTCTGAAGGCTGTGTATTAGCATTATGTATGTCTTCTGAGGCTAAAAAAAACTAAATTCGTTGTTTTCAAGCACAAATTCGCTCGCTGAAATTTCCTGCGCATAAATTTCAGAAATTGAATTTTGTGCCCAAATCGTCCTATTTTGCCCCAAATTGCTCCTTTGACCATTTGGAGCTGTAGTGCACATCTCTGTGAGGCTATACTCCGATTTTTGCGCATTTTGCCCAAAAATTGAGCGTATTATCCCTCTCATTTCGTGCAATTATGGCCTCATCTTCTTCAGATGTGAAGAACCTCTTCAAGATTAGGAGGTTCGATGGTACAAGTTTTGATCTTTGGAAAGACAACATTCAAGGAATCCTATTTCTTAAGGATTGCGAAGGGGCACTAGAACAGGTGAAGCCACAGAATATGACAGATGAAGCATGGGTTAGTATGAACAGGAAGGCCGTTACATACATTAAAATGGCCATGATCGATGAGACCGTCATTGATGTGAAAGATCTCACGACTGCTTTTGATGTGTGGGAGAAGTTAAAGGGAATGTATGAAAATACAACGCCTGTCAACCAGGTGCACTTGATGCGAAAATTTGTTGGCATGCAACTAGATGTATCCAAGAGCGCGGCAGAGCACTTGTCATTATTCGCAGGTACTTTGTCGCAGTTACAGGATTCTGGCTTGCCCCCTTTTGATGATAAGCTGAAAGCTATCTTCTTGCTTATGACCTTACCTGAGTCATGGGAAACTTTGGTGGTTTCGTTGTCCAAAAACCCCAATTTGACCTTTGATGGTGTTAGGGGTTCCATCTTGAATGAAGAAAGCAAGTGGAGAGGGAGGCAGCTCTGCCAACATGGTTAGAGGCAGGACAGAAAAGAAGAATGCTTATGCACAAAGGAGTAAGAGTAAGAGTAAAGAAAGGGGAAATGCAAGCAAAGGCAAGGGTGATGTGACTTGCTATCAATGTGGCAGAAAAGGTCACAAGAAACCCGATTGCAGGTACTATAAAGCTGAGCTAGAAAGAAAAAAGAATGGCGGAGACAAAAAGAAAGAGAAGAAGGAAGTCAAGGCAGATGCACAGGATAGCTCAAAGGACAAAGAGAAGGCCAATGTGGCTTCTAGTGTCGTGATTGAAGAGCTGTCAGATGTAGAGGACATCTTGTGTGCCACTTTGTCAGATGATGATCCTTATGACTTTGATGCCTCTCTAAATGTTCATTCACGGGACATACAGATCACCAAGAGTGATCTTATTGATGCTTTGTTGACTCTCAATGATGCATTGTCCCAGACATGGCTTGTTGATTCCGGCACTTCATTTCATGTGACTCCTATCAAGGAGTGTTTCTCTACTTTTGATGCAGGCAAGCGTGGCCATGTATACCTTGGAAACAATCATGCATGTTCCATTGAGGGTATTGGCACTGTGCATCTCTCCATAGATGGCACAAATGAGCTTGTCTTGCATGATGTTCGATATGTGCCGGGAATCAAGAAGAGTCTGCTTTTTGTTGGTCAGATGGATATGCATGGTTACAGCATCTTGTTTGAGAGAGGGTCATGGAAAATGACCAAAGGCTCAAGGCTGATTGTAAAGGGCACAAAGAAAGGAACACTTTACTGCATGCATGGAAAGGCCGTGTTGGGCAAGTTTATTGCATTGGCTGAAATTAACTCTCACATGGAGTTGTGGCACAAGAGGCTTGGCCATATGAGCCAAAAGGGCCTTTCTAAGCTTTGTACTTTGAACAAGCTTGATGCTAAAGACACAAAGCTTGACTTTTGTAATGAATGTCAATATGGCAAGCAAGTAAAGCGTTCTTATTACTCTGGTGTCTCTCGTAAATCTTGTGTGCTTGATCTTGTACATTCCGATGTATGTAGCATGCCTACTAAGTCTATGGGTGGTGCATGTTATTTTGTCTCCTTTGTTGATGATCATTCTAGGAAAATTTGGGTTTATTTGCTTAAGTCTAAGGATGAAGCCTTTGCTACGTTTAAGAGATTTCATGCATTTGTGACCACCCAAACTGGTAGAAAGCTAAAATGCTTGCGTACAGACAATGGGGGGAGTACACAAGTGCTGAATTTAACAAGTTTTGTGAAAATTTGGGCATTAAGAGGGAGCTTACTGTGCCATACAGCCCCTCTTCTAATGGTGTGGCTGAAAGATTCAATAGGACACTTTGTGAGAGGGTGAGATGCATGCTATCCACAGCTAATCTCTCTCATGGATTTTGGGGAGAAGCTTTGAAAACTACAGTGCATATATACAATCGATCCCCTCACATGTCTTTGAAAGGTGACATCCCTGAAGAGGTTTGGTCTGCAAGCCTGCTTCATATGATCACTTACGCATTTTTGGTTGCGAAGCTTTTGTGCATGTAAGACCGGAGTTGAGGAGAAAACTAGATGCGAAGTCCATTAAAGGCCTCTTCATGGGATATGGTGAAGAAGGCGAAATGGGTTACATGATTTGGTTGCCTCAGCTCAAACGGGTTGTATGCAGCCGGGATGTTGTTTTTAATGAGGCAAGGCTGCTTCAAAACAATTGTGCCTCAAAGCATGACCATAAAAGGGTGAAATTTCAGCATGACCAGCCACCTGTTAGGCCTATTTTTGACCCTCAGGATGCACCACAAATGGCTGAAAATGTAATTGATCCAGTGGTGTTTGAGCCAGATGATGTTGGACAGCAAATTGAGGCTCCTGAAGGGCATTTGCAGCCAAGAAACAATGCTGAAAATTGTGCTGAAAATGGTGCTGAAAATAATGTACAGCAACCCATTGTTGATGATTTTGTAGTGCCACCTGATGTAAACCCATTGCCGGATAATGTGGATCATTGGGTGAGGCGGTCTACTCATCAAAGATGACCTGTGAGTCGATATGACCCCTCTTTCCATTACATTATGTTGACAGATGAGGGAGAGCCTCTTACGTATAAAGAGGCAAAGACATGTGAGCACAGCAACAAGTGGGAGCTTGCTATGCAGGAAGAGATTAAAGCTTTGCATGCTAATCATACTTGGGATTTGGTTGAAGTGCCCAAAGGAAGGAAGGCTATTCCTAACAAATGGGTGTATAAAATCAAAACTGTTGATGCAAAACCCAAGTATAAGGCAAGGCTTGTGGCAAAGGGATATGTTCAAACCAAGGGCATAGACTTTCAGGAAGTGTTCTCTCCTGTTGTGAAGATGACCACTTTGCGTATATTGTTTGCCATTGTGGCTGCTCTTGATTTTTGGAAATGGACCAAATGGATGTACATACCGCTTTCTTGCATGGTGATGTGGAAGAAGAGCTTTACATGAAGCAATTCGAGGGTTTTGTTATCCCTGACAAGGAACATTTGGTATGTATGCTCAATAGAAGCTTGTATGGACTGAAACAATCATGTAGACAGTGGTACAAGAAGTTTGATCGCTTCATGCTTAAACATGGTTACAAAAGAAGCCATGCAGACCATTGTTTGTATACCAAATGAGATGAGGATGGCAGCCCGATCATTCTTGTGCTCTATGTAGACGATATGTTGATAGCTGCAAAGAAAAGAAGCACTGTTGATGCTCTTAAAGGACAGCTGAAATCTGCGTTTTCAATGAAAGACCCTGGGGCAGCTGAACATATACTTGGAGTGCGTGTTACACGGCAAAGAGACAAGCGCCTATTGTATTTGTCGCAAGAGAAGTACATTGAAAAGGTGCTGGACAGATTTAACATGGCTGAAGCAAAGCCTCTTGATGTGCATATGTCAAGATCTCCAAGGATGATTGTCCCAAGTCAAAGGAAGAAGCCAATGACATGCAAAGTGTGCCTTATGCTTCAGCTTGTGGTTCACTTATGTATGCTATGGTTGCTACTAGGCCTGACATAGCCCATGCAGTGGGAGTTGTGAGCCGGTTTATGGCTAATCCAGGCAGGCTGCATTGGGATGCAGTGAAGTCCATTATGAGGTACTTGAAAGGGACTAAAAACAAATGCCTCTGCTATGGTAAAGGACCAATGGAATTGAAAGGATTTTGTGACTCTGACATGGCTGGTGATGTGGATACACGGAAATCCACAAGTGGCTATATTTACTCTTGCGGGAGGTGTTGTTTCATTGTGTTCTAAATTGCAAAAGATTGTTGCATTGTCTACGACAGAGGCTGAATATATTTCAACCACTCAAGCTTCCAACGAAGCTATTTGGTTAGCACGCCTATGCAGTGAGTTTGGTTTGCCTGCCAAGGCACCTATGCTTGGTTGTGATAGACAGAGTGCCATATGTCTGGCAAAGAACGCCATGTTTCATGCACGCACAAAGCATATTGATGTGCGGTATCACGTTATACGAGAAGTGCTTGAGAATGGCCTTATTACATTGGTTAAGGTCCATACATCACAAAATCCAGCCGATGCTCTCACTAAGTGCTTACCCAAAACACAACATCATCTATGCATAGAGATGGTGGGAGTCACGTAGCTTAAAGGCGCCATTTATGCCTTTAAGTGGGAGGTTGTTGGGTTAAAGGCCTAAATAACCCCTTTTTGTACATTTTTATACTTTGTCCAGGTTCATATTGAACTTGGACACATTTTTTAAAGGTCACTTATAATAAAAGTGGGAAAACCCACAACTCACTTATTCAGTTTTCCCCAAAATCGTAAGCCCTCTCTTCTGCTAGCACTTCCTCTCTTGCTAGCCTTCGCCTCCCCTCTCTACACACTGCACTTCCTCGCATGCTCTTTCACTTGCACACACCGCCGCGCGCTCATCGCTTGAGACTTCTCAAGAGCCTCCCACACCTTTGTAAATATATTGAACTGCTTCAAAAATCTTATCCTTGGTGCTTTAGAATAGGTGGAACCTTCTAAGCACCCGCGATGATCCCAAATGGCGTCTTCCTCGTAGATGTATGCATTGAATTATTGTAGGTAAACTCCAACAAGGGCAAATACTTCTCTCATTGAACCTTCTGATCAGAGATGTAAGACTTCAACAAATCCAAAACCACTGAAGTCACAATCTCCAACTGCCCATCTGTCTATGGGTGGAAAGAGGACAAGAATTGTAACCGAGTACCAAGATTCTCCAAGATTGCCCTCCACAACAAACTAGTAAAACGAGGATCTCTATCTGAAATTGTCACAAGACGAGCACCACGTGCCAATAGAAAAGAACAAACTAAACAGACTTTTAGCGCTTTAATAACAACTGAATTGAAAAAGGGAGACGACACACGACACAGAGTGGCGGATTTCCACCCTAGAGAGTATTGGCCCCAAACCTTGGCGCCCCTTTCGGTATTTCTTTATATTGCATCAACACAGTACAAGCCGGTACTCGGGACTTTGCACCTTCTCCAGGAAGCATGCTAGAGAATGAACCCTAGCCTCATATTTAAAGGCCCTTGGCCTAAAAAGCAATTACAGTGAAAAGCCTTCAAACTCAAAAGCATCTGGTCCAAAGGCAAAGCCAAAAAGCTATCAGCGTAACTCACGGAAATCCGTACAGCTGCCACGTCATCAACCAGCGCAAAATGTGGAAATCCGTACAACCTGCCACATCATCATGCCAGTGCAATTTTTAGAAATCTGCCACGTCATCAGTTTTTTCGTGTGCAAGTCCTGCTTTATTTTAATCCTTTTGTCACTTGGGCCCCATCCAACGGGGTCCCCATAAGTTGGTAGGACTTCTTCTTCTGTTACTTGTTCTTCTTAGGGTTTAGGCTGTTAGGGAATAAAGGCCTAAGTGCCTTGTACTTATAAGTGAGGGGGCCCAAGTGTGAATGGCCCCCTAGTCACTTACTCATATACTCAAATGTAAAGCCCAAAAGTGTATAGCGTGGCTTTTCCCAAAAATTCTACGAGCTCTCTCTCTCTCTCACGTTTTCTCTCTGCGTGAGCTTCTTCTGCGCCACTCTCCTCTTCTCCTTCACTCTCATTGCATAGAGTAGCAAGTGGGCTCTCTCTCCTGCTCCCCCACATAGGCCCCTCGGCCGACATCTGTAAGTTGGCCAAAAGCTCTTTCTCATATATTTGTGTTGTCATCTCCGGCCTAGAGAACAATCGGCTCTCGTAGGCAATGACATGGCCTTCTTGCATCAAGATGGCACCGAGACTACGACCACAAGCATCACAAAATACTTCAAATGACTTCTGCAAGTCCGGCAAAGTCAAAACTGTCAATTTCTCTTTCAATGTCTGACAAGCAATCACCTTTGTGGATCCCCACGAGAAAGGGACTCCTTTCTGTATCAAGATATGCAAAAGAGAAGCAACCTCTACAAACTTTCGAATGAACCGTCTGTAGTACGAACACAGTCCCAAGAAGCTTTCAACTTCATGGACATTCTTCAAATTGGGCCAATCACGAATAGTGTCTATCTTGGCCGGATCCATTTGCACTCATGTTGCTAAGACAAAGTGTCCCAAAAAAAATGTATCTCTGAAGCATATGATCTCTGTGTTCTGCTTCATTCTTGGAGAAAACAATGATATCATCAAAGAAAGTGCCAACAAATAGCCTGTACTCTTGAAAAATCATGTCCATCATCCACTTAAATGTCGCAAGAGCATTGATTAAGCCAAAAGGCATCACCAAAAACTCAAATAACCCAAAAGTCGTCCGAAAGGCTGTCTTGTAGACGTCTCCCGGCGCGATTCGGATATGATGATATCCACTCTTCAAGTCAATCTTGCTAAAGCACGAGGATCCCTATAACCTGCCGAGTATATCATCGATCCTCGGAATCGGAAATCTGTTCTTGATAGTTATTTTGTTGAGAGCGCTATAATCGATGCACATTCTCCAAGATCCGTCTTTCTTCAAATCCAACAACAGTGGAGAGCAATACGATGAAGTACCAGGCTGGACAAGACCCTTTTCCAAGAGGTCTTTCACTGGGTTCATAATCTTTTCATTCTATACTCGGCTCACACGGTAAGGTGGCCGATTCGGTGGCGTGCTTCCAAGTATCAGATCAATGGTTTGATCTTCAGGCCCTCTGAAAAGCAATCGGCATGAGTGTGGAGAAAAATCTTGCGTTCTTTTGATAAGGTCAAAACATATTCAACCTTTATCCAGCGTTCAGTTCTCTCCCAAAAGAATGAGTAAGAAACTTAAGTTCATCAAGTACAATCTCTAAGCCCTTCATTTATCAAAGTCACTTTCTCGGCCCAGTAGTCAACCACGGCATAGTTCTTGTGGTACCAAGGGATCCTGAGTAGAACGTCACTTGCGTGCCGTGACAACCCCTGTCATTGCAAGCGAAGTTTGCCAATGCTTGGTGTAATGGCAACATCCCATCCGGGTGCCAATCGAACTACCTCCGCCTATGGTGGGAGTCTGTGGGGCTTAATTTCCAAATCGAGCCGCCAATTCCAAGTGAAAAGAAGTTGGCCTTGGCTCCTTCAAAAGAGCTTCCTGATCCTTCACTTTGCCCCAAAAGCGACAACGTTTGTACTTTCATTCATTAGATTCGGTGCAGGTCCCACGCCATGTGATACCAGTTCTGCTTTTCTATCTGCCTTTTCTGCCACATTCCTCAGCTGCTCTCGAACCTCAGGCCTGTCGTCGTCTTTATCATTCTGTTCTTTCTGTGCCTTTTTAGGGCACTTCGCGGAGATATGTCACTGTTCCCCGCATCCAAAGCACTTCCCCTCTCTGATGAAGCGAGCTCTCTCCTCAGGAGTAAACTTGGGTCGTGCATCATTTTTTTCTGGGTTGCTCTTTTTCTTTCTACTTTCATTCCCAGAAGTCTGTTCGGCTCGTTGTGTCATGCCCTCATCTGTGGGGTAGGCCAGACTGCCAGAGTGAATGGCAAAGCCCCGCTTCGCATGACTCATCAACTCTTGAATAGAAGCTGACTTCTGTTCCAAGCAGTGATCTCGGATCTCTGTAGGTAGACCCAAGGTGAACCGCTCAATCTGTTCTCTGAACGAGATCTTCTTGAATGAAGAGACGGGTAGAAAAGAGTTCCAGAATCTTTCACAAAAGCATTGACTGTATCTTTCTTGGTCATCCAAAGATGGTTCCAAGCAACTTATATATCTTGTTCATATTCTTGCGTCAACCAAGAAGAAATAAAAAGCTTTTTAAATTTCAGCCATTTAACTGGCGCAGTCTTGTTTAAAAGAAGCGTGGACCACCAAGTACGAGCAATCCCCTTACGGTAAGAGGTAGCTCTCCGAATCTTGGAGTGTGCTCTGAATAGCGTCCTCCCGCGAAAGCAATGTCAAACTGCTGTATAAAAGACAAAGCCTTTGAAGCATCTGAGTATCCTGAAAAAGATATCAAACTTGATCGAGTGGCCACCTTCCTTAAACTCTCGGACTTTCTTGCTTTTATCTTCGAGAAAGTCATACAAGTTGGCTTTGTAAAAATTCTTCTTGTTCGCATAGAAGTTTCCATCATCAGAATCTGAGTTGTCTGTAGACGAGTCCTCGGTAGAACTGTCAGTCTCTGGGCGAGATTTAGTCTTCTTTGCCTTTTTCTTGCCCTTTCCGAAGCTTTGTTTCTTACTTCGCTTTTTACCTTTTCTGTCTTCTTCGCTCAAATCTGAAGAGCTAGAAGAACTGTTAGAAGAAGAAGAAGAAGAACTGGGTACTCCTTCAGATCGAACACGCTTCTTCTGTTTCTTTGCCTTGTCAAATGTCGACTAACAACCCAAATATCCCGAGAAGTCAGTGCTTTTCTTTTGCTTTTTGCCGTGCTTTTTGGCTTTCTTTTGCGCGTCAAAAAGCTGAGCAATCCGTGCATCAAGCACCTCTTATAATTCCTTCTCTGTATACTGTTTGTGATTAGAAGGTTTCTTGAGAGCGGGTTTCAGGGGTGGTGTAGTGGTTTTCTGCCACTGCGCATGCACTTCCTAAAAAGAAGTCTCGCTCATATATTTTGCCAATTTGGGATCCTTCGCAATACTGAGCATCATCTTTGTTGCATCGCCGATCAATTGACGACGCTTTATCTCTCTTTGCTCCGCCTAAGTAGGCCGAGGCGGGCCATACTCTCTGTCAGAATCTTCGTTCTGATCCCTGCCCGCATCTCCAGATGCAGAGGGAGTCGACTGATCCTTGCGTGAAGCCATAGGTGCCGCGGGAAAAAAAAATTGGGGATCGGATTTCCTGTACAAGAGAAATCGGTCGTGCTCTGATACCACTGTAACAGACTTGGACACTCCGAGTCAAGAATCAATCGCGACAGCACCAAATAACCACTTCAAAACAATTCGCAGATCACAATAGATTTGCATTGGCGCCCCTTTCGGTATTTCTGTTTGTATTAATCGGTTCAAAGTACAAGAGAGTGGCTCGGGTTTTACTCTCAGACTCTGCGTCCAGATGCTTTGAGAAGTGAGGCCCTCACCACTAGTTTAAAGGTTACAAGGGATGCCCAAAAGCAGAGCCCCAAAAGCTTGAAAGCAAAAGCAAATTCTCTCTCTCTCTCGATGAAAGTTAAAATAAAGCAATTCAACTCTCTTTCTCTCATCCAAAATCCTTGCGTAGCAAAAAGCTAGGATTTGCGTCGCTCTTTTTTTTTTTTTTTTTAATTCCGCCTTTGCGATTTTGAAAATTAGGGTTTTTGGCAGAAATTAGGGTTTGAAGTAATTTTATGGTTTCTGGCAGAAATTAGGGCTTCTGCTGTCGGTAGCCACGTCATCACTTTGTGACAGAGTCTGCTTGCAAAATCTGTCGATGACTGTACAGATGCCATTGTGTCCACTCTGAGTCTTGGGAAGATCAAAAATAAAATCCACTCCTATACTTTCCTAAGGTCGGCTAAGTATAGGTAAAGGTTGCAAAAGACAAGGTGCCTTACGCCTGCCATCTTGACCTTCAGGCATATCAAACAGCTGCGAACAAACTCATCCACATGCTTTTTGAGCTTCGGCCAACAAAAAAACGGTTCCACACCTTTCAAGGTGGTGTCTTAAGTCGCATTGGCCCGAAACAATGGCACTCTATCAAAACCTTATTTCTCAGTGCATGTGTAACACACAACAATTTCTTCCGCATCATAAAGCCTTCCTTGAGTGAATAGCCCGCAACTACTTTCTTACTCTACAATCGGTCAGAGATGTTTGCAAAATCTGGATCTGTGGCACAATGATCTACCATATCCTCGAAGCTAGGATGATGAACTGCCGAAATAGCCAAAACCAAAGGCTTACGAGACAGTGCATCTGCCACCACATTATTCTGTCCTTGAACATGCACAATTTGAAAGTGAAATTGTGACAAAACGTTTGTCCACCACTTCTGCTTGTCCAAAAGCTGCTTCTGAGACAAGAAATAGCATGAACTCTGGTGATCGGTGAACACTCTAAAATCGGCTCATGTCGCCACTGATTAAGAGCATGGATAACTGCCAACATTTCCTCGTAATATCTGTGCATCCCATTTTGGTCTAGAAAACATTCCGCTCTCATAGGCTACAACATGGCCTTCTTGCATCAAGACCGCTCCCAAACTAGAGCCACAGGCATCACAGTATACCTCAATTAGCTTTTGCAAGTCTGGCAAAACCAACATTGGGCCAGTTGTCAATTTCTCCTTGAGAGTCTTGAAGGCCGCAATTTCAGATGCCCTAAGTGAAAGGAACCCCTTTCTGTGTCAAAGCATGCAAAGGAGAAGCAATGTCCACACACTTTCAAATGAACCCCCGATAGTAAGAGCACAAACCCAAAAAGCTTCGAACCTCATGAACATTCTTCAAATCTGGCCAATCTTTGATGGTCTCAGCCTCCTCCGCAGAGACGATGTGTCCAAAAAAGTGGATCCCTCGTAAGAAAAACTCACCTTCTTCCCATTCGCCACCAACCAATGTTACCTCAGTGCCTGAAAAACGTGTAATAGGTGGTGTCGATGCTCTGCCTCATTCTTGGAGAATACAATACTGTCATTGAAAAAGGTGCCCACAAATGACCTATACTCTCAAAAAATCATGTCCATCATTCTATTGAACGCTGCAAGAGCATTTGTGAGACCAAGAGGCATCACCATATACTCGTACAATACAAAGAACGTACTGAATGCGGTCTTGTATATATCCCTAGGAGCAATCATGATCTAATGATAACCACTTTTCAAGTCGATTCTACTAAAACAAGTAGAACCCTATAACCTGTCCAGTATACCATCAATCCTCGGTATTGGAAACCTGTTCTTGATGGTGATTTTATTAAAAGCCCTGTAGTGAATGCGCATTCTCCAAGATCCGTCTTTCTTTAGAACCAACAACACTAGCGAACAAAACGGTGATGTACAAAGTTCAATCAATCCTTTTCCAACAATTCTTTCACTCTTCGTTTTCGGCTCTTCTTACTATGTAAGGTGGCCAGTTCGGTGGCGTACTGCTCAAAATCAAATCAGTAGTGTGATCTTCAGGACGTTGAGGAGAGCCTTCACAGAAACAGTCGGTCTAAGCTTGCAAAAATTCCCGTCGTTCCTTCTCAAGGTCGGACAAATTTGACATTTTCAGCCACTCCTAGAGAGCATTATACATGTGACCCAAACAGGCTTTGTCAAGAAGCATAGTATCCTTGACAACATCTTCACTTTTTGGGAGGCGTCTGCCCTCGCGCGTCTCCGAGGAGAGGATCTGGCCTACGACAGAGTTGACTGGGACTTCCTCGAGGGAGGGCACCTTACGCAAGATCAGTTTTTCAGATGCTTGGATAACAAGTGTGTCAGCTCTATACACGCATGCGCACAATCAGGTGCGCTTGGCAGGGGAAAGAGGGGAACGCTTCTTGCTCACGCATTCGGTCAGACAAAGTTGCCCTCTTGCCCCCTTTCTCTTTCTGTTCTATGCTTACGCGATGAACATATTTTGACTTCTCGGCATGTTGGTTTGCGTGGTCTTGAGCTTCCTATTAGGGAAGATGAGCTTCTTGACGCTGAGTTTGACGACAACGACAGCCTTGTACTTGGAGGGCCAAGAGGCCAATCTGCACAGGTGTGAGCAAGCTCTTGAGCGTTCTGTTGTGCATTAGGGGCACTGATCAACTGGAGGAAGACTCTAGCTTTCTGGGTTGGGAGTGCTCATACGCCTAATTGGTCTCCAGGTGAGGGTTTTAGATGGATTTTCCCAAGGCTTGCAGTTCGTTACTTGGGCTGTCAGGTTGGCCTAGACTTGTCCCCTTGTCCCCTAAGCAGCAAACTGCTCCCCTCCTCTTGCCTAATAGGAGGAAACTGTTGCATTGGAGTTTGGCACGGCTCTCTTTGGCAGCGAAGTAGTAGTGGCCAAGTAGGTGTTGTTGGCTACTCACGTCTTACTCGATTTTCTTGAGTTCCTGTATCAACCAGCTAGAGAGGCTGATCAGGAACTTTCTTTGGTTAGGACGCAACCACCAATTAGCCCGGGCCAAAGTAGCCTGGGAGGTCATCACTCTACCTTATTCTCACCGAGCGGGTTTGGGATTATTGAACCAGCACAGCAAGGAAGAGCCCTTCTTGGGAAGTTTGTTGTCAAAGGACTGGTTTCAAGGGAGGAGTCTTGAACGAAGCTGTTGTAAGGTGCAACGGAAGTGAATGTTTAACTTTGCTCAAGATGAGTGCTCCGAACTGTGCTCAAGGGTTCCTTTTACTTACGGAAGAGAGAGCTTTCCATTCCTTTAGTGAGAGAGTGCAAATGATCATAAACAAAGTGAATGACATTGTGAATGAAGGTGCTGAGACTGAGAGATAGAGAGAGAAGAATACGACACCAAAATGTTGTGAAACCCTCCTCCAAGGGCCCCACTTTCTATGGCAAGAGAGGTCTATACTACTGATTGCACAAATCTGGTACAATGGTCTAGATGCAATGGACTTTCCGACGATGTCAACAACAATGATGACGGCGACGAGACAAGCTGAAATCTGAAAACGCTAAGGGATGAAATCTGCAAATTTGCTATCTGCTGGAATCTGACACTGTGTCGAGGACGGCGATGGCAACGACACGCCGACGATGCACTGACACACAGATGCTGAAATCTGCGAACAGCATGCTGAAACTGAAACCGATGGCTGATCTGACCGTGCGGCGAGGATCTGTTGCGGAGAGGTGAGATCTGCGAGGTTTGGGGCTCTTGTGCGGAGTCTAACTGCTGAAAACTGAAAACGCTGATGCTAGGGCTGGATCTGTCGCCGGGAATCTGCAAAACACTGATGATGATCTGCAATTGCAAAAACGCTAGGCTGAATTCTGTGATCTGCAAGCGCCACGGTTGATCTGCAATCTGCAAAACACCACGGCTGATTTGCTGGTGAAAAATGCCAGTTTGTCTTGTTGGCTGAAAAACGCTAGGTTGTCTTGCCGGGTCTTGCTAAGAAGGTGCACTGCCAGTTGCTGGAACTCTGCTGCCTCTTCTGCCAGAAAGTGCTAGCGCTAACTTTCTTATATATCAACTTATCAAAAAAGCCCTACCCAATTTCCCAACAAAGTCACTTATTAATAATAAGTGAAAAATGGCTAAAACAGGAAAAATGGATTCTATGCACTGTAAAATGCTCATGATGGCTACTGACTGTAATCTTGATGATCATGCTGTGTGCAACCAGAGGATATGCAGCTACTCTAAGTACCTGGACATGCACTGCCTGTGCACAGGCTCACAAAGGTGCCAGAACACTTCCTTTGCTGACCTGAACCCTGGACCTGAAGTAGCTTGTCCACATGCACATAGGCTTAGATGTGCACGTGACATCCCCTCCTTTTTAAAGTGAGGTACTGGTACCGAACTGTATGGCGTGGAGGGAGAGCGCCAACAATGTCTAGAATCCTAGAAGGACTCTTCGCCGGCCCACTCTGATGCGTGGGTCTTGCGATACTTGAACTTTATAAAAGTCTGCAATGCTTGCTTCTTTGGGCTGCGTCGAAAGCGACACAGCGTGATCTATGGCTGCTTCAATGGTCCAATTGCGTCTATGGACGTAGGTCCACCTTCTTCAAGAATCTCCAAGGAGGAAAATTCATGTAACCACTTCCAACACAAAAACATGAACATACTGATTCCATGTAGAGTGATTGGAAAAATACTATGCTTCCTAAATGAATGTCCATGCAATGGAGATGAACAAAGTGGCGGAGTGTCAAACCATTCATCAAATACACGCAAAAAGTGGAATCGAAACTTGTCTTTCTGATCTAAATCTATCAACTGTGGCAAATCACAATGGAAATGCCGATGCTTGATGGCCAATCTTTCTTGTGCTCTTTCTGAGACTGTGTCATGTGTCACAAAGTGATGACGTGGCGGACAACAAAAACCCTAATTTCTGCCCGAAACCCTAAAATTCCTGCAAACCCTAATTTCTGCCAAAAACCCTAATTTTTTTTGAAACTATGAGCGACCCGAATTTTGCTTTTTTTTATTGAAAAAAAAGAGAAAAGACTCTCTAAGAGAGAGAGAGAACTGATGCTTTTAACTGGAAAGCTTTTGGGGCTCTGCTTTTGGGCATCCCTTGTACCTTTAAATTAGTGGTGAGGGCCTCACTTCTCAGAGCATCTGGACGCAGAGTCTGAGAGTGAAACCCTAACCGCTCTCTTGTACTTTGATGATTGATTAATACAAAAAGAAATACCGAAAGGGGCGCCAGTCTTTGGGGCCAATATCTCTAGGCACGGAACTCCGCCGGGCCAGTGCAAATCTATTGTGATCTGTGAATTGTTTTGAAGTGGTTATTTGGTGTTGTCGCGATTGATTTTTGACTTGGAGTGTCCAAGTCTGTTACAGTGGTATCAAAGCACGGCTGATTTCTCTTCTACGGGAAATCCGATGCCCGAAAAAAAAAATTCCGCGACACCTATGGCTTCAGGCAATGATCAATCGACTCCCTCTGCATCTGGAGATGCGGGCTGGGATCACAACGAAGATTCAGACAGAGAGTATAGCCCGCCTCGGCCTACTCAGGCGGAGCAAAGAGAGATGGAGCGTCGTCAATTGATTGGCAATGCAACAAAGATGATGCTCAATTTTGCCAAGGACCCGAAGATGGCAAAATATATGAACCAGACCTCTTTGGAAGAGGTACAGATGGAGTGGGAAAGAACCACAACACCACTCGCGAAACCCGCTCTCAAGAAACCTTCTGTTCTCCAAGAAATATACGGAGAAGGAACTGGAGAACGTGGTTAATGCTCGGATTGCTCAGCTTTTCGACGTGCAAAAGAAAGGCAAAAGAAAGGCACTGACTTCCCGGGATATTTGGGTCATCGATCGACATTTGACAAGGCAAAAAAATTGAAAAAGCGCGTCAAGTTTGAAGGCTTACTCAGTTCTTCTTCTTCTTCTGACAGTTCTTCTAGCTCTTCAGACTCGAGCGAAGAAGACAAAAAAAGCAAAAAAGCGAAGCAAGACACAAAGCTTCGAAAAGGGCAAGAAAAAGGCAACGAAGGCTACATCTCGCCCAGAGACTGACAGTTCTACTGAGGACTCGTCTACAGACAGCTCAGATTCCGATGAGGAAAACTTTTATGCGAACAAGAAGAATTTTTACAAAGCCAACCAGTATGACTTTCTCGAAGATAAAAGCAAGAAAGTCCGAGAGTTTAAGGAAGGTGGCCACTCGATCAAGTTTGACACTTTCTCAGGATACTCAGATGCTTCGAAGGCTTTGTCTTTTATACAGCAGTTTGACATCGCTTTCGCGGGAGGACGCTAATCAGAGCACTCCAAGATTCGGAGAGCTACCTCTTATTTTATGGGGAATGCTCGCACTTGGTGGTCCACGCTTCTATTAAGCAAGACTGTGCCAGTTACATGGCTGAAATTCAAGAGGCTTTTTATTTCTTCTTGGTTCACTCAAGAGTTTGAGTGAGATATACGAGCTGCTTGGAACCATCTTCGGATGACCAAAAAAGATACAATCAATGCTTACTGTGAAAGATTCTGGAGCTATTTTCTACCCGCCTCTTCATTCAAGAAGATCTCGTGTAGAGATTAGATTGAGCGGTTCACCTTGGGTCTACCTACAGAGACCCGAGATCACTGCTTGGAACAGAAGTCAGCTTCTATTCAAGAGTTGATGAGTCATGCGAAGAGGGGCTTTGCCATTCACTCTGGCAGTCTGACCTACCCCACAGATGAGACCATGACACAATGAGCCGAACAGACTTCTGGGAATGAAAGTAGAAAGAAAAAGAGCAACCCAGAGAAAAAGGATGCACGACCCATGCTTACTCCTGAGGAGAGAGCTCGCTTCATTAGCGAGGGGAAGTGCTTTGGATGCGGGGAACATGGACATATCTCCGCGAAGTGCCCTAAAAAGGCACAGAAAGAACAAAATGATGAAGGCGACGACAGGCCCGAGAGTTCGAGAGCAGCTGAGAAACGTGGCAAAAAAGGCAGATAGAAAAGCAGAACTGATACCACATGGCGTGGGACCTGCATCGAATCTAATGAATGAAAGTACAAACTTTGACACTTTTGGGGCAAAGTGAAGGATCAAGAAGCTCTTTTGAAGGAGCCAAGGCCAACTTCTTTTCACTTGGAATTGGCGGCTCAATTTGAACTTACGCCCGACAGACTGACGCCACAGGCGGAGGTAGTTCGACTGGCACCCGGATGGGATGTTGCCGTTACACCGAGCATTGGCAAACTTTGTTTGCAATGATAGGGGTGTTCAGGGCACGCGAGTGACGTTCTACTCAGGATCCCTTGGTACCACAAGAGCTACATCTTGTCACAGTTCCACTTCCAGATTGTCCATGTGCAGGGAGAGAAGAATGTGGTGGCAGATGCTTTGTCTCAAAAACCGTTGGTTCTGGCTATTTCCGCGATACATCATAGGAGCTTCGAGGATATGGTCGATCAGTATGCCACAGATACACATTTTGCAGATATTTTCACACGGCTACAGGATGGGGAGACAGTAGCTGGATACTCCCTTCGGGAAGGCTACTTGATGAAAAAGACTATGTTGTGTGTTACACAGCCGTTGAGGGAGAAGGTTATGACTGAATGCCACTGTCTACCTTTTACGGGTCACCGCGGCATTGCTACCACCATGAAAGGGGTAGAGAGATATTTCTTTTGGCCGAGAGTCAAGAAAGATGTGGAAGAGTTTGTGCGCGGTTGCTTGGTATGCCAAAAGGTCAAGTGGATGGAGGAGGAGGACCTAGCAGATACTCCTCAGATTGTGAAACTTTACCTCGATGCTTTTGGTTTAGCATAGTCTATTCCAAATGGAACCCAAAATTCAGCTTGGCCGGAGATCTGGTGCAGTGGGATGTACAAGAGGGGAGTCACTCCACTCCTTTGTCAACAGATGCCTTGATTTAGATACTAGAGTCACTGATGTCTCTTTGAGCTTCAGGGATACTGAGAGCTGACAGTATTCTGCTGTATGACTTTATGAAATGGAATTCCTCATAATGATACTGATTTGTTCTTGACTTCTTTTGAGTGCAGGAACTGATAGCCGAAATGACTGCAGCATTTTGGTCTGATTGATCTCGAATAGACATGGTTGCAATAGGGGTTAGTCAATCGGACATCGATGAGGTCCCGATTGGACCTAGATATGATTGCTAGCTACATTGCCGATAAATCATGGTCTAAGATCCGAATGAATGTTAAATGCCATGTGATGTCCTGTGATGTCTGGTGATGTCCTGTGATGTCGTGTGATGTGACTGTCGTTTTTGTACATGTGCTAGATGTGTGTTCCTAGTACGTAGGTACTAACAGTCAGTGTCTGCTAAGACAGTTTATGGCTTTTGTCGGTTTTGCAGACGTAATCGCGGTCGATTACAATGCTTTCAAGAGGGGGGTATGTCACAAAGTGATGACGTGGCGGACAACAGAAACCCTAATTTCTGCCAAAAACCCTAAAATTCCTGCAAAGCCTAATTTCTGCCAGAAACCCTAATTTCCGGAAATCGCGGAGGCTGAAAAAAAAAATGAAAAATGATAAGCGACGCGAATTTTGCTTTTTTTAATAAAAAAAAGAGAAAAGACTCTCTAAGAGAGAGAGAGAACTGATGCTTTTTATTTTAAAAGCTTTTGGGGCTCTGCTTTTGGGCATCCCTTATACCTTTAAATATGTGGAGAGGGCTTCACTTCTCAGAGCATCTGGACGCAGAGTCTAAGAGTGAAACCCTAGCCACACTCTTGTACTTTGATCTGATTAATATAAAAAGAAATACCGAAAGGGGCGCCAGTCTTTGGGGCCAATATCTCTAGGCACGGAACTCCGCCAGGCCAGTGCAAATCTATTGTGATATGTGAATTGTTTTGAAGTGGTTATTTGGTGCTGTCGCGGTTGATTCTTGACTTGGAGTGTCCAAGTCTGTTACATCATGCCAAGGAAGAGACATGGAATGTAGATTTCTTGAATGCACAGTTTTGTTCATTTCAAGAGAAATCTGCATACATCCGTGCTCATCCATGAGTGAATCATGTGCATCGTACAATATGGCATGCCTGTGGAAAGGGAACACATAAAGACGGTGACGAAAATACAAGAAACCGTCACGAATGAAACACTCGAACAATGCGTGGTGACTAATTATGCGAACACATAATACTTCCCGAGTGATTTCTTTGGACCTCGACTCAAGAGCAAAGATCAATTCTACGTGATTGATCGTATCTGCAATGAGATTAGCTTCACTAGAAAAACCATCAACTAAACCATCATCCTTGTGAACAATCACATCTTTATCATGCAAATCATCATCCTCGTGAATAATCACATCTGTATCATGCAAAACATGTGTGTCGTGCTTTGGAGAAAACAAAACTAAGAGAGTCTCCTTCTCCTTTTTCTTTTCAAGCTTCGCCTGCACGTTAGAAATGAGAGGTGAAGAATGAACAACTTCCTTCCCACGAATGACAATGGGAGAGTCACTTTTGGCATTGAAAATGAGAGTATTGTCTGCCCAATCAAAGAATCATATCACATCCTGAAAGAAGAGACACTACAAATTTTCTGCGGAAGGACGCATCAAGGGACTCGTGTAATGAAAGAGTCTATACCGGGAGCAAAGCCCAACACCTCGAGAGGAGATGTCTTGCTAACCTCCCAAGGTGGAACCATACGTGTTGTACAGTACGTGGAAGTACGTACTGTACGTAGTCTCGTATGGGTAAATTTTTTATGTACGGAAAAATACGTGGCATCGGTAAAAAAGAATAGAAACCACAAAAATAAATGTCAGTTTCAGAGACAAAGCTATAGAATTTGTCAATTTGATGTTTTACAACTTTGGTTATGTCTAAATTCTATATACAACAGCTAGAGACTCAAGAATCGCATGCCTGACATGCGATATGCGCCTACGGGCACTGAAGTTTGAACTCGTACGGTGTACCTGTTTACCTATTAGACTCATCACTTATAGATTGCTATCATGAGTCATGACATCAAAAGAGCAAGACAATTTTGAGTTAAGACAACTGGACAGTCACAAGACAATGAACGTTTAACAAATAGAGTCCATACTAATGTGAATGTCACAACTGACAACAGCTGTCAGAACTCGGCTACAAGTCACAGATCACAAATGTGGAGTCAATAGTCAAGATAGCTCCTAACAGAGCATACATCAAATGAAAATAACTAGTTGGCTGCTATCAACTAAAATGTCTAGCAAATGGTGACCTCAAAAATCATCATCAAAGGCAAAGGATGAGGAAACTGAAGGAGGCATGTCTCCATCAATCAAGACATTGCCCTCCTCATCATACTCTGGCTCTACCATTGCAAGGCAAGGTGCCTGCAAGTCTGGATCAAAATCCTCCTCCTCCAGCTGAGTGTGAATGAGAGGAACTGCCTCATTCGCACGTCGCCGAGGTGTACGAATAGGCAATTTCCCCTTGCAAATCATCTACCGTCGTGCAATCAATGGATCTGCAACTCTCTCACGGAGTGGAATACTGTAAGCACGTGCGCGTGATCTAGTCACACGTCTATCCACTCTCTCCAACTCCCTGTGGAGCATGCGAAGAATATCCTCCTGCTCGTTCCGAATCTGTTGATCCAACGTCTCTGTAATCGGATCATCCATCAGCTTCACTTTTGTAGGGTCAACCTATTCAACATTCAAACTTCAAAGTATAAACAACTGTGACCACTGACTTGTATACAACATTATACATACTAATACTACATTGAGTAATGAGAACAAAGCTCAACAAACCTGCTTGAGTGTCTCCAAAGAATGGTAGGAACATACAAGCCTCATGTTGGCCCTACAATATACTAGCTTCTCTAGCTGTGAAGTGCTAAGCCGATTGCGGATTTTCGTATGAATCAAGGAGTAGGCACTCCAATTGCGCTCACAAGCGCCTGCTGACCAATCCTACAATGGCAAGTGCAATGGTAGCATCAATACCATGAAACTTGAAGTCAGTCCAACAGTGACCTCTGTGTGTCAAAATCATACCTGTGAGAGCAAGCGTAGAGCAATAGTAGTGAGACGTGAAAGGCCCTGTCTACCATAGTTTTGCCACCATGTGAGAGGAAGCTTGGTGGCCTCTGGACATAGCGCCACTGCTCGTGTGAATGACGGCCCCAAGTTATTCATGAAACTGCTCATCTCCCCATCTATCTGCAACTGCTCCTCAATGCTAAACATGCGGTTGATGTACTCGTCCTTCAGGGCCAGGAGACTACTCTCATGAAACAACTCTGGGGTCTTGTAGAAAGGATAGAGTATTGCAGCCATCCCATGAATGGGACGACTCATAAACTCCCATCACTCTCTACAAGAGCTAGGACATCATCTCGACTGCAAAAAACCCAAGCAAACATGTGTCAGGACTCGCGAAATTACAAGTAGAGATTATGGGTATAATGTATTTAAGTATTAAGCTCAGCTTACCAATCTTGTGCCAAGGATTGGCAAGCCATGATATGCCCCTTCATTTGCATGAAGAGGTGATAACCAAACCCAATGTGGATCCATCCATGTCGGTGACCCGCAACAACACGTAGATGGGCTGCAACGCCGCTGTCAAACTCTGCACTTCAGTCCACAATGCATCATCTAGCACACGTCTCTGAATGGCTTTGTAGTTCTCATTTTGTGAGTCATGCATCTCTCTCCACTTTGGGTCCACAACAGTTTGGAGAAGTGGATCCCTCAGCTTCAAGAGTCTCTGCAAAACTATGTACATGTATGCAAATCTGGTCTTGGATGGCCGCACCATGTCAAGAGCACTGTGGCTGCGAAATATGGCTAAAGCCTGATGCTTCTTTGGGAAAAATGTAGTAATCCGAGTAGCATCAGTCACTGTGGGCTGCACCCAAGGTAGTTTCCCTATATCCTCCATGAGCAAACCTAGACAATGGGCTACACAAGGAGTCCAAACAACACTTGGAAACTCAGCCGACACCATTTTCCCCATTGCTACACAGTTGGATGCATTGTCTGTAACCACCTGTACCACATTATCTTTACCCACATCCTCAATGGCTTTCTTAATACGCTTGTAAATGAACTCTGCAGTAATCTTCTCTCCTGCTTTCCCTGCATCCACAGCGCGTAAGAAATAGGTACCAAGGCAGGAGGAGACAAGAATGTTGATGATATGGCGCCTACGTATGTCACTCCAACCATTGGAAATAATAGTGCAACCAAACTGCTGCCAACCTACCTTTACTGGGACCAATGCCTTGTCTATCAAGGCTTTCTGCTCGTCAAGCATAGTGGTGCGCATCTTCTTGTACTCAAGTCCTGACCAAGAATCTGTCGCACCAACCTGTACAATGGCTCTAACCATCCTCTTCCACTAATCAATTCTCAAGACATTGAAGCTAATGTTGCACTCGATTAGAGTGCGAGCAATCTCCATCTCAGCCACTCTCTGCCGCTTCTTTACCCAAGATTGGGAATTCACCCGTGAAGGCAAAGTAGTCTGTCTCGACGCATGCACATCATTGTCCTCTTCATCCTCGTCTACTTCGATGATCCGTGCTCTCTTTCTACTACCAGATGGCTGTCCCATAGGTGTAGACTGATACTCAAAAATGTCATCTCCCTGTACACCAAACTCTCCAAGAAGAGCATCTTGCAGCGCATCCTGTGTCTGTTGAGTCCCTTTAACAAAGTCTGTTGCCAACTCACCTGGAAAGTTATCAGCAATTAGCTTATCTTTCACAGCTTTGGGCACTTTCTTGCACGCACTATAGTTCTTTGTGCACTTAACCCCTATCAAATGCCTCACAACACGTGTGATTGTACTTGTGAGCGAGAAACCACAATACTTGCATGACCATTTGCGACAACCGGAACCCTTTTGAGTTGGAGTGTTGACAATACGGATGACAATTGTGTGTTCCTCCCAATAGGGATTGGTCGGCTTCGGCATTCTTGCTCTTGTTGCAAGATTCAAGAGCATTGAGCAAGAATCACGCGAACAAAAAGTGTGTGTGTGAGAGAGAGAGAGAGACGGAGGGAAACGCGAGAGAGAAGCTCAGACGAGCGTGGGGTAGAGAGCAACACACACCAGAGAGGGAAAGAGGCACTTACCTTCCTTGTGTAAGCCTGTGCAGAGCTTTTTCTCACTCTCTGTAACAGTTTCTCTGTACTCTGGTTCTTAAAATTTATGCGTTTTGGGATTCAAGCCTAAGGTAGGCAAATTTAGGGCACGCATGAACGTATGGGCCTCAAGCGAATACAAACGTGTGGACAAATCTCCAAAAAATATATATAAAAAAATGACGTACGTACACAATACATTGTGTACGAAACGTCCATACGGATCCGTATCGTACGTACGTATTGGTCCTACCTTGTAACCTCCAAGCGGGCTCTTTCGACAAGAGAGTCACCAATCACATCATGCATACTACCAGAATCAAACAAGACCACCATGTGTTGACCATTCACATGACCATAACACTTCATGAAAGACTCATCAATGAGAGGATCATGAGAAACTTGGGACACACGAGTGTTCTCATTTATGGCATTAACAGAGGATGTGGGTTCTGTGGGTTCTTTAGGGTCGTTAGATTCAATCTTAGGACATGTTTTCTTTATATGACCCTTGACATGACAGTGATAACAATGACCTTCCTTAGAATAAATGACTTGTTCTTCTGCCGTGATCTATCCTCCTATAATTTCTTGTGCAACTTTTTCATATGGAGTGAGCTTGGGTTTAGCAAGTGTGTTAGCTTTACCCTTAGATTCATTTTGTAAGTTCTTTTCCGAAAGACTAGAGGAAGATTGGTTAGAAGAGTTACCGTTCTTACCATTCTTACCGTTCTGTGGGTTCTGAGTAGTCTGAGAGGTACTTTGAGAAGACTTGTTCTCCTTGGGCTTTCCCTTATTGTGCTTCATCGCCTATGTAAGAGCAATCGCTACCGCCTTGTTGAGATCGATTGGATCAAGTACCTCGACATCATACTTGATATACTCGTCCAATCCATAAAGGAATGCCTCTTTGCGCTCATCATCCGATTTGCGTAATTGGGTGCCGACTTGCAAAACACGATTAGAGAAAGACATAACTGGCATACCATTTTGCTTGAGACTGCGCCTATCGTCTTTCAACCGTGCTACGTACTGTGGTGGCATAAACCGCGCCTTGAGCTTGTCTTGGAAGTCTGCCCAATTGAAGGAAATGGGCGCGCCCTCTTCGGTTTCCTCTAGGTGCGCAATCAACTGTGCCTCTTGCCAAGCGTGGTACCAATTAATGGCATCACCAGCGAGATACATGGCTGTTGTCAAAACCTTGCTATTTCTTGTCTTCTTAGTTGTCGCAAAGTAAGCATTAAATTGATGCAACCAACAATGAATAATAGTAGCATCTATCTTACCATCATACTTACCGAACGTCAACTTCTCAATGACGTGGTTGTTGGAGTCCAAATCTCTCCTCGTGCTAGTTGATGAACTACCAACCTCTTTGACTGGCTCCGGCTTCAAGGTGAGTATCTGTAGGACAAACTCTTACATGTGTTGATCTCTCTACTCGTCACGGTCTAACTCCAAGGCCGCTCGTTTGTCTTCGGCCGCCAAGCGCGCTTGCTCACGCTCACGCTCCAAGGCTACCCTTCTGTCTTCGGTCGCCAAACGCGCTTGCTCACGCGCACGCTCCAAGGCTAACCATCTTTCTTCGCGCTCGCGATCCAATTCTGCCTTTCTTTCTTTGCGCTCGCAATGCAATTATGCCTTTCTTTCTTTGCGCTCACGATCCAAGATTGCCTTTCTTTCCTCGGCCGCCAAACGCGCTTGCTCACGCTCGCGATCCAAGGCTGCCTTTCTTTCTTCGCGCTCTCGCTCCAAGGCGGCACGTTGCGCTTGTTGTTGTAACATCATGTGCATCATCATCTTGACCAAAGCCTCGGTGCAACCCTTGGCATAGATTTGGGGGGGGGGGGGGGGGGGGGGGATCGGAAAAACCTCCTCGTGGGAAAAATTCTTCTTCGCCACCTCCATGCTCATCACCTTCACGCAAAGTATCCATTCCGCTTCAGGTGATGACCATACACTGAATTCTTGGTACTTAGGTCCACAAGGAACTTGGGTTCTTGAGGTTCTTGGGTTCCTGGGTTCTTGAGTCCTTGGGTTCTTGACGTTCTTGAGGTCTTTCTTTAGCTTGCAATCTGTGTTAGAGAAGGATCTTCTCTTATCCGAGCTCTACTCTTCCCTGCGGGTGCACCCCTTGGTGGCCTTACGCTCACACCAAGGTTGCTTTTTCCACCTCACGTCGATTGGCCGGCCGCTAAGTACACGGTCCGCTCTCAATGAGTGAAAAGAGGCACAAGGGGAGGCCGGACAAGCCCTTCTTCCTTGGGTTACCTGTCAATCTTCAAAAACACGATATGAACTTGACACGCCCAAGTGGACTTGGGTTCCATGCGACCGCAACAAGCAAAAAAATTCTTGTGGTTCTTTCCTTGAGTGATATAGAACATTGCCAAAGCTTTGATAACAATGTAAGGTGCAACGGCAGTGAATGTTTAACTTTGCTCAAGATGAGTGCTCCGAACTGTGCTCAACGGTTCCTTTTACCTACGGAAGGGAGAGCCTTCCGTTTCTTTAGTGAGAGAGTGCAAATGATCACAAACAAAGTGAATGACACTGTGAATGAAGGTGTTGAGACTGAGAGATAGAGAGAGAAGAATACCACACCAGACTGTTGTCAAACCCTCCTCCAAGGGCCTCACTCTCAATGGCGAGAGAGGTCTATGCTATTGATTGCATAAATGGACTTGCCGATGATGTCGATGACAATGATGATGTCGACGACAATGATAACCGCTACGAGATGGGCTGAAATCTGAAAACGCGGGGGCTGAAATCTGCAAATCTGCTATCTACTGGAATTTGACATTGTATCGATGAGGACGGCGATGGCAACGACGCGACGACGATGCGCTGAGAATGCAGATGCTGAAATCTGCGAACAGCAGGATGAAACTGAAAACGCTGGCTGATATGACCATGCAACGAGGATCTGCCTGCAGAGAGGTGAGATCTACGAGGTTTGGGGCTGTTGTGCGGAGTCTAACTGCTGAAAACTGAAAACGCTGATGCTAGGGCTGCTTCTGTCGCCGGGAATTTGCAAAACACTGATGATGATCTGCAATTGCAAAAACGCTAGGCTGAATTCTGTGATCTGCTAACGCCACGGCTGATCTGCAATCTGCAAAACGCTAGGGCTGATCTGCTGGTGAAAAACGCAAGGTTGTCTTGTTGGCTGAAAAACGCTAGGTTGTCTTGTCGGGTCTTGCTGAAAAGGTGCACTGCCAGTTGCCGGAACTCTACTGCCTCTTCTGCCAAAAAGTGCTAGCGCTAGCTTTCTTATATATCAACTTATCAAAAATGCCCTACCCAATTTCCCAACAAAGTCACTTATTAATAATAAGTAAAAAATGGCTAAAATAGGGACTTGTTGGGTTGTCAGGTTGACCTGAACTTGTCCTCGGGGCAGCAAACTGCTCCCCTCCTCTTGTCTATTAGGAGGAAGTTGTTGTATTTGAGTTTGGCATAGCTCTCTTTGGCAGGCAAAGTAGTAGTGGCCAACTAGGTGTTATGTGGTACATCGCGTCTTGCTGGATTTTATTGAGTTCCTGTATCAACCAGCTAGAGAGGCTGATCAGGAACTTTCTTTGGTCAGGGCGCGACAACACCCTAGTTAGCCCGAGCCAAAGTAGCCTGGAAGATCATCACTCTACCTTATTCTCACGGGGGAGTTTGGGGATCACTGAACCAGCGCAGCAGAGCAGAGCCCTTCTTGAGAAGTTTGTTGTCAAAGGATTGGTTTCAAGGGAGGAGTCTTGGAAGGAGCTGTTGTAAGGTGCAACAGAAGTGAATGTTGAACTTTGCTCAAGATGAGTGCTCTGAACTGTGCTCAAGGGTTCCTTTTACTTACGGAAGGGAGAGCATTCCGTTCCTTTAGTGAGAGAGTGCAAATGATCACAAACAAAGTGAATGACACTGCGAATGAAGATGTTGAGACTGAGAGATAGAGAGAGAAGAATACGACACCAGATGCCACGTGACACATCCAACCCTATGTGTCCGTGGACAAGCTACAACATGACCAGGGTTCAGTCAGTCAAGTCAGTCTAGAATAGGAAGTGATCTGGCACTTTTGTGAGTATGTTCGCAGAGCGTGCATGACCAGTCACTTAGAGTAGATACATATCCTTTGGTTGCACACAGCATGATCATCAGCATTCCCATCAAAATTCATCAAGGGAATTTTCCAGTGCATTAAACCTATTTTCCCTATTTTTGACATGTTTCACTTATTATATTTAAGTGACTTTTGTTGGGAACTAGGTAGGGCAATTTTGCTAAGATAATATATAAGCAAACCAGAGCTAGCACTTTCTGGCAAAAGAGGCAACAGGAGCACCTTGCTCAACAGGCAACTTCTCAGCAAGACCGATCCCACAACAACTCTAGCGTTTTCAGCATTGCAAAAGGCCTAGCGTTTTTGCATCAGATCAACCAACGTTTTTGCACTTGCAGATTCACGGCGACAGTAAACAACAGATCGGCCCTAGCGTTAGCAGATTCCCCCACAACAACAGATCAGCCCTAGCGTTAGCAGATTTCCACCGCAGAACCCCAAATCAGCGTAGCGTTTTTGGATCAGCCAAAGATCTGGCGTTTTTGCATATCTTCGCGACAGGATCAACAAGAAGACCAGCATTTTCAGTTTTCAGCATAGACACTCCGCAGAACGAGTCCCGAACCTCGCAGATCTCACCTTCCCGTAGTAGATCCTCGCCGCACGGTCAGATCCAACGTAGTTTGCAGATTCAGCCCGGAAAATGCAGATTTCAGCATCTCCGTTTTCAGCGCGTCGTCATTGACATCGTCATCGACATAGAGTCAGATTTCAGCAAATAAAGATTTGCAGATTTCAGCCCTTAGCATTTTCAGATTTCAGCCCGTCTCTTCGTCGTCCTCATCGTCGGCAAGTCCAAAGCATTGTAGAGCTTTGTGAAATCAATAGTAGACCGCTCTCGCCATAGAGAGTGGGACCTTCAGAGGAGGGTTTTGACAACATTCTGGTGTCACATTCTTCTCTCTCTATCTCTCAATCTCAGCACCTTCATTCACAGTGTTCACCACTTTGTTTGTGTCCATTGCACTTTGTCACTAAAGGAACGGAAGGCTCTCCCTTCCGTGAGTAAAAGGAACCTTGAACACAATTCGGAGCACTCATCTTGAGCAAAGTTCAACATTCATTCTGCTACACCTTACACTAGAATGTTGTCAAATCCTCCTCCAAGGGCCCCACTCTCTATGGCGAGAGAGGTCTATGCTATTGATTGCACAAATCTGGTACAATAGTCTAAATGCAATGGACTTGCCAACGATGTCGACGACAATGACGGCGACGAGACGGGCTGAAATCTGAAAACGCTAGGGGCTGAAATCTGCAAATCTGCTATGTTCTGGAATCTGACACTGTGTCAACGAGGACGGCGATGGCAATGACGCGACAATGATGCGCTGACAACGCAGATGCTGAAATCTGCGAACCGTGGGCTGCAATTGAAAACGCTGGCTGATCTGATCGTGCGGCGAGGATCTGCTGCAGAGAGGTGAGATCTGCAAGGTTTGGGGCTCTTGTGCGGAGTCTAACTGCTGAAAACTGAAAACGCTGATGCTAGGGCTGATTCTGTCGCCGCGAATCTGCAAAACACTGATGATGATCTGCAATTGCAAAAACGCTAGGCTGAATTCTGTGATCTGCTAACGCCACGGTTGATCTGCAATCTGCAAAACGCCACGGCTGATCTGCTGGTGAAAAATGCCAGTTTGTCTTGTTGGCTGAAAAACGCTAGGTTGTCTTGTCGGGTCTTGCTCAGAAGGTGCATTGCCAGTTTTGTTGGAGCTCTGCTGCCTCTTCTGCCAGAAAGTGCTACCGCTAGCATTCTTATATATCAACTTATCAAAAATGCCCTACCCAGTTTCCCAACAAAGTCACTTATTAATAATAAGTGAAAAATGGCTAAAATATGGAAAATGGGTTCTGCGCACTGTAAAATGCTCGTGATGGCTACTGACTGTAATGCTGATGATCCTGTTGTGTGCAACCAGAGGATATGGAACTACTCGAAGTGCCTAGACATGCACGGCCTGCGCACAGGCTCAGAAAGGTGCCATAACACTTCCTAAGCTGACCTGAACCCTGGACCTGAAGTAGCTTGTCCACATGCACATAGGGTTAGATGTGCACGTGACAGTTGTTGCTTCACCGACTTCGAGCTCGAGTACCTCATGAAAGAGGCCCTTGGAGCCCTTCCATCAGGTGGATCTTCACAGAAATGCGTAGAGTTGGTCTGAGCGGGAGGTTGGAGGATCGGTTTGCTGTGAGCTTGCTTTGGTCCTGGGAGCAGCTGAGAGGTGGCCTGGAGCAGCACCAGCTCTCGTGCAGGGAGGAGCGTTTTAGACAACCTCCTTATTGGAACCCCATGGTTGTACTCAGAGAGGCCACCTGGTTGGTAGTAGGCATCATGTTTGTTGGGGTCCCATAGCAGAGGGCCAAGCCCGCACTCTCGACGACTAGCTTCAGTTTTCAAATTTGCCAAAGGAGGTACAGAGCATCCAGCTAGGAGGCATGAGAGGGGTGCAAAGCATGTGCCAGGACATTACAGAGGCTTTACCAGCTGAGTGGCTCACCCCTCTAGAGACAACAGCTCCCAGATGGATGGGGCCTTCTGTAATCAGCATGTGACTACTATCTATCCTTTTTGTTGATTTCTTTCTTATTATTTATTTATTTTCACTTTTTGGAAACACCCCTCTAGAAATCTAACTGCCCTGCATTGCATAGCTAGTGTGAAAATGTTCAGAGGGAGTCCAAGCCCGAGGGCAAGAGAGCACTAAGGTTGGACCAAGGACTATGGTTAGCCAAAGTGGGGTCATTGACTAGCCAAAGTGGAATCCTTTGCTACATAGGCTACATTTCAGTTGTTGGTGTGGCTGCAGTGTACAAAGAGGGTCAGATGACCTAGAAAGATACAATTGCAGCATCTCCTAAAATTTACGGAACTGCTATTTTGGACCTGAAAATGTGTTCACGTCATTAGCTCTGGAATGACGAGAGGAACGTTTTATTGCTCTGCTACAAAGTCAACTGATGCACCAATTGAGATATTTTTAGCCGGGAATGCCCAAAGTCGGAAAGTGTGCCATGTGGCACTCCGTGAGCATTCAGCTACTCCTGGCCAAAGAGGGGGTGCCTAAAATGAGAGAGGAGACTCATTTGCAGCTTTGTCACAGATTAAGAGCTATGGAGTGCTTCCTTTCCCTCTTATGTACAGTGCGGTGCCAAGAGTGATGCCCTGCACGCTACGCACTGCTCTCTCTCTCCCCTATGAGCAGTATGTTATGCCCCTATAGTGGGCTTTTCATTTGACCAATGTACAGTTATGTGGGTTCATGCGCGATTGCCGAGGCAAGAGCCTCTTGCACAGGTACTGGATTAGCTAGCGGCTAATCCCCCGCAGGTACAGGTGAATTCGGACACGTTTCACGTGCGAAATCCTGTCCGATTCAAAGGGCAAGTAGCCCTACAGGTGCGGGAGCTCGAGGACTTGCTACGGATGCAACCGGCACGCGAAACGAAGCCTGAAACAGTGAATTACAGCCTGCTGTGTATTTTTGCAGGTTTAGGGTTTTGGCCCTAAACGGACTCTAATACCCCCAAGAGGTTCGGGGACGCGAGGGGACCGTTGTGCAGGTGATCTGGCGCATTTACGGGGCAGAAAACAGAGAATTCAGCGTGCTGCAGATTCTTGCCAGGTTTTGCAAAGTGTCCGTATGCGTCGGGAAAGTCATCCAATGCGTGGGGATACTTACTGTGAAGGGTCCTAGTACAGTTATGCTGCCAAAATCGGGCCAGAACAGATGAAATTCAGCCCAGATTGTGCGGGGCAGCTTGTAGGGAACCACAGCTTTTATTCCCTCTTTTAAAGAATAAAGAAATACCGAAAGGGGCGCCTATTTAGGGGCCAATCTGGTGTCGGTCTTCTCATACAAGTGCAATCTAGCAACCTGTATCCCTTTCCCTTTTGTTGTGTCTTGAAAGTACAGGGAAAGTGGGCGACAAATTAAATGGGTGAAAGCAAATAAAGTTTAAGTCTAAGGTTTACCGCCCTTTTGGATTTAACAAGCCGGTTCCACCTTCACGCGACTGGAGGTCCTCATCGTAGTTCGTGCTTGCTCGGAGTCCTCAGTCCATACTCCCCATGTTCTTAACCTGTAGTGCGCTGTTTTCAGAGGATACGAGTAGTGGGCATCTATGGGAGGACCTGTGTCACAGATACTTACCCAACAAATCTTGAGATAGGCCACTGGAGGCTTTGGGCTTGGGAGAGCTTCCTTCTGGCACGAGTGCAGTGGGACCCTAGAGAGTGGTTTTGGAGAGAGCCCTTCTCTTTCGCCGGCCACCCCGGGATCCCTTTCTTTCAGTACACTGTTCGACTAGGGCGTCACATACTGGCAACACAGAGAGGCTCGTCCTACTGCAGCACTTCATTGGCACGAGGAGGGTCTCACAGCTGAGTTCTTGTAAGGCTTTTGGGAGCGGTTATGGCACTCTAGACAGCAGAGGCAAGTCACTTTGTTCTAGTGGCTAGTTGCACACAAAGCTACAGCAGTGGAGAGTTGGTTTGTACATAGTCGCCTTTTGGCAACTTGTGCAACTTTTGACCATCCTTTCGCAAGTCAGCGTCACTGTCTATGGGACTACCCTATGGCACAGCAAGTTTGGCTTCGGGTTCTTCGGCTGATGCCAGCTCTTTCCACATCGCGACAGTACGCTTGGGGTGTTGTTGCATGGTCCACCCTCACCGGCCATGCGCTCCAGTTTGAGCTATCTTCCACCAACAGGATGATAGTGATCCAGGGGGGTCGACCTAAACTTCAGTCTGCTACAGAGCTTACCCCCCAGGAGTGGTGTAGTGAGAGAGAGGTGTGTTGGGAGCTCATCTGTGGCCTCACACTCTGGTTCACTTGGCAGGCCCGTTGCTTCCACATCTTCGAGGCTCGCCTTGTCCCACCGGCAGAGACTATTCGTGACTTTTGGTTGGAGTTGATCCATACTCTCAGGGGTCAATTCCAAAGACTTCAAGGCAGCTCCGATCGCATGTTGTGCAAAGAGGCTCTCCTGCGACTTTGGTGCCCACGGCCCTTCTTCACCACGGTCAAGGGTGTGCCCAGATGACACTACCGGCCACCTGTGTGGCTCTTTCCTCCTCCCATTTTGTAATTTAGCCTCATTGTACATATTTTATTCACTCACTGGAAGAGTCTCCCCATGGTTTTGATGTAGCCCTTTGTAGTAGAGGTGGTTTATAGAACTATGGGCAGTTTTTTATTAACTAATGGAAGGATCTTCTTCTCGCGGGAAAAAAAAATTGACATTTTCTTGTCATCTATCTCATTTAAGAAGATCAAGTAAACAAACAAACTAGATTTCATTAATCTGAAAATGGCCGAAGCCGATACAAGTGGGACTATTTTACATCAAGTACTATCTCTCTACCCTTTTCATTCTTCAAAGTTGCTTTTCTCGCCCTATAGTCGACCACAACATTGTTCTTGTGGAACATCACACCCCTCCAAAGGCATGATATAGAAGTCCTCGTGCCCTAAACACGCCTGAAAATGCAACCAAAGTTTGCCACGACAGGTGTAATGGCAACATCCCGTCCAGGTGCCACTAGAACTGCCTTAGTCGATGGTCCCATTTCATCTAGCATAATTCCAAGTCGAGCAGCCAATTCAGTCAAAATGAAGTTGGCCTTGGCCTTGGCTCCTCCGTCAAAGAAGATGAGGGCTTCTTGATCTCGTACTTTGCCCCACGCTCAGCAGAGCTCCGTACTTTAATCCATTTGCTCAGGGTTGGTCCCCACGAAATCTACTACCAATCCAGTTTTTGTCTTTCCCTTCTTTGCTTGCTCCTCCGCTGCTCTAAAACTCTTTGGCTTGTCCTCTGGCTGTTCTTTTGGTGCCTTGTTAGGACACCTCACTAACACATTCCCGTGTTTCCCACAACCGTAACATTTACCCTCTTTGAAGTATCCAATTAGTTGCTCTACCGACAGTCGAGGGCCTGAACTGTTGCTTTCCCTTCCTTTTGTTACTCTTATTCGTATATTGCCCGGTCCAAATTGTGGCCAATGTATTGTAGGGTACGTAAGAGTGCCTCCATGCATTACAAATCCTTGCTTTGTGTGTACCATCAGCTATTGCATGGACTCGGTCTTCTCCAACAGACAATAATCTCGTATCTCTTTAGGTAGACCACAACAAAATCGCACAGTGTACATTACAAGCTTCAAGTGTAAAAGCATCTAGGTCCCAAAAGCTAGCGCTACTACTATCAGTGCAAATCGTGCAAATCCATACAAGTGCCACGCCAATAGTGGGCGCGAACTGTGGATTGTCGGTACAACACTACTTCATCAGCATCTCCACGCGATTTGGGGGTTCTTGCTTTATTTTAATCTTCTAGCGTCGCTTTAGGCCTTGTCAAACAAGAGCCCATAAGTTCGAACAACTTTAAAATCTTTGGTCTTTATTTTCAAGTCTCTTGGCTAGTTTGATAGCACTTCTTTGAATCTTTCCATAAGGCCCTGACTCCTTTTTCCAAAGTCTATCCTAAAGGTCATGCCACGTCATCACTTTTGTGACACCGTTGGTGGCTCCAATATCTACCGGGAGCAAATTATGGAGTGAGGGCTCGTTTGTGGCTGTGCCCAACGGTACTTGGGGTAGACATTCTTTCTTGACGGTGCATTTCACGGTGTTGGCCTAGCATTAGGCTGGACCTCCATTCCTAGGGTTTCCCATGGACAAAGTCCCCAGTTTCACTACAAAATGTGTGCAATAGGTCACTTTTAGTGAGTTTTACATTAATTAGCAGTAAAGGGCCATATTATCCAAGTCGTGCAGTTTTAGCAGTAGGTGGGAAAAATTTGATGTATGCAACCCCCCCCCACACACACACACACATATTTTGGGCATATCATCAATGAGCAAAGCACTCAGTATTTGTTCTTCTCCCTCATTGAGAGTTTATTAATATTCAGCTTGTTGATTATTTGTGTGCGCTACAGTGGTATTAGAGCTCAAATTTCTCTCTTTCTCTGCAAAGGAGGACGATTCCAGGAAGGAACGGGAAGAACCATGACGAGCCATGGAAGAACCGTTGAAGACGAACTTCAGCAAGTACGAGTTTAACTCTTATCTCGCTGCCAACTGTCCAGAAGGTTTTGGAAGGGATCAAGAAGCAGCAAGGAACAAATGTTGATGGGCGTCATGAAAATCCTGTCGGTGGTAGCAACCCGCAAGAGGAAGATGTGGAAAGAGGTGCCGAAGCGCACAAGGGATCTCCGAATCAGGACAAACACCCTTCCAAGAGAAGGGCTGAGAAAAAGAACTCTCTGTCGAACGAAAGCAAGGATGTCTCTATCTCTTCTCCATCATACTCTCCAAATTATACTACTACTTCTACTTCTCATACACTGTCCAAGTCTTCTCCAAAGGAAAAAACTCCTACTACTTCCCTACGTAATACTAAAGAGAAGCCCAAGTTCAAGAAGGATAACCGCAAGCATCACTGCAATAAGGTGTTTTCAAATCTTGTGACAAGGACGTCAAGTTTGACAATTACACAGGACAGAGAGACATCTCCAAGGCACTGTCTTTCATCAGGTACTTTGAAGTTGCTTGTGCCAATGGGAACTTCACCGAAAATCCATGTTGGAATGCATCTCAAAGAGGCGGCAAGCAACTGGTGGTTAGCCAAGATTCTGGAAGGTACACAAGCCAGAACGTGGGCCCAATTCAAAACTGAATTTTATGAAAAATTTCCTCTACCTAACTTCGAGAAGGACATTCGGAAGGAATGGGATTGGTGTCAAAGTCAACGATGGGGAAGCGTAGAGAACCCGGGGGGGGGGGGGGGGGGGGGGAGAGAGAGAGAGAGAGAGACTCTTGAACCAATCAACCTTGGCAATGAATAATTGAATGTGTATACAATGGAGGCAAGGGGTTGCTTATATAGCAATCCTAGTAAATTGCCCTACCTAAGACTTTGACAAATAAGTAAAATAAATACCTAATAGCCAAACTAGATAATGGGATCACATTGGGCACTTCACTTGAGATGCTTAAACTTTAACACCCTCTCTGCAGCTCATAGTGGACATCAATAGTGAGATCAAGTCGATGAAGAAGCTACCATGGACACCCCAGTAGTGGCCACCAACTGGATACACCTCGGTGTTGCTCTCCTCAACTTTGTACCTGAAAGTAATGCCATCTTGAGCATCGGTTGCCTTTGTAGAAACTTTGAACTGTAGACCACACTACGTCCAATAATCCCCATTCGTGAACTGTGAACACATCGCGTCCAAAATATAAAACTCCAAGACAATGAACTGTTGGAACACATCCTGTCCATAATCTGACCAACAACAATGAATTGGCTAGCCCATCCATAGTGTTTTAGTGATTGGTTCCCTGCCAAATGCATGTGCATTGACCTCCGACCTACGGGTCCAAACACAAATAACTTGAACTCCAACACAAGGGTCCAAATTAATTATAGGGAGCATTCATTGCTTACCCCTCTCTACCACTCACAAGCCTCTATCTCCCTGAAGCTTGTGGAGACACCTGTCATTTGACTAGAAATCTGACGTCAAGGCCATTGTGGCCGCCGCAACGTGTGCCATGTCGATCTTCTTTGCCAAATCTTTATTATTGTAATCTCTGTCCACCTTGCCTTTATCCTTGTCTTCATGTGAGTTCCTGCTTTTGCCTTTGGCTTCAAACTCTCAAGCCAAACAAAGCGTCGAGTCACATTCATGACAACTGTGATCGTACCTCGTGGTACAGAGGTAGCTAACAGAGTACCGGTATTGCCATCCTTGTCCAACTGACCTTTGTTGTTGTCCTCTAGCGAACTCCTCCATTTGCTTTTGACTTCACAAACTCGAGCCAAACAATTTGTCGGGTTCCTTGAGAATTGCGCCGGTGTAGAGGCCGCTAACAAGATGGTTGACGACCCGTTATCCATAGCTTTTGATTGGTCGATGTCGTCGCGGGTGCGGGAGCAAGGGGAGGCCATTTTGAAGGTGCAAGATCTGGTAATCGGATACCTTCTCGCACTCCAAAAAGTGGTCGTACAAACCAAGCCGTAAAAGATCCAAGCCGATTCAATTCCACCGCAAAGGGAACTCCACACGCAATGGGCTCCGCACAATCAGCTATCCCTCTCTGAAATCCGAAACTCTTGTCACCGATAGCCGCTTCGCACGTTTACCTTGTGGTAGGCCTTGAACAAATCCAAAGCTCCACAATAAACTGTGCATAACAAGGGCTAAGAGTTCCATCCAAGCCAATGTCAATCCGCTCCTCTGCACCGCGCCGCACACAAGTTCGCTAACCCTCTCTGAAAACTTCAAGGGGTTACTACTCCCAAGCTGCACAATCTTCATGTGGGACCCCTCGAACAAATCAAGGCTCCACACAATCCCGCTCCCAAAGCTGCTCCAAAACTGCCGTGAAACCTATGGCCCTCTTGCGAGCCGCCTGCCGAAAGTCGATATGTATCCTTTCGATGCCCTTCCTCGGACCTTGTACACACCTCCCATGCCGCTCGACAACATCCGTAAAATGGGCACAAAGCCACACCCTCCCAATCTACTTCCAAAAGGTGCCCACTCAGCCTTCAACGATTTAAAAGATTAGGCTTTCTACTTGTAAAGGGGGGCTACCGCTTCTACCAAGACAAGGGGGGAGGGAGTTGTTGGATGCATTTCAAAACGTTGCTGACTAGGGAGACTCTACCTGTTGCGCTGCATATCAAAACGCGAGAGAAGCGGCGTCGGATGTCGTTTCCAGAGGGGGCAATGACTAGCAGCATTTCAAAATGCAGGGGAGGAGGGTGTGGGTTATTGCCGTCAAGGGGAGAGTGGCAAACAGCGTTTTAAAACGCTCACAAGGGCAAGGCACCTTCTAGCGGCATTGTGAAACGCTCGCAGGAGCAGAGGGGGCAAAACTGAAAGAGGTCGCAGGGGGAGGCGTATTGAAACGCACGTTGTGGATCAAGGGGTGGGAGATTGCGTCGCAAGGCTGCGTTCTAAAACGCACAGGAGCAGAGAGGGGGTCCGGCGCCGCTGCATGAGCAAAACGGCCAGCGTTTTAAAATGTTGTGGGTTGGGATCACATTGGGCAGTTCACTTGAGATGCCTAAAATTTTAACAATTGGCTCCCCCAGAAGGAACATGAGAAAATCACGGCTTATGTTGACAAGCATTGGTCGGTTCTTCTGAAATTACGCCTTTCATGAAGATTTCCGAGGAGAAAAAAATGCGAAAATTCGAAGCAAGCCTTCAACCTCCGCTTCGGAAGAGCATGAAGGTGTACCCCAACGGCACCCTTCAGCGGATGATGGAGTCGGCAATTCTTGCTGAGGATCTACACTCCATTGGTACCCCAACTAAATCAAACATACCATGTACCGTGCAAGGCAACGTGCGGTTTATGATGACCATTGCAACCAAGGAAAAAAGCGTCCCTCTGAGGACCCGGATCAGCCTAAGAAGCCGGCAAACGGCTCAAGTATCTCACGCCAAATCAAGTACAACATAAACAAGCATCTTCAAAGAAGGAACAATCAAAGAAGGAACCCGCTCCACCAGGCTTGAATTCTATTCTTGATGTACACGGGAACACGAAAACAAAAAAGGAAAGCGTCATCTCCTCAAGGGTTGCGGATCCGTGAAAACCAACGGGTGTTGATCCTCTATGACCCTGGATCAACGGATAATTTTATCTCATTGGAAACTACAGAACACTTGGGCCTCACAACGACATAAACACGCATCTTCAAAGAAGGAACAATCAAAGAAGGAACCCACTCCACCGAGCTCGAATTCTATTCATGATGTACACGGGAATACGGAAATAGAAAAAGGGAAGCGTCCGCTCTTTAAAGGCTAGGGATCCGTGAATAACCAACAAGTGTTGATCCTATATAACCCTAGATCAACGGATTGCAAAACGCTTGGGCCTCACACCGGCTCAGCTTGGAACTCCAGTCACTTTTGGATCGGCATTCGAGGGGGTGACCACCAATGCAACTCTCGTGCAAGGACAGCTTGATTTTTGGATTAGCGAGTACAATGACCGCATATCATTTTTGATGGCACCCATCGAGGGATTTGATATCATCTTGGGTATGCCATGGGACTACCATATGCAACCAATCCTGGATTATGTAGTAAAGATCCTTGCCTTTGAGCATGAGGGCAAGAACATTAAAAATTTTGCTAATGCAGGGGATTGGCTATTCCCTATTTTAAGCTATATCTCCATTCAAAAGGAAATAAAGAAGTGCGTTTCTGCTTGCTTGATTTCGCACGAGAAAAAATTTTATATACCTTCATAAGTTCTGAAAAGTCTGAACTCACAAATTATAAGAGAGAATAAAGCACTCATAAAAGTGTAAAAGCAAGGGACACAAGAAAAGAAAAGGAGAAAAAAAAACTAAATCAAGTTGTTTGCTACGAAACAAAACTAGATAAAACAAAACATTATTAACTTAAAAATCTTTTAGAAAAGGCATGCACAAAATAAGTTGACACAGCTTACTTGGCTAAAACTTAAAACAAGTACTCAACTATAAACAAAAAAGGATAAGATATCTTAAAAACTTAACTTCACACAACAGCTTCAAAAGAAACAAATTCTTAATTCCTAACACAAGCTAAATACAAAATCGAAAAAATGAATACTACAAACCTAGGCTTCAAATATCCAAAGAAATACAAAGATCCAAACTTGACAATATGTGACCTCAACTTTGTTGCTTGTCCAAACAAGAAGAACAAGATTATCACCTTTATCATGCATAGCTTGGACAACAGCTATGACATCCTTACTTACGTCGTTAGTGCCCAAGAGTAGGTGCAGGTTTGTATAGAGGTCATTCATGCTTTGAACGTACTCTACAAAACCAACGAGCTGAGAATCTATCACCCTTCGAAGGTGATGGGCATACTCAGCCATAAAGGCTAGCATTTGTAAAGAGTAAAAATACTAGAAGCGCTAGAGATCAAAACAACAAAATAGTGTGTTACTAAGTCAAACAATAAGTGTGCTTTCAAGCTCCTTACTTTTATTGAATTTACTACTGATTATCTTGAACATTCCAAAGGAAGAAACATTAAAAATAAACTTACCACAATGCAAGAACGAACGTTTTTCATGATTCTTTTGAACGAGCATGCTTTCTCAACGAGTAAAGAAATAAGATGGCACGATTGAACAACAAAAGCAGATTTACTAGAACAAAGACAAGAAAATCTAAATAATTGAGAGCAAATGACACCGTACTTACAAATGTTCGAAGAAATGTGAGGCATAGGATGATGTTTATATTGGAATATTCTGGTTCAATGCGCTTATCATAGATATCTACTTCTAATCCCACGGAGGTCTTAAAAATCTTAAGGTCTAAAAAGGCACAACAATCACTATTTGTGGTACAGTTAAGTTCACAAAGCTCCTTAGGATAAATTTCTCCACCTAAAGAACTCGAATTCAAGTACATAAAATCTTGAAAAGTGGGAATGTCAGGAATAAAAAAATCATCTACAAAGCGTCTTACGTTGCATAACTTGTGCAAAAATACTAGGCAAGTGTTAGCAAGGACAAGACGCTCCATAAAATCAAACTCATAAGTAAAAAGATAGAAATTAGCAAGAAAAATAGCAATTGGTGCCCATAGGGATACCAATTGTTTGCTTGAAAAGAGAGTCATCAACGGTTATATATAAATTATCCAAAAGAAAATCTAACCAAGATATGATATCAATGTCATCCACAATCTTAGTCTACATCTACATCTACTTCTCTTTCTTCCTTTGTCTACATATACATTCTTACTTTTTAACCATAAGAAGTCAAAGTTCAAGGCTGACTTTTCTACTAGCAATGCCTTGTACCTATCCTTCTCAAGCTTGTACGCAAAAACTTTTGAAATAAGAGACTTGACTCTGAATTTAAGGTCCTCCAAATTTAGCTTCGTATATAGCATTGTAAAGTCAAAAGTTTGGAGACATAAAGGAGAAGATTTCTCCTTAAGGCTTCTTGAAGAGTTCAAAAACTTTATAACAGGAATCACACCTACTGAATTATTTAAAATCCAACTTGAATCGGTAGGTATGTCCATAGTTTTTTTCATACCCTGTGGTTGGCCCAACCGTACTTTCGTACTCGTCCGAGTATGGAAGCGTAGGAAAAGTGATTCTGTACCCGACGAAAACATTGGGGCAAAATTTATTCGCCTACAGTTTTTTGGCCGCCCGAGTTGGGTTGCTGACTCTGTTATGCATGCATTGCAAGGAGCGTGAGATTTAGGCACATCAGCAAGCTGCGAGCTGCGAATCAGTGGCCAACCCATCCTCTCGCCCTCTCTTGCTCATCTTTAGGCTTCTCTTGCACCCACAACCTAGTCTCTAAATTCTACTTTCTGAAGTTTCTGAGGTTTTGTGTTTGTGTATAAAGTTTTAAACACGGTGGTGTAGTACGTAGGCTTTTAAGCATTCTATGTAGTAGGCTATCTGACGTGTGGAATTTTCGGGTAGTCTGATCCGTACTTCCGTACCCGTGTGCGTCCGATGTGTGGTTGATATATGGAAAAAGTATAGGTACGTCTGCTTCCTTTAGCAGATTTTTCCACAATTCATTTACGCTAAGGTAAAATGGCTTTGAAACAATAACTAAGCCATTTGGAAACCTCGGTCAAAGAGGTGTTACAAGAAGCAACTATAAATCTAGGTTTTATAGGGTTCTTGTGGAACTTCCAAACGGTATATAAAAAAGATAATTTAGGCTGACACTTGAAACCAAAAGATTACAAAAGTCTTGATGTTTCAAGATAACCTCTTGCATTGAAAGATTACAACCATTGTAAGTCAGATAGTTACTGCACCAAACAAGCATTCTAAACAGAACTTTTTGCACGAGAAAAAGATAAAACTAATGAGAATTTGCTCTTTAGTTTGAAATTAAACGTTTTCAATTTCTTGAAAAGTATAAGGATTGTTTCGCGGACACTCTGCCTGATAAGTTACCTTCGGAACGTCCGGAAGATCACCGCATTGGTGTCGTGTATATTGGATACTGATTGCACAATTAAGTGGTGAGTATATTCCCTTTAGCACAAGTGGAAAGGATAGTTTTGTTGAAAATTTAAGGAAGCAAGTTACAACAGTGGGAGTATATGTGCTCTTCCCAATCTGTATGGAGTTTGATATATTGTATTCAATTGTACTTACAGGTTTGCTCTTAGCAAATGCAAAGGAGTGGCGGGTATTTGGTTTCATCTCACAAAGTTTGCTCGAGTAGATAAGTCCTTTTAGACCCCAACTGCTTCTTTGGCAAATATGATCCTCAATTGACAACCTTTTACGTCTTCCTATTCTTAGGAGTCCAAGTTTACTACTGGTGTCATTCTCTTTGAGTCTGGAGTTCTTTGAGATTTAGGTTTTGCTATTCAGTTACAGAGAAAGCAATGTTACTCCAGCAGGTGGTACTTAATCGCTTTTCCCATGTTTGAGCAGGAAGGAAAGCTCTTAAGCTTTCAGTAGTAAGTGTTTGCTCTGTTCCAACAAGGGGGTTAATCATTTTTTACCTCATACGATTCTTTTGAGGATACTTCTCTTTCAAAGAAAGCTTCCAAGTTATTATCTTCAAGTTAACTTCCGGTGCTCCATTCAACGGAATACCATATACCTAGATGAATCCACAATAAGCCTAGATTCACCCTTCAAGGAAAGTGCAAGGTATAGACCCATGACACAAGACGCCACCCATTAAATACAAACAAACTGGAAAGTGTTCGCAAGTGAAAGAAAGAAATGGCTCTTATTCCATTTAACACTTAAGCAAAAATAAGAAGTCAACCTCATGCCATGAAATAGCATTTACATCGAAACATTACAAAGTCCAGGCTTTCTTGCGTGCATGAATGTATGTGTACACATACACACATTACTCGTGGTTATCATAGCATTGACTGAATACTACAACATCTTTACTAACACCATCAGTGCCAACCAGCCAGAAAGTGTCCAACCATATGTTGAACATGTTTCCCTTCAAACAATCCGCCATATGGCCGTCTTCATTCTAAACAGATGCAGCCCACCAAAGTTCTAGAATAAGCATAAGTCTAATTTTCAGCCTGACATTGACAAAATACCATTTTAACCCAAACCTCCATCTAAACCTAAAAGTGGTCGCAAGGAGTATATCATATACTAAATGACAACAAAATGATTATTGCTCATCCTAACCTCAATTACAGGGATCTCCCCTCCTTCACAAGAGCATAAGCTCCCTGACAAGAAAGAAAAAAGCTCCAGCCTCACCAACAAGCCACATAGACAGAAAAAAACCATTAATGGCTTCCAGCTGGCCCAATAACCTGGCAGAAAGGGTGGCCAGATTAATCAGCCACACCAAAACAAAACCAAGAGCAAACAAAATTGTCCCATGAAACAGTTGCCATAAATGTGGAAAACTACATGTTGGATACACAAAGCTTCAAACCCCACATCTAATGAATACTTAAAAACAGTCTCTTCATTCATCTTAGGAAGCATAATTGTAGAACAAAAAAAGTAATGATTGTGTAACACAACAGCACTCAGAAGATCTGAGAAATCAGAAAATCAGGTAAAAGAAGGGGTGCTCACAATTAAACTATGGCAGATTTGTACATGCTGCAAAACTGCGCCAATCCCGCTTTATTAGCTGGCTCCACGGATTGCTGAATAAGAGCAGAAAACTTTCCAGGGAAACAGCTTGACAACTTTGACAAAGAGCTCACCAAAAATTCCTTGGGATCATGAATTTCTTTTACTGGATCGTCTTCCTTCTTCCCAGCATTATGTAGCTGAGCATAAACAGCAGTATAACCAACCATCTCATCAAGGTCTGGAGCATCCACTTCTTCCTCAACTCTCTCCTCCTCAGGCCGAACAAGTAAAGTTATCACACTGTTCAGCAGCTTTCCCCATACTGGAATAGTAGCATCTGACTGCAGAACTGGAGATTCGCAAAGGAGCTTGGTAGATGCAACAGCACAGAGTTTCATTTCAAGATCTCCAGTGATTGAAAGAAGGTGAGGAACCCAGAATGTCTGGATGATGGTTACAAACAAACCTTGCTGAACACTCTGAACCGATTCCACTAAAGCTTGGTGTCCATATTTGACACAGAAAAGAGACATGAAAACGATCAATGACTTGATGAATTTTCCTGTTCGGTGGGCCTGCAACCGTATGAACAAAAGGTTCCAGATGCGGGTAATATAGCCACTAATTGGTTGATAATCCAGATACTCGACCACTGTATTGAGAATAAAAAAACCATGGTGATCAGTGTTCTTAGAATTGATGAGTTTTTCGAAGACACCCAGCACTGGTTCCAGCTGTTTTGCTTGAATGATTTCATTTGAAGCCCTCTGCAAATATGACTGGAGGAGACGGACTAATGCAGGAACATTAGCAGACCTTTGCCAAAGTACAGGAGTAAGTAAGGGAGGGAAAAAATTGATGTAAGTTGCCGGAAGGGGCGGATTATGGGTGTCAATGAGCTGCGCCATAATCTGGAAGACATAAGGTGCAAACTCTATCACATCCAATGCTAGAATGTCTTGGAAAACTGGTAAAAGTTTTGCTTCAAAAACCCCAACCAGCTCAGGGTTTTTCTCACAGCTCCTCCTTACAAGCGCTGCGATTGCCTCAAACAAGTAATGACTGAAAGTAGGGTTGCTAGGATTTTTGTAAAGAAAAGAAAGTATCGCTACCAATTGATCGAGACAGTCAGCTGCATAAGTACGTACATCCGCAATAGACAAGACTCTCATTATGCATTTCATCACATAAACATTTTCTTGAGATTCCGGCAGCTTAAGCGCACTAAACAGATTATTCAGTACAACTGACACGAACAGGTTGAGATCTTGATCGCTGAATCTCAATTGTTTTCCATCCCTTATTATCAATAGCTTCTCAAAGCAAAGAGCAGAATATGAATGTACAACATTGGATTCAGAGAGTAAGAATCTGGCTAGATGAGGCATCAATGTCAGGGCCACCTGCTTTGGAAGCTGGGCACGAAATGTTGTTACAAATTTTATTGCATCAGCTTTCAGGACTGGTTGAGAATTCACATTCTCACATTGAAGTTCCGGAAGAATGGCAGTCGCAAAGAATTGTTCAATATCAACTAAACTAGAGCCTATTGCAGAACCAGGTGTTTGTTTTGGCGCCAACGCAGTCACTAAGAACAAAGCACAATCCTTCGCCTTCCAATTTTGCACAGGATTAGCTGCATACCTTTCCATCATCCCTCTAATGTATGTTGAAAACATTGTGTTTACCTCTTGACTGTAATAAGTTGATAGCCCTTTCACAAGCTCACAGGCCACCCGCCTTCTTGTATCAAAGTCACTCCCCTCCATGTCTCTTCTGATATACTCTAGCTGATTCATCTCAAAAAGCTCTTCATCATCATCTCGCAACTCCACATTTGGAATAACGATGCTCTCACAAATTTGTTTAAGTGCATCTGGCTGATTGAACAGACTGTGATGAACACTTTTGCTGACCGTAGTCAAAAATTTAATTGCTGTTGTTGCAAGTCTGTCATGGCTAGTAGAGAGAGACACCTTCATAAGCAGACCCCAAATATCTGCTGCAAATCCTGGTAAAAAATCCTTAAACTCCTCTTCGTTTTTTTCCATGTAAAGGTTTATATTCTCACAAACTGCAGCTTTCACTTGATCTAGTACACTCTCCTTATCGTCATTATTCTCTTTCAAGAGAGGGTTTTCATACACAAGATAGTCATGAAACAAACTCATCCACTGCTTCATGTTATCCTCAAAAAACTCTGGCAGCTCCTGGTAGTTGAGAGAGTAGAATATGCGACAGCACAACCTTTGGCACTCAAAAAGCGGCTTCAACACATTTGCAGACTGTGCATGAGAGCCTATTAACTGACTTGTCCTTACAAATATGTCCAACAAAGGAGAAGCAAACTCGTCAAGGCAATACTTGAGATCTTTATAAAGCTCAGCACTTTTGTACAAATATCTAAACTGTTTGAATATAGAGTTCACTGTCTGAAGAACCCCATTAATGATCGAATAGTCAGAGCCAGCATTCCTCAAACTGGTCACAAGCTCAGGTAGTAGGCTTCCCCATTTCTTTGGAAAATCATGCTTGCTTATCATAGCTAAAGCCTCACTAAGTTGGCTTTGGATCTTGGGTGGAGTACTGAGCATCATGGAGACAACAAGTGCCTTTATTTGCTCTTTCTCAGCATCATTGATTGATGAAAGACCAGAATCTGCCGGCGGCTCCCACCTATATTTAACATGATTTTTGAAGTTTACAGAAGCTGCTTGCCTGACCTGATCATCCACAGTTGGCTCTGATAAAAGCCTCAGGACAGCAAGCCCGTAACCATCCTGCTCTGCAGCCTGCTTTAAATAGCTTTCTGCTAACTTACGTGGCTCTGGGTTAGGAGCAAGTGTTTGTAAGAAGCAATTCGAGAGAGTGTGAAGCATCTCTGCTGATGGTTGCATGATGGAAAATACCTAAGAAATAAAGAACAACGAAGTTGGTTCGGAAATTCTTTTAGCAAACAATGAATACTACCGTAAGAAAGCCCCATACCAAGCGAGTCGATCAATCAAGAACAAAGGAGTGCCTCAAACTGACACCAAACGTCCAGAGCACTGCAACACAACAGCACAACCAAAAATCAAACATGATGGAACAGATATTTACAGGCAAAAGGCGCACACAACAATAGATTAACAGATGCGGCGATTTTGGAGGCTGAAAATCTTAAGGTTTCTTTCTGCCTGTGTGACATTTTATATGTCAACTACGCACACGGCTAAATGTAGGCAACGTTTCAAGCACAAATTACACAGACACGGAGATAAAAAGTGAAGATGAGAAGTCTGGTGTATGGATTTGTTTCTGCCTGGATGTTCTTTGACGTATGCATCCGCAGACACAGCTAAATGGGGCGAGGGGCGATCTTTCGAGCCAAAGACACGCTGCGGAAGCTTCGCAGGGAGACGAGAAGTTTTAGCTTAAACCCCAGCTCTTACAACCCAACAAAACATTCGATAATGATCGCAGAACTCTCTCTCTCTCTCTCTCTCTCTCTCTCAGAGCACAAGAATAGACGCCTACCTGTGCGGTGAGACCAGCTTGCTTGCTCAAACGCGATGCGCAATACTCGATGATCGTACTGAGTTGCGAGAGCGCGGGCTGGAGTGGATTTAGGTTTAATTTGTGTGTATTCGGAGTAAAATTGAAATTGCCACTTGGAAAAGACCCTTAACCCACCAACTTCCACCAGCATGAGCGGGTGGTCATGCTGGGTGGGAACCCTCAGCATGAGTGGTGGGTGGGAGCCCAAGCCATGGGATCGATGACGGGCTCAAAATTCAAAAACAGCGTGCATCGTCGGATGTTATCCGAGTTTTTTTCTTTTACGTCGAGTTTACTTTTTCAAGTTTGTATTTGCCACGTAAGGATATGTTTCACCTTGGATGCCATCAAAACCTACACGCTCGCATGGTTAGAGCATCTGCCTCTCAACGGGTTGGGCGTGGGTTTGATTCACTTGGTAGGCATTGATCGTGCCCTTTTTTTCGTCCATCCACCAACCTCGATATTCCCACGCTTGGCTCCCAACTATTGACACTGCATTTTTGTGATGTAGATATTGTTATGCTCATTTTGGATGTGTGAAACGTCGCAAGGTGAAAGTAATCTCAGGTTACTTTGGTGAGATTACTTTTACCAAAGTAATCTCGGCTTTCACCAACAAGATCTATGACGCTCAATTGTTGACGGTGCCCACTTTTAAAAGGGACACAACATCCCACCCCCTTATGCCCATTGTAATACCCATGCATGTTCAAACGTTGTTGAAATTAGCCATAGACATTCCACTGCAATTGTAAACGCTACGGTTTACTCGACTTCACGAATACATGGATAAGAAGCTAATAAATGTCGCTAGTGGATTTAGAATTAATATGTGTACGAGATAGTATTGAAGTTGACACGTGGAAAAGACCCCTTGAGAGAGAGAGAGGGGGGGAGGGAGGGAAAGCAATGGCCCTCGTTTACATGATCAATGCACTCTGACTGCATGAAATCAATCATAGACTCATCAAGCTCCAGTCATAGATCCATTGATTGGTGTCTAGGCCACACCACCTCCACTGCTATTATCAACACTATTGATGAGTGCTCATAACGTCACCACAGTCCCCACCATGGACGAGAGAGGAGAAGTAAGGAGCTCTCGTACACCACCCAACCATAGAGGGCTAGAGAGTGGACTATGCATAATATGATATGAGGATGGCACTTCAAGGCTTGGCTATATAGTGGTGGCCTACTTGTCCACACTAGCTTGATTGCCCACTGGCACTTCAACTCCGGGCGCCCTCACCTTTCAATCCCAAATACACTATGCATCCACTCTTTAGTGTTGCGTTTCAGGCCCATGGTCGGGCACCCACCCATTACCTATTATGTTCATAACAGCAAATAAGAGGAGAGAGTGATTACTCTCTCAAGCTCCACCAAAAGGTTTGCCTCCTGCATCCCCTTCCCCCTCCTCTCCATTCCTTCCCTTACACTCATCGCACACATCCATCAAGTGGTATTAGAGCTCAGGGCACCCAACCCCGAGCCCCAGCTAACCGCACACGTAGCGACCCCAATCGCGATGCATGAGAGCTTTTTGCAGGGTTTGCAGATTTGGGCATTATGTGTAGGATCGAGCAGAGGACAGTGAGTTGACCTTGGCATCGGAGTGTAAGCATGAGAAGGCAAGCCAGTCGGAATCGGGCTGCAACAGCCATAGCGTCAATTGGGGCAAATCCGAACTGGAACTGCTCGCGAGCACTCAAAGCTTGCAGGTCGAGCCTAAGCAGGGCATTTGGGGGCAGACCGTCTCAAATGCAAGAGTAAATAGAGAGCAAGAGTCGGCAACCGTGAGGAGCGTCATGAGCAGATAGCCCGTGAGCAGCAAGAGGCAGGAAAATTGACAGGGCATGAGCAGCTGAGATGAGAGAGAGAGAGAGAGAGAGAGAGAGAGTGCAGTGTTGGGAGAGTAAGGGCGCCGTGAGGAACAAGCAGTAGAGAAGGAAAGAGCTGGTGAGCATTAGCAAAGTTGAACACACCCACACATGGCTACACACACTCCTCTCTGGCTTGTTAGTTCTCCAACAGTTGTCAAACTCTACACGCTTTCGACAGAGAGCAAAATTTTAACAAAAGAAATATAAACCCACACACAAACTTAATGGTGTGTGTGCAAGGGCTCACTTCCACAGAGCCACCCCCCCCCACCCCCCCCCTCCTCAATTCTCGAATCCCATTTTCTTTTGGTGACTCTCCAACTCCTCGATCCTCGCAAACTTGAGGTGCTAGAGAGCGAGCAAGTGATTGAGAGAGAGAGAGAGAGAGAGCAAGGAGGTGTCTCATCACCTTGGCACTAGAGGCTTCCTTTCCACAGTAGAAGGCGACATCGACATTAACATCGTCACCACTCTCAGGCATAGGGCATTGAGAGAGAGAGAGAGAGAGAGAGAGCTCCGACTTCAACACCAGCACCACCTCCTCGACATCAGTGACTTACCGCTTCGCACCTGCACATCGATTTTTTACACTGATTCTCGCGATTCGGCATCAGCTCCAAAGGCTTTCGTCCGACAGTGGAAGGCGACATCGACATTGACATTGTCACCACTCCCAGAGAGAGAGAGAGAGAGAGAGCTCCAACTTCGACACCAAGGACTTACCTCTCCACTCATGCACGTCGGTTTTTGACACTGATTCTCGCGATTCGGCATTAGCTCAACATCACTTCTCATTGCAGCGGATTTTTGACATCCAACCTCGACACCGAGCTTTCCCACAAATGAGTGTTCCCCACGGACGGTCATGCTTGCCATACGCATGGGTGAGGTGCCTCTACCATAGAGGAGTGACACAAGGCATTGGCACCGAGCACACCAATCGCGTTCTATGGCACGGTTATTATTAACACCGACATGTAGGGACAGGTTACAAGGGACTTTTGAGCCCGTTTACACACAAATTCTCCATGTTACCAGACACTTACAAACAAAGCGATTTTCTAGGTGATTTTAGTAGTGATTTTGACAACAGTTTCTCTGCAAACAGATGTGTTGATAAATGCATTTTTGTGTGAGCACACCTAGTGCTACTGAGCGCTTTTGAGAGCACATATCCCCGCAAGGATCACTTTTATTGCATGTAGCAGTTCTTGGTGCCTGTTTGAGCGCGGTTCACTCATGTATGTTGAGTTGCGGACACTGCCCATTGTACTTCGTGTGGAGCCATTTTTTGGCTATTTTGACAGTTTTCCCAGCTATCGTGTTGAGTTGCAGACACTGACCCTTGTACTCGTGTTGAGCCATTTTCTGGCTATTTTGGCAGTTTTCCCAACCGTTTTTGAGACTCGGACTGGAAGAGCCCTTTCTGAGACTGTGGCTAGTCCTTTTGTGTTTGCATTAGCCTTTGGAGAGTCGATAGCGTGAGGTTTTCTTTGAGCTGGGGTATTCTCGAATGTTGAGATACCTTCCGTGATATAGGTAACTGGAGTTCCCTTTACGGTACCCTCGCCATAGGACATGTATCTCAACGGTTTTTTGTGCTTTCACGCCAAGTTGGCGGTAGCAGTGGTTTTGCGCAGTAAATGCCAGTGGTTCTTTTTTGAGCAGTTTATGCGTTTTTTGAGTTGAATTTTGACTCCTCATACAAAGGAGACTCTGCCAAATTTTCCCCGTGAGTCTGTTTTATGTGTTCTTGACACTTCTAGCCGTTCTTACACAGTGATTGTACTACATTTTGGTTTGAGTTTTTGCTCCTATTCTAGGTCAAACTCTGGTGAAATTGTCCCAAGTAATTCACAATAAAGTAGTGCTTCCGAAAGAGAAGAGTAGCACATCAAAAAGTTTGATGGCTCAAACTTTGTCATTTGGCGAGTACGCATGAAAGATGTTTTAATCAACAAAGGTTTGATCGCACCCTTGCGTAAAAGAAGAGAGAATGTCTACATTGATGATGAGTGGGATGACTTGAATGAGCGTGCTATGGCGACCATTCGCCTGCACCTTGGTGAAACCATTTACTTTACCATAATGGGTCAGACCAATGTCAAGGATTTTTTAGGATGCTCTATGTCAGGTTTGAGATGGCAACAACGCCTCGAACAAGGTTTTCTTGATGAAGAAATTGATGCGCATGAACATGAAAGAAGGCAATAATGTTAGTTCTCATTTGAACGAGTTCAACAACGTGTTTTCACAGCTTACTTCAAAAGGTCTCAAATTCGATGATGAAATGAAGGCCATTTTCTTGCTATATTTGCTATCATCTTCGTAGGATACCTTAACTTAGCCATAAGCAATTTGCACCCAATGGCAAGCTAGATTTTAGCAGTGTTGTTGGTGCGTTGCTCACTGAGAAGATTTCAATGTCAATCTCTTGATGCGAGTTGGTATGTGATGCATATGTGGCTAGTGGCAATCGTGACAAGAAAAGCCAACGTGGTTGTAGATGCGGTTGTTCACAAGATTGCAGGCAAGGTCGTAGCGAGAGTCGTGGCAAAGACATGCGAAATGTAGATTGTTACTATTGCCATAAAAAGGGACACTTGAAGAAAGATTTCCGCACAATGCAGCGCGATAAGGGAAAAGAGAAAGCGAAGTCTGACAAACCTAAAAGCATCGTCAAAATTGAAGAGCTTAATGTGGTTGAGTCTCCAACCATTTCTGAAGTGTTAAATGATATGATAATTTTTCACATCGGATTTGAGTCCTGATGCATTGTTAGATCACGATGTGTGTTATGCGCATAATTGGATTGTGGACTAGATCATGATGTGTGTTATGCGCATAATTGGATTGTGGACTCGAGTGTTAGCTTTCACGTGACTCCTCACAAGGAGTGGTTTTCTACATACACTGACACACATTGCACAATGAAGCTAGGCAATCCTTATGAGCTTGATACATGCGGTGTGGGCAGCGTCAAGTTTTCTATGCGTAATGGCATTGAGTTTATGCTACATAATGTTAGACATGTACCCAAATTGACAAAGAGTTTGATGTTAGTTGGACAGCTAGATGATTTGGGTTACACTACCATATTTGCTCATGGTTCTTGATCATCAAGAAGGGAAATCTGGTCATGTTTTAAGGCCAGAAGGCTGGCTCATTGTACTCACTTTGTGTCTCTTCTGTGAAAGAGAATTCTATTTGCTGTCATCTACACAGTTGTGGCATAGCCGTCTAGGACATATGAGTCAAAAGGGAATGAAAGTCTTGCAGCATTCTAGTTATATCCCTGTGTTAAACTACTCTAACTTCTCTTTATGTGAGCATTGTATCTATGGCAAACATACCATGTTGACATCAACGCCTTTGGACAAGGAGTTAGGGAGTCCTCTAGATCTTGTCCATAGCAACTTGTGCAACCTATGCCAGTCAAGTCTCTAAGGGGAGTGTTATACTTCCTAACAATCACAGATGACACTGCTAGAAAGGTGTGGGTTTTATCTCATGAAGCAAAAGAGCGACGTCTTTAGTGCCTTTCAGAAGTTCTTAGCATTGGTAGAGAACCAATCGGGTAGAAAGCTTAAAGCTTTGCGGAGTGACAATGGATGCGAGTACATTTCCTCTGAGTTCAAGGAATTTTGCAGTAAAAGAGGCATTAGAAGACAGTGTACCACGCCTTATACACCCGCCCAAAACAGTGTGGTTGAGAGGATGAATATAACTATTCAGGAACGGGTCACTTCCATGTTGTCTACAACCAACTTACCTCAAGAATTTTGGGGAGAAGCTGTTACGACAGCTGCTTACTTGATCAATCAAACACCTAGTACACCACTCAAGTACAAGGCTCCACAGGAGATGTGGACGGGCAAAGAGCCCAATCATGATAGATTACGTGTTTTTGGGTGTGAGGCATTCTCACACAAGGCAATCCCACAATCACATTGCTTAAATTGTATGCCCAAGTAATGATGCACCAACCCCAAAGCTTTCATCTTGAAAGTAGCATTTAAGTCAGCCTTAAATTCAATGATATGTGCCTCATTCGGACCAGCGATCAGCAAATCATCTACATAAAGAACAAGAATGAGAAGTACATCGCACTCACACTTTACATACAAGGTGCTTTTTGTTGAATTGTTACAAAAGCCTCATTTGACCAAATGAGTGTCAACTTTCTCATACCAAGCACGAGGAGATTGCTTCAACCCATACAAATATTTCTTACATTTTCACACTTTATCTTCTTGCCCTTTAATGACAAAACCGTGAGGCTGCGTTACATAAACTTCCTAAAATATGTCACCATTCAAGAAAGCACTAACAATATCCGATTGATTTACATCCCATTCAAATAAGCTGCCAATGCACATAGAAAATGCATAGTAGTCATGTGACAAGTGGAAGCAAAAGTCTCATCATAATCTATGCCTTTTTGTTGTGCATAACCCTTTGCAACAAGTCGAGCCTTATAGCGATCAATCTCACCATCCGGCTTGCATTTCAACTTGTAAACCCACTTTGTACCAATTGCCTTTTTGCCAGGCGGCAAATCACATAAAGTCCATGTGTTATTTTCTATAAGTTCATCATATTTTGATTGCATGGCGGCCATCCAATTTTCTAAACTATGTGCTTCATAAAAAACAGAGGCTCCTCAACATCACATAAGCTAGAAACAGCCAAAGCATAACAGTCTGACGCATAAGATGCATGATGAAAACTTGAATGAGTATGACTAGACAAAGGTGCTTCCAATTTACTGTCATGCAAAGTATGCAGTAGCCATTTTGGCATACCTCTAGCCTAATTATTCTCAGTCAAGTACATCATGTACATTTGCATCAGTAAAAGACCGATCTGTAACATTTTCAGAAAGCCCCATAGGTTGTACATTTGCCTCATTTGAATTTACATTCAAATTTCCACCATAAAAAGAGGCAACAAACTGTCATAAATGTCTTGTGAGCTTACATTACTATCTCTAGTACATGACAGCAAGTGCTGAACAAAATCTTCCACAAACACAATATCCCATGAAACCAAGATACGCTTTGTTTTGTGGATGAAACAATTTGTAACCTTTACTTTCAGTACTATAACCAACAAAGATGCATTTGTCAGCCTTAACATCCATTTTTCTATGCTACGTTTGTGGCACTGAAGCATAAGCCAAACAACCAAAAACGCGCATGTGATCAATAGATGGCTTTCTATCATGCCATGCTTCATAAGGAGTCATAAATTGCAAAGATTTTGTAGGACACCTATTAAGTACATAAGTGGCACACACGATAGCCTCGAACCAAAATGAAGGTGGCAAAGCTTGACTTTTGACCATACATTGTGTCATTTTTGTAAGCGACCTATTTTTCCTTTTAGCAACACCATTTTGTTGAGGTGTATATGATATTGTACAATGGCATTTTGTCCCACGACTAGCCAGGAATGCATTGAATTCATGAGACGTATAATTCCCCCCTCAATCAAAATAGAGGGTGTCCATAGTACATTTAGAGACATTTTCAGCCATAACCAAAATTTTCTTGAAGCACATAAACACTTTGGACTTAGCTTTAAGCCGATATACCCATGCATGCCCAAAGTAATCATCAATGAAAGTCACAAGGTAAAGGTAATTGTCCAAGGATAGAGTTAGCATGGCCCACAAATATCACTATGCACAAGCTACAACCTACATCTAGCCCTTACTGAACCATCCTTTGGAAACTTTGAACGCTGCATCTTATCCAAAATATAGCCTTCACAAACATGCTTCATAGGTGCTTCAAGAGGTGGCAAAGAAGTAACCATCTAAGATTTCAGCAAACAAATGTAGCAAACTGGCAAATCTCAGATGCCTAAAACGTGCATGCCAAAGTTTTGCATTTGAAGGAGCTTTTGAATCCACAACTACATTTGCAAAATTTTGCCCACACTTGCTATACAAAGTGAGCTTATATAGCCCACAACATAAAATGCCATATGCAACAATTTCATCACCAAAACTGAGATCATGAACTGTACATTTGTCATCCACAATACCAAGTCTATCAAGTGCAGATATAGACAAAAGGTTATTTTTGATCCCAGGTACATACAATGCATCAACAAGTGTGAAGGAACTGTCATTTGGAGTAGTTAGCACAATCTTTCTAACTCCCTTAATTGGATAAGAGGCATTGTCGGCACAAGTGATTGTATTCCCATGAGGGGCATCCTCGGGAGAGGTAAACAAGTCACGATCAGAGGTAATGTGCTTTGTAGTATCACTGTCAAAGTACTACTCATGAGCATTTATAGCAACTGACATACATGCATCATGGACAAAAGGATTATAAGTGCATTCTACATTAGAATCCCATTTTGCATCTACATTAGCATGATGCATCACAATCTCCTTTCACAAAAGACTCTACAATGTAGTGGAACCATCCTCTTTCTTCTTACCCTCTTTTGTCTTCAATTTTGGACAGTGCTTGATGAAGTGATCATTGGCTTTACAATAATGGCAACACATCTTCTTTTTGCCCTTTTCACTAGAATTCCCAGTTGAGGTATTGCCATTAGAATCATTGGAAACAATTGATTTGCCACTCACCAAAGAACCATGAGAAGTGGCCACATTGTTGTTACCACTTTTCCTTTAAGAAACAATGAAAGCCTGTTCAACTACAATTGTTTAGCCCTATTTTATATTGAAATTGACTTGCAACAGCAATGTGCATAATGCATCAAACTTGAAAGCTTCTGGATTTCCTTGGGTCGTAAGTCTCCAAGTACTAGCAAAAGTCTGGTAAAAATCTGACAAAGCATCAAGAACATTCTACACAAGGGAATTGTCAACAATGACTTTGCCTGCAAAAATAAGTTCCTCATTGATATCCTTGATACTAGCAAGGAAAGTGTCCATTTCATCTTCCTCATGCATAATCTTCGACTCCAGCTCTTTACACAACAATGCAGTTTTAGCCTTGTTGCGACTTGCATAAAGACCAACCAGAATATCCCAAGCCTGTTTTGCAAATTTAGCTGAATGAATGTGAGGAGTAATAGTGCGCTTCACAAATAATGCAAATCAAAGCATGAGCCTGCGCATCTCTAACATCCCAATGAGCTTGCTCAACCGTAGGCAAAACATTTGTGGCAGCAGCAACCTTGCCACCACAACCTGCAACATCCTCAACATTGCTTGCATCCTCAACATTGCTTGCATCCTCAGACCCAGGACGTACATCAATGCCTTGCACAACATTCCAAACACCCTTTGACACAAGAACATGTTGCATCATGTAAGCCCACAGTGGATAATTGTCCCCATCCAATTTATTCTCAAGAGCAAACATCTTGAACACATATGTGTTGTTGTCAGCCATGGCGAATGCCTGCACCATATGTGAAAACTACCCGAAAAGAGGAGAAACAAAGCAAGACCAACACGTGTTATATAGCATATGTCATAAAATCTAATATCTAACCAACCCAGATGATTTTCTCATATTAAATGTGGGAAAGTAAATGAGAACAAGGGCTAGAATATAGACATGTGCTTACCGATCTATCTCAGTAGCACGGGGTCAATAGTAAAGGGGTCCAAATGAGAGATCGTCTGTCAAAGAGCAAGGCTAGCTAATGGAGCTTAAATACCTTAAGGTTAGCCTCATTAAAGACCTCCAAAGGTTAGTGTTAAAAGTCCTTTGATGTCAGGCAAGCTAGGGTTGTGCTTGAGGTGGGAACTCGGCCCAAGCTTGAGGTGCTTGTCGTGCTTGCTGACTAAGGTGTTTGAGGTGCTTAATGACTAAGGTGATAAGATGCTCCATGCTAAGGTGCTTGAGGGTAAGGTGTTCCACAAAGTCAACATGATCCCTACTCATGAGGGGGCGAGCCCTCTTTTTAGGAGCTAGAGACAGAGCACACACACCCTATCACAAGGCAAGCTTGGTACAAAGAAATCAAATAGGACACTTGTCAAGCTCCTCTTCACGTTGCCCTCATAGTGTGCCTAAAGCCTATTGGTTGGCCTCCCAAGGGGTCCAACGATAATTTAGTTGATTTAATTAATTGTTTATGCATTTATCAAGTCCTCTCTCTCAAAGGGGAAAGGGAGACACTTGTCCCAAGGCTACCCTTGTTGCTTGATATGCATTAAGCATGTGATTGGCCAAGCTTGAGGAGGTCCAATCAAGTGCAAGAGAGTGCTAGAAGAGGGGTTTGACCAAGGCAAGGAGGGGGCTAGCTTGGGGGGTATACTCTTCCACACACATACACACACACATACTCTCATTGTGCGAAGTGCAAAGTGCAAGAGCTCCATCTCCTTCTCCAAGCTAGTAGAGAAGTTGAGAGCCTTCACCAACACTCTTGGCTATGGAATGCAAATCCTGACTGAATGATGGTGACGCTTGTGTTCTTGCCCTTCTCCCTAACCTTCTCGTGTAATGTTGCAAGTCAAAACAATAGCTAGGAAACTATACATAAGTGAGTATCATGTTGTTTGCATAAGAAGGAAACAACTTACCATTGTATGCTTTTGTTTTGTTTCGGGTAAACTTGCCATCGACATAGTCCAAGAAACATGGACAGTCTCTCCACGCATCCTTACCAATGGAGCTTGCATGTCCACTTATTGGGATGCTCAGGGTATGGACCGCAAACCTTTCTTGAGGGCACCCACCCACCATCTATAATTTACAATATTGACTCCATTGACAAATACATACAATTTGAATCATACACACCAATAAATTTAATAGTTAAATATGTGTGTAGTAGGCGTCACACTGTGCATGCAAATTGCATGTCATAAAATCTAATATCTAACCAACCCAAATGATTTTCTCGTATTAAACCGATCATTTAATGTGGGAGAATAAACGAGAACAAGGGTTAGAATATAGACACGTCCTTTCAGATCTATCTCAACACGGGCCCAATGGTAAATGAATCCAAATGAGAGATGGTATGTCAAAGAACAAGGCTAGCCAATGGATCTTAAAAGACCTTAGGGTTAGCTTCATTGAAGACCTCCAAAGGTTAGTGTTAAAAATTCCTTTGACCTTAGGTAAGCTAGGCATGAGCTTGAGGTGGGAACCCGGCCCAAGCTTAAGGTGCTTGTCGTGCTTGATGACTAAGGTGCTCGAGGTGCTTGTCGTGCTTGATGACTAAGATGCTTGAGGTGCTTGTCATGCTTGCTGACTAAGGTGCTCGAGGTGCTTGCCGACCAAGGAGCTTGAGAAGCTTGTGGGAATATTACCCAAGCTTGAGGTGTTTTGTCATGTTAGCTGACTAAGGTGCTTGAGAGTAAGGTGCTCCACAAATTCAACATCTATCCCTACAAGGAGGGAGTGAGCCCTACAAGAGGGGGGTAGAGAGAGAACACATACACCCTCACACAAGGTAAGCTTGAGACAAAGAAAGCATTTAGGACACTTGTCAAGTTCCTCCTCATGTTGCCCTCATGGTGTGCCTAAAGCCTATTGGTTAGCCTCCCAAGGGGTCCAATGATAAATTAGTAGATTTAATTAATTGTTTTTGCATTTATCAAGTCCTCTCTCTCAAAGGGGAAAGGTGGAAACTTGTCCTAAAACTACCCTTGTTGCTTGTAATGCATCCTGCATGTGATTGGCCAGTTTTGCAAGGGTCCAATGAGCTTCAAGCTTGAGCTACAAGGGGGGCTCGACCAAAGAAAAAAGGGGCCTAGCTTGGGGGGTATACTCTCCCACACACACTCACACACACTCTCATGGTGTGATGTGCAAAGTGCAAGAGCTCCATCTCCTTCTCCAAGCTAGTAGAGAAGTTGAGAGCCTACACGAGTACTCCTTGCTATGGAATGCAAATCCAACCAAGAGCCATGCTTCAATGCTTAAGCTTGCCATCTTCTCCATCTTCATTACTATCCTATTATGTATGCTAGCAAAAAGAGCGACGATAAGTGAGGAACTAATTTTTCTCCTATGAAATGTTCCTTCTTTCTCTTCCCTACCCTCATTCCCCACTAGCTCTCTCCACATTCGAAGGTGTTTGAGGCCATGGGACTGAGGCTTGGGATAGTTAAAGATTTTTGCAAAGTTTATGTTATGCTCGTGATGCATGAAGCTTTCCATCTTCATTGCATCACCTAGGTCACAAGGAACACAAATATTGTATTGTACCAAGTCTCCCTTGATGGGAGAAACTATAATACAAATGCCTATTGGAGGGGAGACCGGCTCCACATAAATCCGATCCTCAACTGTTGTCATGTTCTCTAAACTCTCTCTCTCTCTCTCTCTCTCTCTCTCTCTCTCTCTCTCTCTCTCTCTATTGGGGTCTTTTTAGACTTGCCTATGGATTTTCCATTATTGAGCCATAAGACGTCCGAAAGGAGCTAGCCCTAGGCAATTTTGCAATATTAGACCCACTTCACTACTCTCTCTAATTAACCACTTCGAGCTGTGGGTGTAGATACGTAAGTGCCGATTTCCAAAGGCTAAGAGGAGTGGCAACTAAGATTTTGAATTGCCAAAGCATACACTAAGTAAGTACACAAATTTTGTTAGCATAGGTGACAATAACCAAGAGAGTAGAATGAACATTGATAACTTTGATTTTTCACATGAAGATGCTAATAATGATGCCCCCATGTTTGTCAATTATCTTGTTACTAGGTTGCAGAGCAAGTCGTAGGCAACCCTGCTTTGCAAGCCGAAGTTACTCAAGAACTTCGTGCTTATGGGATTTCTCTTCCCCTCCAAGAGGAGAGAGAGCTTAGGAGGCCTCTTGAAGAGACCCCCAAAAGAAGACTGTACCCCTTACAAGAGGAGGAATCCAAAGAGTAAGAAAGTGATGAATCTTTAAGTTCCTCTAAGGATGTGGCTCCACGAAGATGGCGGTCTAGATGATCGTCAACTCCTCCCAAGAGGAAACGTTCAACCCACAGTCCTTCTCCTCGTCACTCCGAAAGCGAAGAGAGGAAACAAAGGAAGAAAAGGGCAAGAAAGAGGTCACCCACTTCTCCTTGTTCTTCACCTTCCTCCTCTTCCGACGAAAGCTATGGCTATTCTCCTAGAGAATACAAAAGAGGAGGACATTTCAAATCTTACCCTGCATGGCGAAGGTCACAAAAGCTCAAGAAGTTCAAGGAGGGAGGAAAAAGTATCTCTTTTCTCACCTATGATGTCACCTTTGGTGCTATCGATAAAGTATTGGCCTTCATTTAGCAATTTGATGCAACCTTTGTAGATGAGGGCTTCACGGAGTCCTCCAAGCTATGCCATGTAGCTATGCACTTCCAGAAACCGGCTCATCAATGGTGGGCTAGCCTTCATGGCAATGACAAAGCCCCAAAGACACGGAAAACTCTACGAGTTTTCATCATGAAGCAATTCCTTGCAAGCAATGCAAAGGACAAAGTGCTCACCGAATGGCACAGTTTGAGGCTTCTCTCTCATGAGTCTATCCACAAATATGTAGACAAGTTTTGGGATTTACATCTCAAGGCTATTGTCTTCCAAAAGATAGACTTCCCCGAGCAAAAGCAATAATTCAGTGCGGCATTACATGAAGAGATGGCCGAATATGTCAACTCTCGACGGCTTGGTTCTATCACTGACGTAATCCATCACACCATGGTTGCTTCGCGGATCAATTTCCAACAAGGGGCTAGTCGGAATGTCAAGACCATGGAAAACAAAGACAAAAATGATGCAAAGGGGAAAACCAATGCCCAAAATTCTTCCCAAGGCAATTCCAACAACAAAAATCGGTCCAAGGATAAGGGAGTTCACAAAGGTTAAAAAAAACTTTCTCGTGAAGAGCTTGAAGCTTTTCGCAAGGACCATAAATGTTTTAAGTGTGGAGAGCAAGGACATGGCTATCGTTCTTGCCCCAAGAAAAATGCTCGCAATTAGACTCCTAGAGCCTCCACCATCGAAGCTCTAAAAGAGGATGCTCATTGCAAAGGATCACCTCGCTCTTATGCTTGGCGAAAGGTAAGGGAGCATGATGCTTTCATCTTGTTTGACCCTGGCTCTACTCACAACTTCATACCAACGAAGTTGGCCACCAAGTTGGGCATTCAAGCTTTTGAGATGGGAGATAATGTAACTGTCGATGGAGCTTTCAAGTGATAGCAAGCCTCCGTTACTTCCTTGATTGGGAAGTAGAGGCTTCATGTCCAAAGCTACGTCGACAAAGAAGACTTTTTCATTTCTCCTCTCCAACATGAGGATGCTATCCTAGGGGCGCCATGGTTCGATCGCATGGCTGCCAACATGAAGTTCCCTAAAAGGAGAATCTACTTCATCTACCTGGAAAAGAACATGTATATAAATGCTAGTGAGTCTAGTCAAACTATACCACTTGTAAATCCTCTTGCTTTTGATAAATCAATGAAAAGCTCAGTTTTTGCGTACATGATTTGAGTCAAAGAGACCCTAAAAGATCCTAATGTTTCATCAAATGTAAATGGTAGGAATCAAGAAGAGTTAGACTTGTCTAATTTCCTGAAAGGATTCCAAGATGTGTTCATCGATTATATTCCTATAGACTTACCTCCAAAACGAGGAGATGATGACCATCAAATTGAGCTCCTACCAGGAAGCTCACCTAACAAGCCTTCTTAGTTTCCCAATCTCAGTAAGAGGAGATCATGAGGCAAAGTACAAGGATGGGTACACAAAGGGATGGTGAGGCCTAGCTCCACTCCCTTTAATTCTCCAGTCCTTTTAGTGCAAAAGAAAGATGGTACATATCCTATGTGTGTGGAATATCGAGCACTAAACCATACCCCTATCAAAAACAGATTTCCCGTGCCTCGGGTAGAAGATCTGTTTGAAAAGCTACAAGGATCTACCTACTCCAGTAGGATTGACCTTAAAAGTGGCTATCATCAAATAAGGATAGTGGATGAAGATATCCTAAAGACCACGTTTCACACAATATTCTATCTTTATGAATATCTAGTCATGCCTTTTGGCTTGAGTAATGCACCATATCGTAAATTCATTGGAGTGTTTTTTGATGATATATCATCATCTACTCCAAGTCCTTGGAGGAACAAAAGCAACATCTCCAAGTCGGATCTTTCAAGCATTGAGGGAGAACAAGCCAAAAGAAAAATGAATTTTTCCTTCAAGAGATTCAATACTTAGGTCATATTATCTCTCAAGATGGTATCCGGATGGATCCATCAAAGTTAGAGGTGATAAAAGCGTGGCCTAATCCAAGGAATCTACATGAGCTAAGAAGTTTTATTGGTACGTGTGCATACTATAGGCGCTTCATAGATAAAAAATTTCAAATAGCAGGACCATTACATGACTTAACAAAGAAGAACGTTAAGTATTCATGGACCGCTAAGGAGCAAATTTCTTATGACATGCTCAAAGAGAAGCTTACCTTACAACCAGTCCTCATGCTTCTGGACCTCTCAAAGCCATTTGAGGTCCATTGTGATGCTTGTGGTGATTGCCTTGGAGCAATCTTGCTTCAAGAAGGGCATGCCATAGCATATGAGAGCCGAAGGCTCAATAGAAACGAACGTGTCTTGGACATTTATGAGAAAGAGCTTTTAGATGTTCTACATGGCCTAGACACAAGCACTATTTATTGGGGATTCCATTTATTCTATGAACCGACCACCAAAATCTCAAGTACTTCATGATGCAAACAAAGCTTTTCGACAAACAAATGAGGTGGGAAAATTTTATTTCGCAATTTAATTTCCATATTTCTCACATTGCTGGTAAACATAAAATCAAGTGGCCGATGCACTTTTACGATGACCAAAAGTCAATGCGGTGTCTATAGCTACTCACAATGATCTATCTTCTATGATAAACGAGTATGCTATATTGACCCTAACTATAGAGACATAATGTCAGCCCTTGCTTTGGGGAAGAAAGAGGAACCATTCACCTTGCAGGATGGTTATCTTCTCCACGGAAATAGGCTATGTGTTACCCACTCCCTTTGTGAGAAAGTCATGTATGAATCCCATGCTTCTCCCTATGCGGGGCAAAGAGGAATTAAACCTACTCTCCCAGAGTAGAGATGTATTTCTATTGACCTGCCATGAAAGTGGACGTACAAGAGTATGTTTCAAAATGTGTGGTATACCGAAAGACCAAGTATGATAGAGGGAAGCAATTTGGATTACTCCAGCCATTGCCTATTCCAAATTCACCATGGGAGAGTATACCCATGGATTTTATCTTTGGATTACCCAAGTCTATCCATGGAAATATGAGAATATGAACAATAGTGGATAGGTTTAGCAAGCAAGGACACTTTGTTCCTGTCAAAAAGACTATTAAGGCACACCAAATGGCAACTCTCTTCATATCACAGATTTTCAAACACCATGGATTGCCAACATCCATCGTGTTAGATAGAGATCCTAGTATGACCATTAATTTTTGGAAAGGTCTCTTTGAAAATCTAGGAATAAGATTGAATTTCTCTTCGGCCTATCACCCACAAACGGATGGCCAAAGTGAGATAGCCAATCTTACGATACTCGATCTACTAAAGACTTATGTTACCGAAGTCGATCAACGCTCACAATGGGAAAAGTACTTACCTCTTGTAGAGTATGCCTACAATAATGTTGTACATACTTCTACGCGAAAAGCACCTTTTGAAATCTTTGAGGGAAGACCTAAAAGTCCCTTACTACTCAAAATATATGGGAAGATCTTCGCTACCGATGAGTATAGCCCTGACCTACAAGAATCTTTTCAAAAGATCAAGGAGGCTATATCCATCTCTCAAAAGCAGCTGCTGACAAGCACAGAAGGACCTTAACATTCAAAGAAAATGATTGGGCTTACTTAAGTTTCCTAAGGCTCAATTGAGGCAAACGACGAGCAAAAATTCTATGGGCCATCAAAAGTATTATGCTAAGCTAACAAAAAGATACTATGTTCCTTTCTAAATCTTGAAGCCCATCAATGAGATGGCTTATCAACTCAAGTTTCCCAACCATTGGCTCATACACAATGCTTTTCATGTGAGCCTACTTAAGCCCTACAAAGGAGAGCCACCAAGTGAACCGATTATTGAAGATGCTCCCAGAATCGAAGACCAAGAAGAGGTGCTACAACCCGAAGCTATCCTTCGGCATGAAGACAAGGTACTACGACATGGTAAGATTATCCGACGGTATCTTATTAGCTTCAAAAATTATCCTTTTGAATATGCTAGATGGATGCAAGGAATACAACTTAAGGATAGTATGAACCTTGTCAATGCTTACAATGCTACACTAGAGTAAGCAAATGTACAAATTTCTTTCAAATGATCAACATTTTTGTCTTATAAGACTACTTCTCTTTTTATTGTGCACAAATTTAAATAGTATGCATGAATCATGTTTGTGATGACGACATCTCTCAAACACCAAGTAGAATTTGCCACTCTACTTGGGAGAATGAAATGGACTAAAGAGCAGACAAGCTTGCGGCAACTATGTCTCCCAAGCACCAAATGGATTAGTCATCCATCTTGAAAAGATGTAGTAGGCTTTATCTTTTCTACCTCATAGTTGAGGACGACTATGATTTTAAGATAGAGGTACTGTCATAAATTCTAATATCTAACCAACCCAAATGATTTTCTCATATTAAACTGATCATTTAACGTGGGAGAATAAACAGGAACAAGGGTTAGAATATAGACATGTGCTTTCAGATTTATCTCAACACGGGGCCAACGGTAAAGGGGTCCAAGTGAGAGATGGTCTGTCAAAGAGCAAGGCTAACCAATGGATCTTAAAAGACCTTAGGGTTAGCTTCATTGAAGACCTCCAAAGTTTAGTGTTAAAAAGTCCTTTGACCTTAGGTAAGCTAGAGATGAGCTAGCTTGAGGTGGAAACCCAACCCATGCTTGAGGTGCTTGTCGTGCTTGACGACTAAGGTGCTTGAGGTGCTTGTCATGCTTGTTGACCAGGGAGCTTGAGAAGCTTGTGGGAGCATTACCCAAGCTTGAGGTTCTTTGTCATGCTTGCTAACTAAGGTGCTTGAGGGTAAGGTGTTCTACAAAGTCAACATCTATCCCTACAAGGAGGGGGCGAGCCCTATAAGAGAGAGAACACACACACCCTCACAAAAGGTAAGCTTGATACAATGAAAGCATATCGGACACTTGTCAAGCTCTTCCTCATGTTGCCCTCATGGTGTGCCTAAAGCCTATTGGTTAGCCTCCCAAGGGGTCCAATGATAAATTAGTAGATTTAATTAATTGTTTTTGCATTTCTCAAGTCCTCTCTCTCAAAGGGAAAAGGGGGACACTTGTCCCAAAACTACCTTGTTGCTTGTAATGCATCCTGCATGTGATTGGTCAGTCTTTTGCAAGGGTCCAATGGGGGGGGTCGACCAAAGCAAAAAGGGGGCTAGCTTGGGGGGATACTCTCCCACACACACTCATGGTGTGAAGTGCAAAGTGAAAGAGGTCCATCTCCTTCTCCAAGCTAGTAGAGAAGTTGAGAGCCTACACCAACACTCTTGGCTATGGAATGCAAATCCAACCAAGAGCCATGCTTCAATGCTTAAGCTTGCCATCTTCTCCATCTTCATTACTATGCTATTATGTATGCTAGCAAAAACAGTGATGATAAGTGAGGAACTAATTCTTTCTCCTATGAAATGTTTCTTCTTCCTCTTCCTTACCCTCATTCCCCGCTAGCTCTCTCCACCTTCGAAGGTGTTTGAGGCCTTGGGACTGAGGCTTGGGATAGTAAATGATTTTTGCAAAGTTTATGTTATGCTCATGATACATGAAGCTTTCCATATTCATTGCATCATGTTAACCCTCACGGCTCACGGACACCCTATCACCTATGACGGATGTTGTATTATTTACTTGGTAGAGTCAGGTACCGGGCTTGTCGGTCCAATAGGAAAAGGGTAAGAGTGATCGCCGATGAGAGGCGCACTCTAACTGGAACATTCAAGGGATTAGTTGGCTAAGCATGGGCGCCCAAGTGTGAATGGGGTGAGCTCATATAAAAGTCAGCTAAACCTAAAATTCACTCATTCTCTCATTTGTGCAATTGAAGAGTGCTCTTGCTCCATCTCCATCCTCTTCTTCTTCATCTCCTTGTGTGTGTGTGTGTGTGTATGCGTGAGAGAGAGAGAGAGTGTGTGTGTGCGATCGAGCATTGCGGCGGCACGACGGCAACGAGGCGGTTGAGCGCGGCATAGCGGCGTCTCCCTCTTCTTCGCGACGAGGAATCCTCCATGAAGCAAGCGTAGAGCGGTGAGTGACACACCATCGTCATCTTTGAGCTTACTAGTTTAGGCTTGTTGTGTGCTTGGAGCCATTTGTGGCTCGCACGCGGTGTATCGGCAAGTTCCTTGCATTGACACGTGCGACATACACACACATTTTTGGCGCCGTTGTCGGGGAATGCCATACACTAAGCTTGAATGGCACTCTGTGCTTCTTTTGTGGTGCAATTTCTATTGTAGGAAAGGTAAGGAAGGAGGGTGTGTGTGTTGAGAAGAAGGATTTTGTGTTATACTGTGTATTTCTTTGTTAATGGTGTTTTCAAAGGTACTGTGTTTATTGTCTGTGTATTAAGGTTGTTAGTTTTCTTTGTTAATGGAGTTTTCAAAGGTACTGTGTTTATTCTCTGTGTACTAAGGTTGTTAGTTTTCTGTGTATAGTAAGTAGGAAGTAGATCTGTGAGAGTTAATAGAGTGTGTTAGTGTGTAACAGTAGGTGTATTACTTAGAAGTAGGTAGATAGAGTGTGTGTGTGCTCTCGCGCAGGCCGCGACGACCTTATCCTTTAAATAATTTTAAAAAATAAAAAATAAAAATAAAAATAAAATTTTAAAGTTAGGACCGGGATTGGGAATATCTCCCAGACCCATGCCTAGACCCAAGCCCAAGCTCACGCTCAGGCCTAGGCCTCAGTCGCCTTTTAAAATTACTAATTTTAGATTCACCCATAGCTAAAATCGATTTTTTGAGGACCAACGGAATTTCAGATGCCCGAAAATTGTGCTGTAAAGTACACAACGACCCTTTAAGTGATACGCTCATTTCGAGCTATCGCAACACTTTAATCAAAAAAATCAAACATTAAAAACACGAGTGAAAACGGACGCTTAAAAAAGGGTGGATATTGAGAAAGCCAAGACACGAGTTAAACGGACGGTTAAAGTAGGTGGATATTGAGAACTCGCGTAAGTCGAAATTCTCTCTAGTTGCTCCATCTCTAGCACACAACCAGAGCGCAGATGCATGTGTCTTTGGCACCCTTCAAGCGTCGGCCAATAACCTCGAAGGTTAACCACTTACCTTTTTTAAGCGTCCGTTTTCACTCGTGTTTTTTATGTTTTTAATGTTTTTTTAATGTTTGATTTTTTTGATTAAACATTAGCGGAAAGCCCCTATGTCAATATCCTTGCTAAGAGAGCAATCAAGTGCTAAAGAGTCAATATCCTTGCTAAGAGAGCAATCAAGTGCTCCTGACTTAGCAACTGCTAAAGGGCAACCTCTAGAAAGCAACATTGCATCTAGCTCAAAGGACACCCCTAGCACCTCAATCCTAGATGGAGTGTTCCTAAATGAGAACTGAGAGTGCGAGCTACAAACAAACACTATGACCGACCTATACATAGGTCACACCTATCACGTGGGTTGGTTAGATGTCCTACAATCCACATTGGGTGCTACTAGTGTGGAGGATTAACAACAAAGAGTTTGTGAGGTCATCCATAGGGTTATCGAGTTAGAGAGACAGAACAAGGGGATCAACATGCCTTCAACGGGTCTCATGAGATTCTTGGATACAGGGAAGGCTAAACAACCGACTTTATCGCAAATGGAGACTCCCTCGGTAAGTCCGATGGATCCTCCATATGTTGTTTCTCTAGGGGTCTCAGTGCAATCTGAGCCCACAAGTGAGCTTCACCTTTCCAAGTCTAGCTCATCTTTCCCTTGATGACACCACGGCTACCATGCCTACCCCAATGATGAGCATGTCGAGAAACACGCCATGGACCTCATTTGTTAGTAAAGCACCGCTACATGGTAGCTCAATGCCTGCAACAGTACCTACAAGTGTGTATCAATCGTATACACCCATGGGTCCTCGTACTCATGTAGTCCCTACCCCTCACATTGTTTCAACAACCTATGCTCCACAACCACAACACCCAAGTTCTTATTTCCATGGGACTATACCAGCTAGCATTAGCATGTCACATCCGACATCTGCTATGCCTAGGGCCACTGTTAACCCTCACGGCTCACGGACACCCCATTACCTACGACGGACGTGTATTATGTATTTGGTAGAGTCAGGTACCGGGCTTGTCGGACCAATAGGAAAAGGGTAAGAGTGATCGCCGATGAGAGGCGCACTCTAACTGGGACATTCAAGGGATTAGTTGGCTAAGCATGGGCGCCCAAGTGTGAATGGGGTGAGCTCATATAAAAGCCAACTAAACCTAAAATTCACTCATTCTCTCATTTGTGCAATAGAAGAGTGCTCTTGCTCCATCTCCATCTCCATCTTCTTCTTCTTCACCTCCTTGTGTGTGTGTATGTGTGTGTGTGTGTGAGAGAGAGAGAGTGCGATCGAGCATTGCGGCGGCACGACGGCGGTGAAGCGGTTGAGCACGACGTAGCGGCGTCTCCTTCTTCTTCGCGGTGAGGAATCCTCCACGGCAGGAGCATAGAGCGGTGAGTGACACACCATTGCCCTCTTTTGAGCTTACTAGTTAAGCTAGTTGTGTGCTTGGAGCCGTCTATGGCTCGCACACGGTGTAACGGTAAGTCCCTTGCTTCGACAGTGCGGCAAGAAGCGCACATTTTTGGCACCGCTGCCGGGGAATCGCCCTGCACTAAGCCCAAGAGGCACTTTGTGCTTCTCCTATGAGTTGTTTGTAGTAGGAAAGAAGAGGAAGAGGAAGAGGAATGAGTTGTTTTTCTGTAAGTTGTTAATTTCTGTATTGTCTGCAAGTTCTGTGATTTCTGCATAATGTTGTGTTTTCTGTTTGCACACAGTCTTTGCACAATTAGTAGTCGTTAGCTTGTTTACAGTGAATGAATAAGTAGGAAGGCAGTTAGCAATTTCTGCTTGCACACAGTCTGTACACAGTTTTCTGTCAAGGTTTGCCTGCACATAGTCTTTGCACAGTAAGGTAGTGAGAGAGGAAGTAGGTGGACAGTTAGCTCACTGTCAGTAAGCAGTTAACAGATTAGTTAGTAGATTAGTTAGTGGTTAGCAGCACTGTTAGTAAGTAGATAAGGTAGTGAGCTGTCTGTGAGCTGTGAGCTGTTGACTGGGAGGTTAGGTAGGTGACAATGTGTGTGGCCAAGAAAGGGTCACCAAAACCGCGCGCGGTTGTCGCCCAAAAAAAATAAAAAAAAATGTTTTTTAAAAAAAACCGAAAATATTTAAGCGTGAGTGACTGGGGGGCTACACTAAAATTTTGATCGGGATCGGAACCAAGCCCGAGCCCGAGCCCGAGCCCCAGCCCAAGCCCAGGCCCAGGCCTCAGTCCTCAGTCTTATGATATATATTAGACTCACTCTTATATATATACCCTACCCCCTCAAGAGGGAATGAGAGCATGTGGGGCAAGTCCTCCACTCTCCTCCCTTCTCTTCCCACTTGCACCCTTAGACTTTCTAATTTGGGCCTAGTTCCCCACTAGAAATTGACGGTTTTCGGGATTCCGAGGGCATAAAGTGACCAAACGGAGGGCTGTAAAGCACGGCATGTCCCTCTGACCGAGACGCTTGTTTTGAGCTATCATATGTTCTATTCTATAGCTGGGTCATAAAAAAATGGACCAAAAAATCAAAAAATAAATAAATAAGAAAAGACTTGGGTTGCAAAACGTCCAAAATTACTAGGTGAGCATCCTTCATGGGCCCTCACTGACACTTCTAGGGGATCCAAGTCATATGAACCTACGCTCTGGACGAGTGTTAGAGCACAAACATATTGGTAGTGCCTCCATTTACGCGGGCACCCATTATTCCTCCACCCTAGGTTCTGGACCTTCGGCCGGGACTCAAGGTAGCGCGACCCAAGATCCTCATATCGCGTCTATTGATTCTTCCTCTGACTACGAAGTCATGGAGGGGTATCCTACACCAAACCCTGATAGTTCAAGTCAAGACATGCATGCCATGGACCCACGGCCCGGGTCTAGCGTGTTTAGCCGCTTAAAAGAGACCCTTAGTAGAGCTACTCGCTCCAAACATGCGGTTAATGAAATAAATGAAGGGAGTGGGGAAGTAAATTCGTCATTCCGGCCTAAAATGGACCCTATGCTTCTTGAGAGTGTGCATGTGAATGTTCCATCCACTGCACCTCCTGATCCTTTAGGACTATCTCCCTCTGAGGTTTTACTACCCGATGGTAGGAGTCTTGCCGAAGTGCAAGAGATCGAACGCTATATGCAAGCAACAAGGGAGAGGGAAATTGAGAACCTACGAGGGCTAGAACAAAGTCGATCCCTAAAAGCAAAGGCTCCTATGACAACAATCATGCCAGCCGAGCAACCGAGTGCTCCCAAGGTAGCAGTCACGGAGGGGCAAGCTATGGGGAGCAATAATGCTTCCACTTCAAGGGAAACCTCCAGCGCGCCAGGCCTAGATGGGATATTCCTAAACGAAAATTGGGAGTATGACCTACAAGCAGAAGCTTTAATTGATCGGTACACAGGACACACCTATCATGTGGGTTGGTTAGATGTTCTACAATCCACATCGGGTGCTACTAGCATAGATGAGCAACAACAGAAAGTCTGTGATGTCCTCCATAGGATTGTCGAGTTAGAAGGACAGAACACAGGGATCAACATGCCTTCAATAGGCCTAATGAGATTCTTGGATACGGGAAAGGCCAACCAACCAACCCTGTCACAAATGGAGACTCCCTCAGTGAGCCCCATTGATCCTCCATATGTTGTTTCGCCAGGAGCCTCAGTACAATCTGAGCCCACAAGTGGCAGCTTTACCTTCCCAGATCTAGCTCATCTTTCTCTTAATGACACTACGGCTACCATGCATATCCCAATGGTGAGCATGACAAGAAGTACACCATGGAGTTCATTTGTTAACACGGCGCCGATGCCTAGTAGCACAGTGCCCCCAACTATACCTACATGTATGTATCAATCATGTGCACCTGTCGTACCTCAGCCTCATGTAGCTCCTACACCTCCGATTATTCCAAGAGCTTACAATCCACAATGGAATTATCCAAGCTCTTATACAAGTGGAGCCATGCCATTTAATAATAACATGCCATATCAGGCACCCCCTATGCCTAGGGCCACGCCTGTAAACTTTGGACCACCGTCTGGTACACCACCATACGAAATTTGGGACCCAAGAGCCGCGCGTATGCCAAGGCCAAGGCCAACTCCCATCTCACATGTGGTTCCAGGAGCACATACATCCATTATACCTGCTCAAATAGGAGATTTGGCAGCATTTGCTCAAACTATCGGTCGCTCTATTGCGGAAAACATGCGTAGTGCACCTGATAGAGAGCCTAGGAGCAAGGCAGTTCAAGTAGCTAAGCTCATACAGAAATTCAGTGGAGACGGAGATGCTAGAAAGCATATGGAAGTCTTTGAACATGTGTGCGATTCCTTGGAAGAGCACAATGAGCTACATAAGTGTAAGGCTTTGAGTTTGACCCTAAGCGGAAAGGCTGGAGATTGGTATAGAACCTTAAGAGTAGAAGAAAAAACGATCTACTCTACTCTTAGGAGACTGTTCTTAAAAGAATACATACGAGAGGGAGTACTTTGGGGTGTAGCCTCTCAGCTCCAGAAAGCCCAACGAGAAGAATGTGAATCCGTGAGAGACTTCATTAGTCGCCTAAAGAATTTGAATTCTCGATGCAATCCAAACGAGCGATTCAACAACAACCAATTGCTCGATAGATTCATTAGGGGACTACGACATGAAAGTATCTATAATGGCCTAGTCATTAGAGGTATCACTACTTGGGAAGCAGTCACCATGAATGCAATCCAATTGGAGGATAATTTAATGATTGCAGGAGAAAGAGTGTCTGCCAAGCCGAAGACTATTAGCTCGCAAGCATCAGGGCATGAGCCAATGAAGATAAAGCCAATCGTGAAAGAGCAAACGATATCTGAGATGACTTTGGCAGATCTCACAAAGGCCATCGAAGAAAGCCTTAGGGGTAATCGTGCTCCACAAAACACTCATATGTATCCAAGAAGGGAGCAACAATGGTGCTCAATTTGCTTGGGCCCACATACTACGAGTGAATGCCCTACTTTCAGAGTAAAGTTTAACGGGACTTGTAACGCGTGTGGTAGTATGGCCATCAAGCAAAGGATTGCCTAATGCTTAAACGCATCATGGAAAATAGACCGCCTATAGCTTGGGCAGACTCACCTCGAGTTCCTGCATTGATGCCTACCCCACCCATGGAGCAACAATTGCCATTACAGCACATGGTCCCTAGAACCCAAAATGTGGTCCAAACCACACCGTTGCCACCTCCAGTGCTAGGACCACAACCCCCTCATCCAAGAGTTACACCTATGAACCAAATAGGTTGCGAGTCATCTAGTACTTATGTAGATTGCGAAGAGGACATAGACTCTAGTATCACCTATGGAGTCGACATGCTTGAGGAGTGTCCCATGTACTATATGGAAGACCATTGGGGACAAATCAAACCGGTATATCAAGCTACTGCGCTAGCAGCAAGAGGCCAAAACATTAATAGTTTTGCCAGGAGACCACCTCTTCAGTGCTATGAATGTGGTGGACCACATCGAGTAGCTGAGTGCCCCATTAGAATACAAAAGAATGCCGCACTAATGCAAACAAGTCAAGGGAGTGCATTGGCAATGCCAATACTCATTTGTAATCGTTGTGGCATAGATCATTTGATCGCACAGTGTCCTAACAATCCAAACGCACCGAAAATCACACCATTGAACATAATAGAGATCGTTGATGGGACACCACCAACTATAAACATAGCACCAGTGAATGCACTCACACGGTCGATGCTCCAAAAGCAAAATTACATCCTCGAAGAGAGAGATGCTGCATCCATTGGCCGAGCGAGAAAGAAGAAAACACGAAGAAAGAAATCCCTTAATGCTTCTAGCTCAAAACCTAGTTCAAAGACTAACATAGGGACATGAGAGGATCCCGTGTATATGAATGACCCTGAGGATGACTCAGATTCGATAGAGACCACGGAGACCAAAACTTTTACTACAAAGGAAAAAGCCAGTGAGGAGGATCACGAGAGGGAATCACGACGAACACCAAAAGAGTATTCAAAGTTAAACTACTGAGTTGCGAACCCCCAAGATAAGCCACGAGAGACAAAAAATGAGGATTGCAAGAGAAAGATTGGAACCTATCCAAACCCAACAGTGGAAATTGAACGAGTCCAACAACTGAGGGGTTTGGTGGAAGAAACTCAACGAACATTAGAACCTGAACCCAAACACATCCAGATGTCGGACACAGTGTTTCCCACACAAGTTCAACCTCACAAGAACTACAGGCCGTTAGCTATACCCAGTATCATTCGGGAAGAGAGTGAGGGTAGGACATCTGGAAGTGGACACACACCTTTCCTACTAGAGAGAATGTTTGGTGAGGGAATACACGACCCCCTAGAGGAAGTGGAGATTCCATCTTCACCATTCTCTTGTCAGGGTCCTACGTCCCACAAGATACCATTAAATGTTGCCAAATTGATGGATTTCATGTCTTCAGAAGTTAGAACCACCATCATGTCCAAACTATATAAAGACCCCGAGCTAGTCTCAGCTCTTCGAGCCTTCCTCAATGGAGAATTACAGGCCGGATTACCACAGTTTGCACATATGAACAAACCTGACTCGGTAATGAATGATGAGGAACATTTAGCACCACCATCTGACCTAGCGGGACATGAATCTGTAATTGAAGTACCCGTTAACAAGTTGGGGCAATACTTTGAAGGTGATGAATCTAATGCTACTCTACCAATCACTACTAAAGGATTAACTGTAAAGGGGGTCCTTGACGGTGGTGCGGGAGTCAGCATGGTGACAAAGAGTTGTTGGGAGTCTATGGGGCGACCTCACCTTGAAGCCACAAGCGTAGTGGTAAAAATGGCTAATGGATCTATTGTTACGCCTATTGGAATGCTAAAGGATCTCAGAATCAAGGTCTTGGGACACAAGGTAAGGCAAACTTTCATTGTTATGGATTTTTCCAAGCATCCTATGTCATTTGAGATGATCTTAGGGCGCCATTCATGAGGGAAGCAAAAATGGTGCATGACTGGTCCAAAAACCACGTCTACTTACAGTTCCAAGACTCTGTCATTCGAGTTGATCTTTTAAGTGGTCGAACGCATCCTCTAGGAAATAAATTCATCATTGATAATCGATTAGACACAACAATTCACTCAGCTCCATTACAGTATTGTTACACGTGTAACGAAGACACGGATATTGGGAAGAACTCTCCTTATATGGATATCCTACCCGGAATGGCTGAGTCAGACAATGTCGATTGGGTACACCTAGCGGCAACTATAGATACATGGGGAGCTAGAGGAACAACCTTGGTAACACCAGATGGGGAAGAGATACCACACATTGCACCAGTAAACATGTTAGGTATAACGCATGTAACATCCGATGATAAGAAAGAGGCACACCTACCTGAGAGTGAAACAGATGATTCCTCAAAGGCTTCAGGCCAATACACATCAGAAACGGAATCTCAGGGAGAAATGGATTCAGAACCTGAGGAAACATCGAGTGAGCCAAGTATAGAAACTGAACACTCAAGGTCTAGTACGACCATCTATGGTAATTTATATGAGAGTGAAGAAGATACAAGCGAAGACCTATCAAGCGAGTCGAGTTCAAACATTTACCAAAATCAAAACCTTAACAAGAAACAAAGGTCATATAAGAGACGACGATATCGAGCAAATGTGAGAGCTAGGATAAACAAGGAAAGATCTACTGCAGAATGGCTTAGCTATCTAGGGGCATGTGATGCTCATCGAAAGCTAGTAGACAATTGGGGTGAACATCTCCAGAGTGTCATGTGGTGCAGCCCGCGATCCATTGACCTCGCTCAATTGGAGGTTACAGAGCCGAAATTGAGTCGAACTATAAGAAGACGTCAAAACCGAGAGTTAGCACAACAACAAAAGGAGGCAGAACTAAAAGAAAGGTCTCCGTCAGGACAAGAGCCTGCTGACTTACATACGGCTCCTGAACATTTTAAATCTTATACCACGGGGGAGCGAAAGGTTGTGTATGCCAAAGCCCAACGAATACCTACCAATGGAAGCAGTGGAGTCTATGATGGTCCAGCGGTAGTTAAAGAGATAGAATTAGCAGAACCATGTGAGGAGTCTAAACCAGTCTTTATTGCTCAAGACCTTACCGAAACTGAAGAGGCTGTACTTAAGGAGCTCCTCAAGGAATACAAGGATATCTTTGCTTGGACATATCATGACATGAAGGGCGTTCCACCTTCTGTGGTGCAACATACAATTCCCATGATCAACACTACTAAACCCGTCTAGCAACGATCCTATCCAATGAATCCTAAGTACGCCAAAATTGTACAAGAGGAGATTGAAAAACTTATCCAATGTGGATTCATATACCCTATTGAGCACTCATAATGGGTTTCTCCAATAGTCATTGTGCCAAAAAAGAATGGGAAACTAAGAGTGTGCGTGGACCTCAAGAAAGTTAATGCAGCCACTAGGAGAGATCATTATCCCTTGCCATATTCAGAACATGTGCTTGAAAGAGTTGCGGGCAAGGAAGCTTATAGCTTTTTAGATGGGTACTCTGGTTACAATCAAATCACGATTGCATTAGAGGACCAAGCTAAAACTGCTTTTATCACAGATTTTGGAGTGTTTGCATTTCGTGTTATGGCTTTTGGCTTGACAAATGCCCTTGCTACATTCCAACGATTAATAAACACCGCGTTTAAAGAATTTCTAAGGGAGTTTTGTGAAGCTTTCCTAGACGACCTTTGTGTTTATTCTTCTTGGAGAAGCATTTGTTATATCTACGAAAAATATTTGAAAGGTGCAGATTTTATCGCATCTCATTGAACCCTTTCAAATGCCAATTTTGGGTTAAGCATGGAGTCATTCTAGGGCATATAGTGTCCAAGAACGGAATATCCACAGATGAGAGTAAAATTAAAGCCATTGCCGATTTGCCACCACCTACGAACTATAAAGGAGTTCAAAGATTTATGGGCCATGTTGGTTATTATCGAAGATTTATTTTAAACTTTGCCGAGATAGCGCGTCCATTGTACAAGCTTCTTATAGAGTTTCACTGGACGGAAGAATGTCATCAATCTTATGAGTTATTAAAGAAGGCCCTAACAAGTGCTCCAATCCTGCGAACACCTGATTGGAATGTACCTTTTCATGTGCATATTGATGCATCAAATTTTGCTATTGGGTGTGTTCTAACTCAACCAGGAGAACATAAATTGGACTACCCTATTAGCTTTGCAAGTCGCCAATTAAATGATGCCGAGATGAACTACACTACTACAGAGCGCGAAGGTCTAGCTATGATTTACGCAGTAAAGAAATTTCGCTATTACCTTCTTGCTACCATGTTTGTGTTTTATGTTGATCATCAAGCATTGCTATATTTGGTAAACAAGCCGTGTTCCACAGGTCGAATTACACGATGGTTGTTAATTCTTCTTGAGTTTGACTTCACCGTTGTTGTGAGGCCTGGGAGGAAACATGTCATGGCGGATCATTTATCTCGTATCCCTAATGGCGAAGCTCCTACGGGGGTTGATGATGAATTTCGTGATACTCCTTTGTTCATTGTTGAGACAATGCCTGAATGGAGTGAAAAGATTGTTAACTTCTTAGTTAATGGTTTTCCACCCAAAGAACTGCGAAAAGATATAGCTCGAAAATTAATCAAGGAATGCGAACGCTATTGCTTACTGGCTGGAACTCTCTATAAGAGAGGAAAAGATGATGTTCTTAGACGTTGTGCCCGTGAGGATGAGTATTTATATATTCTACAAGAGGCACACATGGGCGTAGCTGGTGGTCACTTTTCAGGAAAGTTGACTGCCCGAAAGATCTTACAGTCAGGCTATTGGTGGCCCACTCTGTTTAAGGATACATCACTTTTTGCAAAGGGATGTGATGAATGCCAACGCTTCAACAAGCCACAAAGAAAGGATAGGATGCCTCTACATCCCATCAAGGTAACCCAACCATTTGAAAAGTGGGGCTTAGACTTTGTAGGACCGATTAGTCCGACTGCACGTAACACGCAATCACGATATATCATTGTGGCTACCGACTATGTAACCAAATGGGCTGAAGCAAAAGCAACACGGAAGGCGGATGCAAAAACAACAGCTAAGTTCCTCTTTGAGAACATTATCACACGTTTTGGATGCCCCTTTGAACTTGTGAGTGACAATGGAACTCATTTTATAAATGAAGTAATAAAAGAACTCACATCAAACTTCATGATATCTCACCGCAAGTCTACACCCTATTATCCCCAAGCAAATGGCCAAGCTGAGAGTACCAACAAAACTCTCATCTCCATTTTGACAAAGACAGTCGAGGCTCATCGCACTGATTGGGACCTAAAGCTTACATCAGCTTTATGGGCTTATCGTACTGCGTATAAAGTTGCTATTAATTGCACACCGTTTAAGATGGTGTATGGCCAAGAAGCAGTTATGCCATGGGAGTTTGTCATTCCTAGTCCTCGAGTAGCTTCTCAAGAAGGTTGGGATGGTAACCCCTTAGTGGAGCGATTATATATCCTGGAAAGTCTAGATGAAGAAAGGCAATTAGCTATGCAAAATGCTCTAGTGGAGAAGGATAGGAGAAAGAAGTGGTTTGATAGCCATTTAAAGGATAAAGACATCAAGGTTGGTGATAAAGTTCTTATGTATGGGCTACGTAATGAAAAGAAGAAATTGAAATACGCTGGTAAGGGACCATATCGAGTGTGTGAAATTACTCCACAAGGTACCATTCGTGTGGAGACTCTAGATGGAGTTGAAACCATTGGATTCCTTAATGGGAGTAAATTCAAAAGATATTATGATCCTCTAAGCCAGGAAGAGTTGCAAGCCATCCATCAAAAGAAGGCTGCCAAGGAACAAGCAGAGCTTAAAAAAATCCAAGCAAGAGTTAAGGCTCGAGAACGACAACAACGTCTTAGACGCCAACAAGAGGCTAATCTGGGAATCACGCAAGCATTTTTCAAGGACACAGATGACGACTCATTAGAATCTGAGCCACCCCTACGATACCCAATTGAGCTAAATAGCCCCTATGGGAAAGTACTATACAATGCCTTATTAGATACGGGAGCTAAACACAATTTGTTATCCTATGGAGTTTGGTGTCAATTAGGGAAACCGACCCTATCCCCGAGTACGATGCAAGTCAAGGGCATTAATAAAAAGAAAACTGTTATTCTTGGAGTCCTTTAGACCCCTGTTGTCTATGACAATGGAAGCATAGTGCAGAGGTTTCTAATCATGCCCGCGGGAGCTATGGAAGGCAATGTAAACCTGGGACGCACGTGGATGTTGGCAACCAAATGCACTATTGATTGGGATACTGGTAGTGTCATGACGCGACCACCGACTCTTACCCCTATCATTCAAGCAAAGTCACCTACGTTGCAAACTCTAGCGAAGTTGAAGGATAGCCAACATTCACAAGCCAAGGTGGTTAACTCGTCTTTGCTAGCTACCCATGAACCTAGCACTTCAACACTTGTAGTTGCAGCAAGCAGTAATATTGCAAGTACTCAACCTGCACGACCTAAGAGTACATATCAATGGGTCCCCAAGGCCTTACTTCCAACTAACTCAACCCTCCCATCCATTCCAAGAAAAAATTTCCCGGGAAAACCAAGAGCGCGCCCTAGGAGAGTCAAGACCAAATCATGATGGATTCCGAAACAACTATTAGAAGCCCAAGGCTACTATGATGGAAATGAACAAATTTGGGTACCTAAACGTAAAATGTGTCCTTCCCTATCGACAACAAACCCATATGAGTCAAACAATGTAACGCTAAAGCCAATGGCAGACCGTGGGAAGGAAAAGATCACAGAATGCTACACACCTAGTCCAGAGCTAGTTTGGGCTCCAAAGAAAAACCAATTTATTCCACCTAGCTCAGGAAGGGGGGAGTTCCATGAAGCTTCTAGCTCCTCATGTAATACATCCATAGAGGTAAAAGCTTCTACACAGCCTCCATCTATAGTAGTGGACCTCCATGAAGCTACAAAAGAATCCACACCTCCCAGTGTTCAAGAATCACCTGATGAACCACTTCAAGTTCGATCCTGGGAGAGTACCTTACCACCCTTGCAACTTGACGAGGCACCTAGGGTAATAGAAAACTACTGGAAAAAATCCTCACCTATTACCAACTGGAACAATTGGTTTCAAGGGGTGACGACAAATCATAAAAACAAATTATGCACAAGAACACGACCCTTGTAATATTTGCACTCTAACCATCATCTATTTGCGTGTACAGATATGGCTAGTACGCTAGAGTCATCCACTCCTGCCTTGGGTGAGAGGTACCCTCGTTACTTTTCACAAATATTTCACATGGTCTTTCCAGTGCTTGCATGTGAATGGGATTTGATAGGTACGCTAGCATGTGAGAGGAATTTTGAGGAGTTAGAATGGCTGATACGTCTCTTGACCACGTCTGATCCATACTTAGTAGAGAGCGTTTCTCCCATTGCACAAACCTACCCTTTTGACCAAGATGACTATAGGCGTCTAGTGACCTTCTTAGTAAACATGGGCACCTAAGATGAAGAAGAAAATTTATACGACTACACGGATGGCACATATGGTCTCATGGATGATGACTTTGTTTATCTTGACGACGAGGATAGGGGTTTAGCCTTAGGGTTTCCCCCCAACCTCTACAATATCCTATTCCCTTGACTCTCTAGGGGGAGTGCAAATAATTAGGTTAGGGTTCCTTATGTTTTTTGTTGTGTTCAATAAGTGTTGGTACCTTTTTCCACTAATGTGCCTCCTGGAGATATTCCTTTTGTTTCCTAGTGTGTACAGGAGCGTGTTGCTATTGGTAGGATTTGGACCTTCATGGAATCTTTATCTCAACTCACTCTTCAAATCAAGCGCGACCATCGACACAAACAGGTGTTTCTTGTCCATTAGCATTGCCCCTTATCTTTTTTGCATCTATGATTGTCAGCTTTAATTGTGATTGGTAGCCTAATATTCACCGCATTTGCTTAGTATCAAACATTTAATTCAATGTAATTTTTTGTCATAATCACTTGTCTAGGTTTAAAAATCAAGCAGTCCGACAAACTAGTTTGACCAAGTTAAGTGTTAGAAATCTTCTCTTAATACCATGGGGAATGCCTTCCTAATAATTAATGGTTACTTAGGTTCTTAATCTGATTTAGGCAGCATTGTGTGAAATGTACTAGGGATTTCTAGTGGGCTTGACCCTATTGACATTTAGCTTAAGTATTATAAAGGGAGTTTACCAGTGTGATGAGCATGGGGAGGTGTAACAGTGTTATATGACCCCCCAAAGTTACAAAATTAAAATGCTGAAAATGAACAAACAAAAAATCAAAGTGCCACACTGTAAAATCTTAAGCTGGAAGAGAAATCTCAGCTTGATTTGGTACTTCACTCACATGTATTGCCTATGGTACTAGAGCCCTAGAGGTTCCCAGTATGAGCGCTTTTACTTGAAAAGCAAAAAACCCAAGACATACAAAATAAGCACACACATCAAAATTGAATCACTGTGAAAAGACTTTGGGGGGTCAAAGAAAAAGTAATCAGTCAGGCGATGATTTCATGAGAAATTCCTTTTATGGTAGCTTAACTACAAGGTCTTCTAGATATAGCCTCTAGTCAGCCCTCGAACATGAATACTTGGCTCTCGCGATTAAACAACTTAATTGACCACAGAAAATTAAGAAGCTTACCCATGGTATTAATATTCGATCTCTAGTGCCTTTCGACCGTCAAATTAGCGACCCCAGACTTGTTTAATTTTTTACCTTTACATCTGTTTATGCATTTGATTACATTGCAATTTAATGTTCATTGTTGACAAATTGTTTGAAATTCTTTTACCAATCAATTTGTCTACCTAAAACTGCATATGCTTTTTAATCACTTATGAGAATGCAATTACTGTGCCAATGTTGTTTGATTTTGCAGTGACTGAAGAAGGCTAAGGACATTCATCTCAAATGCTCTTCCACCTCGACGAACGCGCTTCAACTCAATAGCTTCCGAGGACGGAATCTACATCAGGAAGGGGGGCATGTTAACCCTCACGGCTCACGGACACCCCATCACCTACGACGGACGTGTATTATGTATTTGGTAGAGTCAGGTACCGGGCTTGTCGGACCAATAGGAAAAGGGTAAGAGTGATCGCCGATGAGAGGCGCACTCTAACTGGGACATTCAAGGGATTAGTTGGCTAAGCATGGGCGCCCAAGTGTGAATGGGGTGAGCTCATATAAAAGCCAACTAAAACTAAAATTCACTCATTCTCTCATTTGTGCAATAGAAGAGTGCTGTCAAGGGATTAGTTGGCTAAGCATGGGCGCCCAAGTGTGAATGGGGTGAGCTCATATAAAAGCCAACTAAACCTAAAATTCACTCATTCTCTCATTTGTGCAATAGAAGAGTGCTCTTGCTCCATCTCCATGTCCATCTTCTTCTTCTTCACCTCCTTGTGTGTGTGTATGTGTGTGTGTGTGTGTGTGTGTGTGTGTGAGAGAGAGAGAGAGAGAGAGAGATCGAGCATTGCGGCGGCACGACGGCGGTGAAGCGATTGAGCGTGACGTAGCGGCGTCTCCTTCTTCTTCGCGGCGAGGAATCCTCCACGGCATGAGCATAGAGCGGTGAGTGACATACCATTGCCCTCTTTTGAGCTTACTAGTTAAGCTAGTTGTGTGCTTGGAGCCGTCTATGGCTCGCACACCGTGTAACGGTAAGTCCCTTGCTTCGACAGTGCGGCAAGGAGCGCACAGCCACACATATGAACTTTGGGCCACCACATGACACAACATCGTACTCAACGTGGAACCCAAGGGCTTCCTATGCGCCAAGCCCAATGCCAATACCTACTCCACATGTAGTCTCTGGAGCGCCTTCATCCACGGTGCCTGCTCACTTATGTGACTTGGCAACATTTGCTCAAGCTATCGGTCGATCTATTGCTGAGAATATGCGTAACGCGCCTGATAGAGAGCCTAGAAGTAAGGCAGTACAAATAGCCAAGCTCACACAAAAATTTGGTGGAGATGGGGATGTGAGAAAGCATATTGAAGTGTTTGAACAAATATGCGATTCTCTAGGAGAACACAATGACCTACATAAGAGCAATGCTTTAAACCTAACCTTAAGTGGAAAGGCTAGGGATTGGTATAGAACCCTAAGGGTGGAAGAAAAAATGATTTACCCTACTATTAGGAGACTGTTCTTAAAAGAATACATATGAGAGGGAATACTTTGGGGTGTAGCCTCTCAGCTCCAGAAAGCCCAACGAGAGGAAGGAGAGTCGGTGAGAGACTTTATTAGTCGCTTGAAGCATTTTGATTCTCGATGTAATCCAAATGAGCACTTCAACAATAACCAATTGCTTGATAGATTCATTAGGGAATTACGACATGAGGATATCTACAATGGTCTAGTCATTAGAGGTATCACCACTTGGGAAGCAGTCACCACCAATGCGATCCAATTGGAGGATAATTTAATGATTCAAGGAGAAAGAGTGTCTGTCGAGTCTAAATCTATTAGCTCACAAGCATCGGGGAATCAACCAATGACCCTAAAGCCTATTGCTAAGGAGCCAAAGATATCTGAGATGACTTTAGCAGATCTCACAAAGGCTATTCAAGAGAGTCTTAGAGACAATCGTGCTCCGCAGAACAATCATATGTATCCAAGAAGGGAGCAACAATGGTGCTCAGTATGCTATGGACCGCATAGTACCACTGAATGCCCTACTTTTAGAGTAAAATTCAATGGGAACTGCAATGCCTGTGGGAGGTATGGTCATCAAGCTAAGGATTGCATAGTATTTAAGCGCGCGATGGCCAATAGACCACCTTAGCATGGACAGACACACCTCGAGTGCCTGCATTGATGTCGGCCCCACCTCTTGAACAAACATCACAACACATGGTCCCTAGGGCCCAAAATGTTGTTCAAACAACACCCTTACCACCTCCAGTACTAGGACCGCAACCACCACATCTGAGAATCACTTCTGTGAATCAAGTGGGTTGTGAGTCATCTATTGCTTGTTTGGAAGGCTGTGAGGAAGATATAGATCCTAATATTGCCTATGGGATGGATGTGCTTGAAGAAAGTCCACAATACTACATGGAGGACTATTGGGGACAAGTCAAACCTGTCTATCAAGTAGCTGCTCTTACGGCAAGAGGCCAAAATATCAATTACACTGCTAAGAGACCACCTCTTCAATGCTATGAGTGTGGAGGTCCACATCGTGTAGCCGAGTGTCCTATTAGGTTACAAAAGAATGCCACACTAATGCAAACCAATCAAGCGAGCACGTCTACAATGCCAATACTCATGTGTAATCGATGTGGCATAGATCATTTGATTGCCCAATGTCCAAATAATCCAAATGCACCGAAGATCACGCCATTAAACTTGATTGAAGTTACCGAGGAGCCATCACCAAGTACACCCGTGGTACCAGTAAACGTGCTCACACGATCGATGCTCCAAAAACAAAATTATATTCTTGAGGAAAGAGACACGGCATCAATTGCCCAATCTTAGAAAAAGAAGAAAATGCAAAGAAAGAGATCGCAAAAAGCAATGAAGTCAGACCCCAGTTCAAAGACCAACATAGGGACTGGTGATGACCCCGTATATATGAACGATGCTGAAGAAGATTCTGATTCAGGAGAAACCATGGAGACCAAAACGACCACTAAGATAGAAACTAACAACGAAGATCTTCATGAGCCACAATGGCCAGGATCCAAGAAGAAGATAGGAACTTATCCAAACCCTACAGAGGAGATTGAGCGAGTTAAGCAATTAAGGAGTTTGGTAGATGATACCCAAAGGGATCTAGAACTAGCACCTAGGAAGATACAGATTACAAACACCGTGTTCCCTACGCAACAACAACCTCACCAAGACCATAGACCCTTAGCCATACCTAGTGTCATCCAAGAAGAAAGTGACTTAAAGTCATGGGAAAGTGGGCGTACTCACTTCTTGATGAAAAGAATGTTTACAGAGGGACTACTTGATCCTATCAAAGAAATGGAGATCCCATCTTCCCCACATCAAGGGACTGAAGTCCAAAAGGTGCCGTTAAACATCGCCAAATTGATGGATTTCATGTCTTCAGAAGTTAGAACCACCATCATGTCCAAACTATATAAAGACCCTGAGCTAGTCTCAGCTCTTCGAGCCTTCCTCAATGGAGAACTAAAGTTTGGGCTACCACAATTTGCACAGATGGATGGAGCTGGGGAGATGCCAATAGAGGAGGAACACTTAGATCCACAACCCAACCTAGATGAGAACCTTGTTATAGAAATACATGTTAACAAGTTGGGACAATACTTTGAGGGTGATGAATACAATGCGACCATACCAATCACTACTAAGGGATTAACTGTGAAGGGAATCCTTGATGGTGGCGCTGGAGTTAGCATTGTGACTAAAAATTGCTGGGAAACTATGGGAAGACCTCACCTTGCGACCACAACCATAGTAGTGAAGATGGCCAATGGGTCTATTGTTAAACCTATTGGGATGCTAGAAGATCTCAAGATCAAGGTCTTTGGACATAAAATAAGGATTACCTTCATTGTTATGGATTTCTCCAAACACACTATGGCATCGGAGATGATCTTAGGACGTCCTTTCATGAGGGAAGCAAAAATGGTGCATTACTGGTCTAAAAACCATGTCTACTTGCAGTTCCAAGATTCTGTCATTCGAGTGGATCTTGTTACTAGTCGAGCACATCCCCTAGGAACAGGTTTATAATTGATCATAGATTTGACACCATAGCTCACTCGGCCCCATTGCAATATTGTTACACGTGTAAAGCGGACACTGATGTTGGGGAAGATTCTCCTTATATGGATGTACTACCTGGGATGACTGAGTCGGACAATGTGGATTGGGTCCACCTAGTGGCAACCATAGACACTTGGGGAAACAGGGGGACGACTTGGGTAACACCTAAGGGGAATGAAATGCCACCACTCGTACCCTTAAATATGCTACAAGCAATGCATATAGCTTATGACAAGACTCATCCTAATATAACGAAGAAAACAGACAAGTGGGTCCGTAAAGCTTCTTTAGCGACCATACCTAGTGCTAAAAAACATAAGCCTTGTAAGAAACGTCCCATTCGCCCCAAGAAATGTAAAGAAACGTTGCGTTGGATTCCTAAAAAACTATTGGAAGCCCAAGGCTACTATAAAGGAAATGATCAAATATGGGTGCCAAAACGTAGATTGTGTTTTTACTTGTCACTTGACCCATGTGAGCCCAATCCTGTAGCTCCGAAACGAATCAACGATTGTGGAAAGAAAAAAATTATAGAATGCTACACACTCGCTCCAGAGCTAGTTTGGGTACCAAAGAAAAGACGATTTGTTCCACCTAGCTCAGGAAGGGGGGAGTCCCATGAAGCTTCTAGCTCCTCATGTAATGCATCCATAGAGGTAAAAGCTTCTCCACAGCCTCCACCTACAATAGTGGACCTCCATGAAGCTACAAAGGAATCCACACCTCCCAGTGTTCAAGAATCACCTGATGAACCACTTCAAGTTCGATCCTGGGAGAGTACCTTACCACCCTTGCAACTCGATGAGGTACCTAAGGTAAGAGAAAACTACTGGAAAAAATCCCGACCTATTACCAACTAGAACAATTGGTTTCAAAGGGTGACGAGCACATTTCAAACGGTATGATCTACCCAAGGAAGGGGGGAGTGTTTGTTGACAGTCATCACTCACTCAATCCCCTCTCAGCCTTCCTCCCTGACCTCTCAATTTCCCAATCTTAGGGAATGTACATATAAAGCCTTATACTTACAAAAAACAAAAATAATAAAGAGCAAGAGCAATTAGCAAACGAGTATGCACAATAAAAGTCAAAACATTGACCATACCTACACATGTCACATCTCGTATAGTGAAACAGAAACCTACGTCATAAAACAGAAACTCGAGTGATGGAGGGTAGGTAGGATTATTACAATAGGAGTGTTTCTGTTTTAGAGTTGAGTGATTAGCAAAGTTCTTTCTTCCCACTGATGTGCCTCCTAGAGATATTCTTTGTGTTTCCTAGTGTGTACAGGAACATGTTACTGTTGTTAGGATTTGGACCTTCTTGTAATCTTTATCTCAACTCACTCTTCAAATCAAGCGCGACCATCAAGGTGTTTTTTGTCCATTAGCATTGCCCCTTATCTTTTTTTGCATCCATGTTTGTTTGCTTTAATTGTGATTGGTAGCATAATATTCAATGCATTTGCTTAGTATCAAACATTAAATTCAATGTGATTTTTTGTCATAATCACTTGTCTAGATTTAAAAATCAAGCAGTACGACTAAGCTAGTTTGACCAAGTTTGGTGTTAGAGATCTTCTCTTAATACCATAGGAAATGCCTTCCTAATAATTAATGGTTACTTAGGTTCTCAATCCGATTTAGGCAGCATTGTGTGAAATTTACTAGGGCTTTCTAGTGGGCTTGACCCTATTGACCTTTAGCTTAAGTATTATAAAGGGAGTTTACCAGTGTGATGAGCATGGGGAGGTGTAACAGTGTCATATGACCCCCCAAAGTTACAAAATTAAAATGCTGAAAATGAACAAACAAAAATTCAAAGTGCCACAATGTAAAATCTTAAGCTGGAAGAGAAATCTCATCTTGATTTGGTACTTCACTCACATGTATCGCCTATGGTACTAGAGCCCTAGAGGTTCCCAATGTGGACGCTTTTCCTTGAAAAGCAAAAAACCCAAGGCATACAAAATAAGCACACACATTAAAATTGAATCACTGTGAAAAGACTTGGGGGGTCAAAGAAAAGGTAATCAGTCAGGCGATGATTTCATGAGAAATTCCTTTTATTGTAGCTTAACTACAAGGTCTTCTAGGTATAGCCTCTAGTCAGCCCTCGAACATGAAATACTAGGCTCTCGCGATTAAACAACTTAATTGACCAGAGAAAATTGAGAAGCTTACCCATGGTATTAATAGTCGATCTCTAGTACCTTTCGACCGTTAAATTAGTGACCCTAGACTTGTTTAATTTTTACCTTTACATCTGTTTATGCATTTGATTATATTGTAATTTAATGTGTATTGCTGACAAATGGTTTAAAATTCTGTTACCAATCAACTTGTCTGCCTAAAACTGCATATGCTTTTTAATTGTATATGAGAATGCAATTACTGTGCCAATGTTGTTTGATTTTGCAGTGACTGAAGAAGGTTAAGGACATTCATCTCAAATGCTCTTCCACCTCGACGAACGAGCTTCAACTCAATAGCTTTCGAGGACGGAATCTACATCAGGAAGGGGGGCATGTTAACCCTCACGGCTCACGGATACCCTATCACCTACGACGGATGTTGTATTATTTACTTGGTAGAGTCAGGTACCGGGCTTGTCGGTCCAATAGGAAAAGGGTAAGAGTGATCGCCGATGGGAGGCGCACTCTAACTGGAACATTCAAGGGTTTAGTTCGCTAAGCATGGGCGCCAAAGTGTGAATGGGGTGAGCTCATATAAAAGTCAGCTAATCCTAAAATTCACTCATTCTCTCATTTGTGCAATTGAAGAGTGCTCTTGCTCCATGTCCATCTTCTTCTTCTTCATCTCCTTGTGTGTGTGTGTGTATGCGAGAGAGAGAGAGAGAGAGAGAGAGAGAGAGAGAGAGAGAGAGAGAGAGAGAGTGCGATCGAGCATTGCGGCGGCACGATGACGGCGAGGCGGTTGAGTGCGGCGTAGCGGCGTCTCCCTCTTCTTCGCGGCGAGGAATCCTCTACGAAGCAAGCGTAGAGCGGTGAGTGACACACCATCGTCATCTTTGAGCTTACTAGTTTAGGCTTGTTGTGTGCTTGGAGCCATTTGTGGCTCGCACGTGTTGTATCGGCAAGTTCCTTGCATTGACACGTGCGACATACGCGCACACATCACCTAGGTCACAAATGAACACAAAGATTGTAGTGTACCACATCTCTCTTGATGGGAGAAACTATAATACAAATGCCTATTGGAGGGGGGACCGGCTCCACATAAATCCGGTCCTCAACTATTGTCATGTTCTCTAAACTCTCTCTCTTGCAAAATTATTGTTCATGCCAATTTAACTAAATGCTATGTTTATGTTGCTACCACCAATTAAGTTCACCCTCTATGCTCACAAAGTAATTCCACAAAATTGCTATCTCTAATTTCCGCTAATCTCAAAGTTGATAGGCCATCTTCATTACAGTGCAGTTGTTCCTCTCCATTGTGTGTGGCTTGTATGGTTGTCTTCCACCGCACAAATACTTGCATTGCATCTCCAAGAGATATGCCATAATTGTGTGCATCACGTGAGTGGAGCTTCTTCCCCATTGAGTTATCGGCCTCCATTTTCTCCACCAAGGTCAATACACCCTTGCACTTCAAACATTAGCAACATTGCACTCATATATATAATCCCGTTCTCTAATGTTATTATACCCACCTTTCCAACTGCCACCGATAGATTCTCAACCACTACGAGAATAACTTCTCCTGTGTTTGAATAGATTCCTTAGTCATGGAAACCTTGCCCTTGGCCAATATGTTTGCCAAACAATATTTTCTACAATGTGTCATTGAATATACTGTTAGCTAATCATCCAAAAAACCAATACATTCAAAATCAAAGATTACTCACTCGTAGGGATGATGCATGCACATGCAACCTCCGACACTCTGAAGGGGATCATTTTGCATCCCTTCTCTTTCCATCCCACAAATGCAATACACTTTTGACAGAAGTTCGGGTCGTTCTCTGGATTGGCGATGAGAGTTATTTCCAACCCCTTTTGAACAAAGAAGTTCTCCATCTCCCTTAGATTTGCGCTTTTTGCCGATACTATCGAACTCCTTCTGTAGTACATAGCTTAAAGATGTGAGATCCCCAACCCGCCAATACCAAGATGGGGATGGGCTCCTTGATAGGTCTCTAGGCCTAATAAAAATGAGATTCTTTAAACAAGAAAAAATCTAGGGAATAGATCTTTACCATTGACAATGGCTTGGGTCTATAGCCCTAAACGAAGACCTAGTCCTGTCTCACAGCGAAAACAGGACAACATCTTAATAATCCAAAAGTCTTTCGGCCCTATAACTTCCACAAATTGGGCTAAGGTATCTTTAACCAAAGCTTTCCCCCCCCTAACATATGTGAGGGCACAGCCGCTCTGATGGACTCCTCTTCCAAGTGAAAAAGTTTTCTATACGTTTTTAGTGCGCGGGGATGGATAGTTACCTGAATAATCAGGTCCACTCGTCCATGATTGACAACCTTAGTCAATCCTCACTTACCACCCCACACTCACACATGATTCTTTTGTTTTCTAATTACTATCACATTGTTTTAACATTTAAAATAATGGTTTCTTTTAACTTTCTGTCACAATGATTCCTTCAATCAAGTATTAAAAACAACATTGGAAAGCATTCTTTTAGCAAACATACATCTTTAAACTTAAGACAGGGTATTGTCAATCGAAAACATAGACCATAACAACCATGACCAATACTCTTCTTGTCTCAAGACCACCTAAGGGTAAAAAACGACACCCATTCCTTGTTCACAATCCGGGGTGGATAAACCCCTACCTAAGGGTCGGGGTGCCCATACACCAAATCAGTTGCCCATACAATCGGGTCGCTCCCCTAGGATAAAAACGGTATCCTAACTTATGTAGAAACATCAAGACATGACAAGGAGTAGAAACTCATCGTTCATGGGGGTAACCAACTTATCCGTGGTTGGAAAGCCATCATTATTCATCAAAATATACCAAGGAGTCGGAGGTGTCTTGAGACAAGCTATTTTAAGGATGATCAATCATATCTTTTCTAATTCAAACAGTCTTAACCCAAACAATTCATTCTTAATTTACAAACAAATACACGTTCTTGGTTTCTTGGGAGATGTCTTCCCTTTTCAACTAGTTTTCTAATTCCTTACTCCCTGTTTTACGTATGTAATGTTAATATTTAAAGAAAAACTTGAATTATTTAAAACTTAAATTATAATGAAGACCCACCTCGGACTGGTTGGCCATTTGCTGCAGTGCTGGGGCCTGAATGCTTTCATCAGTAGGCCGCCTACTAGGCCCGGCCTCGTCGTCGTGCGACGCTCTAGCTCTTTTACGATACTACCCTTAAGGATTGGCACGGGTCCTTTTTGGTGCCATGATTTCTTTCTTTATAAAAAGGACGTCTATTTATTAGGTAAATCATTCAAAAACTTGACTTAACCGTCGTATTCAATCTAATTCCTCTTTTTAACCCAATTAAGGTTCAATTTGTATTCCCAGATGGTAATTTCTTGACCCAATAATTTTTTATTTGCTTATGTAACTTTACGATAGCTTTTTTAAGGGTTTTCTAAGCTCTCTTAATTTTCTTATATATTTCTACATCTTTTTCCTAATTTTCCCATCTTATTAAACTTGAAATCTACTTTTTTTTGCTTAATATTTATTATATTCATTATCTCTTAAAGATTGAATTTTTCAGCTTCATATCAATGATTTATACTATTAGTAATTTTCTTATAGACTTTTAACTATAATTTCTATTTATCCTAATTAAGTTTTAACTTAAAATAGGTTTTTTGATCAATTGCAATTACTTAAAATAAATAATTAATTATTTTATAATTATCATAGGTAGATAATGATATTTCCTAACTCTGGTAATTACCTTGTAGTTATCCAAGTTAGTTATCTAATTTTTTTCTTTCATTTTTAGCTAAAATCAATCTGTTTTGGCTTAATTAAATAGCTAATTTTTTTTTACCTTAAGCTAATTTTTACGGCTTATTATGATGTATAATAACTCTGATAAAGAGAAATAAATTATCTAAACTGAATAGCTAATTTTCTTTTTTTAGATTCAGCTAAAATCAATCTGTTTTGGCTTTATTAAATAGATAAATTAACATTTTGATCATAAACTAATTTTCACGACTTATTTATGATGTATAATAACTTTGATAAATAGCACATAATTTTTTAACTTGATTAGCTAATTTTCCTCTTTTATTTTTAGCTAAAATCAATCTGATTTGGCTTAATTAAATAGCTAGATTAAATTTCTGACCATAAGCTATTCATCACGGCTTACCTATGTTGTATACTAACTTTGAAAAATAGCACATAATTATCTAACTTGACTAAATAATTTTTATTTTTTATTTTTTGACCTTAAGCTAATTATCACCGCTTAATTAGTATGTATAATAACTATGATAAATAGCACATATTTATCTAACTTGATTAGCTAATTTCCTCCTTTTATTTTTAGCTAAAATTAATATGTTTTAACTTAATTAAATATCTAGATTATCTTTTTGACCTTAAGCTAATTATCATGGTTTTATTAGGATGTATATTAACTTTGATAAATAGCACATAATTATCTAAGTTGAATAGTTAACTTCTCTTTTTTATTTTTAGCTAAAATTAGATTGTTTTGGTTTAATTAAATATTTAAATTAATTTTTTGACCTTATCATGGCTTACTTAGGACGTATAATAACTTCGATAAATAGCACATAATTATTTAAGTTGATTAGCTAATTTTTCTTCTTTAATTTCAGCTAAAAATAGTCTATTTTGAAAGAGACAAATAGAGGAATTTTTTTTTGACATTAAGATAATTATCACACCTTACTTATGATATATAATTACTCTCATAAATAACACTTAATTATGTAAGTTGATTAGCCAATTTTTAGCTAAAATTAGTTCATTTTAGCTTAATTAAATACTTAGACTAATTTTCTATTATTGAGGTAACTACCCCATGTTTCCAATAGTATTTCCTAATTGTGATAATTAACTTAGGAATATTTGAGTTAATTAAGTAGGTTTCCATTAGTTTTTTGGTTAAAAACAACTAATTTTTGCCTACTTAATTATAAAAACTAATTAAAAATTTATGATATAATTTTTTAAGCTTCTTTATAATCTAACCAAGCTCTATTATTTATCTTGTACTAATATAAGCTTAATTAATATAATTATCGTTAATTTTAAAACTAAAAATTTAATTTCAGTCCCAATATGGTTTAATAAATAGTTATATTAATATCCCTAATCTAAATATAAGTTCTCAAAATAATATTAAGAGTTAAGAGAGTAATTTATAATGTAGAGAGGCTTAATCTTTTTAATTAATTAGATTAATTTAAAAAATAAAAATAATTTAGCATAATTTTATTAATTTAAAAGAGATTAGGCTAATTACTGTTGATAATCAGCTAGAGTTCTTGCTCTCTAGTGATTTTTAAGTAGAGTGTCTCTCTATGTGAGAGAGAAATGGCTAGGTCTCCTAGTGTAAGTGAAAATGAGAGGCGTAGGGTCCAATTTATAGTTTTTAAGGCACACACATGCTCTCTCTGGCTGCATTTGGCAGTTCCTTGCTACTCAAGCAGTCCCCATCCTCAAAAAGGCACTATCTGCTACTAAATCAGTGCCTGATAGCTCCTGCTATCTCCTCCCACAGCATGCCTTATAAAAAAAATCAACCCTGCTAATTTTCTAGGCTATTTTATTCTATTTTCATAAATATATGGGGAAAATATCTGGGAGGCCTTAGTAAAAGTCTATGCTTAAATGATTACTGCAACCATCCATTGTTCTTAGCAAATTAATTGACATTAAACCTTCCAGAGGGACTAGAGGGGTCAATTTTTATCCGAACTTAATTCTGAAAATTTCTAGCCCTGGGTTTGCTGTGATTAAGATTCCAAAAATACCATTTTTTAATGCTTTTGAGATATTGCTTTTACCTGTTTGTATGACCAATGCTTTCTCCTAAAGTTTTGAGTAATTTCTGACAGCTAGAAAGGTGGATACCTTACAAAAGACAAATCAATTTTTAAACAAAATATAGTCAAGTCATCCAATGCATGTGTATTATAAATTATGCTTGCCTTCCAGAATAGCTGTGGTAGCAAATACATCAATATTCTAAGCCATCTTGAATGGTTCATTGCCATGCCATAAAGCACCCTCTTAGCTTTTTCCTTGTTCTCACTAAACTCGTCCAATAAGGATTGTGGGTCCATAAGTGCCAACTTTTGCATCATGAAGATGTGGTGGGTAGTGGTGTGAGGTAATAAATTAGTGACCATTTGCAACTCGTGTTGCAAAGATAATGTAAAGAACCTTACTTGTTGACAATGTTGAGCACTAATGGAAACTCTACTATCACTTGAGGGTCAAATTTCACGAGTATACACTCAACCCTTGTGGTTGAGAATTTATATGGCCGCTCTCGCAATGCCCAATCTTTTGTGGATATTTTGAGATCCACATCAAAGAAATGTTAAAGTTTAGGCATCTCAAGTGAACTGCCCAATGTGATCCCATTATTTAGTTTGGATTTTAGGTATTTATTTTACTTATTTGTCAAAGTCTTGGGTAGGGCAATTTACTAGGCTTGCTATATAAGCAACCCCTTGCCTCCATTGTATACACATTCAGTTATTCATTGCCAAGGTTTATTGGTTTAGGAGACTCTCTCTCTCTCTCTCTCTCTCTCTCTCTCTCTCTCTCTCTCTCTCTCTCTCTCTCTCTCTCTCTCTCTCTCTCTCTCTCTCTCTCTCACTCCCCTTGGTCTCTACGCTTTCGCATTGTCGACTCTGACATGGTATCAGAGCTTACAGCTTGAAGCCCTTGGCATGGAGGAGCAGCCTAGAGTGGAGGAGCGATTCTGCGTAGAGAGGAGAACCTTGTCGTTGTTATCCTCTTTTATCGATGTCGCTGCCCTTGGTGCAGAGGAAACCACCCTTTTCCCTTACGTTTTGAGAGGGGCTGCCTACCGGTGCCTTGCTTGCCATGACCTGTTGCCCACCTCTCTCTCTCTCTCTCTCTCTCTCTCTCTCTCTCTCTCTCTCTCTCTCTCTCTCTCTCTCTCTCTCTCTCTCTCTCTCTCTCTCTCTCTCTCTCTCTCTCCCCCTCGTGACAGCATTTCAAAATGTTGTTCGGACAGTCTCCCGCCAGAGAGCCGCATCCCCTTTTCGGTAGTGCCTTTTTTGCTCCTGTGCAATTTGAAACGCCTGCCCCACCTCCTCCCCCCCCCGACAGGTGATCATCTCCCCTTTCCCAGCGTTTTGAAACGCTACCATTAGTAGCGCCTTGCTTCCCCTTCTGCGCGTTTTGAAACGCCACCTGTGGAAGTGCCCCACCCACTCCCCTCCCCTACGTTTTGAAACGCACTACGATCGTGGTCCCCTTCTTGCTTCAAGCCTAGCGTTTTGAAACGCTATGGCCTGTGGATTTGGAGAGCATCTTTGAAGGTGCATAGTTCAAGGGACTTGTAGCCTCGCAGAGAAGATTCTTGGAGGGTGGATTTCGGAGCTTTGTCGGACACGCGCGAAGCGGCTAGGGAGTTATTTTCGTCTTCGGAGGAGCGGAGGAACAAGGAGAGGAAGAAAGGGGGAAGTCATGTGGCTTGAACAAGAAGAATTCCGGCTTTGCGGTTCATAGAGGGCGAGGCAAAGTTTTGATCTGCAGAGCCTTGATTTGATCAAGAGCTCCCACACGGCAACGTCGAGGCGGATTGCAGTGAGTGCAGAGCGGCTTGGGGAATTTATATCGGCTTGGACGGAACTCTTAGCCCTTGCCTTGCACAGATGATGTGGAGTTTTGGATTTGTCCGAGAACTACCACAGGGAAAACGTGCGAAGTGGCTATCGGCGACAACGTTTTGGATTTCAGAGAGGGGTAGCAGATTGTGTGGAGCCCATTGCCTGTGAAGTTCCCTTTGCGGTGGAGTAGAAGCGGCTTGGATCTTTTTCGACTTGGTTTGTACGGTCATTTTTTGGAGTGTGAGAAGGTACCCGATTACCAGATCTTGCACCTTCAAAATGGCCTCCCCTTGCTCGAGCACGACGCCAGCGACCAAAGACAACCAAAAGTTATGGATAACAAATCGTCAACCATCCATTTAGTGGCTTGTACATCGGCTCAGTTCTCAAGGAACCCGGCAATTTGTTTGGCTCAAGTTTTTAAAGTCAAAAGCAAATGGAGGAGCTCGCTAGAGGACAATGACAAAGGTCAGTTGGACAAGGATGACAATACCAATACTTAGTTAGCTACCTCGATACCCGGGAGGTACGACCACCGTCATGATTGTGATTCGACACTTTGTTTGGCTCAAGAGTTTGAAACCAGAGGAAAAAGCAAGAACTCATAGATCGACAAGGACAAAGTCAAGCTGGGCAGAGATTATGGTAATAAAGATTTGACAGAGGAGATCGGCGTGGCACTCATGGCGGTGGCCACATTGGCCTTGACGTCAGATTTCTAGTCAAATGACAGGTGTTACCACTAGCTTCAGCCATAGAGAGGCTTGTGAGTGGCAAAGAGGGGCAAGCAATGCTCCCTAAAATTAATTTGGACCCGTGTGTTGGAGTTCAAGTTATTGGTGTTTGGACCCATAGGTCGAAGTTCAATGCACATGCATCTGGTAGCGAACGAATCAGACGTCTAAAACACTATCGTTGGGCTAGCCAATTCATTGTTGCTGGTCAGATTATGGACAGGATGTGTTCCAACATTTCATTATCTTGGAGTTTTATATTTTGGACGCGATGTGTTCATAGTTCACGAATGGGGATTATTGGACGTAGTGTTGTTTTCAGGGTTCAAAATTTATACAAAGGCAACCAATGCTAAAGATGTCGTTACTTTCATATACAAAGTTGAGGAGAGCAACACCAAGGTGTATCCAGTAGTCCAAGGCCTTCTATTGGGGTATCCATGGTAGCTTCTTCATCGACTTGGTCTCACTATTGATGTCCACTATGAGCTGCAAAGAGGGTGTTAAAGTTTAGGCATCTCAAGTGAAATGCCCAATGTGATCCCATTATTTAAATTTTGGCTTTCAGGTATTTATTTTACTTATTTGTCAAAGTCTTTGGTAGGGCAATTTACTAGGCTTGCTATATAAGCAACCCCTTGCCTCCATTGTATACACATTCAGTTATTCATGGCCAAGGTTGATTGGTTCAGGACTCTCTCTCTCTCTCTCTCTCTCTCTCTCTCTCTCTCTCTCTCTCTCTCTCTCTCTCTCTCTCTCTCTCTCTCTCTCTCTCTCATGCTCACTCCCCTTGGTCTCTACGCTTCCGCATCGTCGGCTTTGATAAGAAAAACACCTTAATGAAGGTTATATCCAAAATTGATCTGATTGTAAAGGTGGCATAGATTCCCAAGAGTTACAATGGCAACGTCATTTTTGAGTTCCCACCAACCGAGGAAAAAGTGCACGCAATGGACTGAATGGAATATTGATATGACCCTCATCTCTAGACAAAGCCACAAACCTCAAATATTGTATTGGAAATTGATAATTATCTATTTATTATAGCTGACAGGTGGCAAAAGCATAAGCGGTCAATGGTTTAGGCAAAAGGATAGCACATTTGTCAATAATTTATTATTAAAGTGCTCTTTTATGAGCTATGTTCGTTGTACGTTTGGATGAACAGTCTGTATTTATTTTGTGTATTCAAAAAATCTATAAATAAATACATGTAAGAGGAAAATGCTCACTCTTGCACGGGGGAGATTACACCCAGTGTCTGTGTCCTTATTGTCTCTTTCCATCTCTCCTCTCTTGGCATGCAAGTGTAACCCTCTTCTCTAGGAGGTGCACCTGCATGCGCTCCCATGGTGTCTCATCCTCTACCTCTCTCAGATCATGTACGATTCTTGAGTGTGTGTGCGCGACTTGCCAGGCATGCATATATGTTGATTTATTCATTTTAGTATGTAGTTTTGTGTATTTTGCAAGCCCTCCGTGCTCCCGGCTATTGCAATGGTATCAGAGTTGTGGCTATGCTCTTGGCTATGCAACAATTATGGACATGGTGAATTTTGTAAACGAGACGTCAAAGCTAAGTGTTATGCATTTATTTATTTTCTTGAAATTTTAAGGTTACGACCTTTCCCTTACATAGAATGTTTTTTCTTGACTCGACTATACTTGATCAATTTGAGAGCGATTCATAATTAGACATAGCCCTTTGAGCTGCTTTTAGTGGATGCATGCTAGAAATAATGCTCATAATGTAAACATAAGGATTAATAACATCGATTTTAGTTACAATTAGAGTAATATGCACATAAATAGTCATGCTAGAAAATCACCAAAAGGAGAGTTTATGACGAGTACAAAGATATGAGTGAGGAAGTTGTAGAAGAATTATTAGAAGAAGAAGCCAAAGAGTTTGATTATGCATAGGTTCACGAGCAAGAATAGTATCCTTACAAAGAAGAAGACGTCGACACACTTTTGCATCATAGGAAATATTCAAAGAGTCCCCAAAGGCCTCTTCAATGAGATTTGAACTCAAGGTTTGCTAATCAAGTAGGAAAGGGAATAACCATTTTTACATATGATTGCAAAACGATAGAGGGGGAGCTCTGATGTTCTGTTTTCCACATTGTTGTGGGAACAATCCCATGGAAACCTTTAAATAAATAAATAAATAACTAATATATATATATATATATATATATATATATGGTTTGAATCTTGACGGGCACACACTAGGAACACCCCACTACCACTACCAAGCTAGTGTTGCCACCCAGGATATCATCACACACCTGCTCTGCCTAGCTCAATATTCGGTGCATTATCTATCCATACCCACCATGCCACCCACCCTCAACCCTTGCTTTTGCATGCGACTCTTCCCACCGGACTATTCCTAGCCCAACGACGCTTGGCATGCACAACTACCACTATGTTCGACCCTCAACCACCCAAGTGAGCATGTGACGGCCCAAAAAAAAACTCCTCAGCAACGCACATGCACAGTTTCTATCTCCACCCTCTCTCTACAGCTATCATCCAAAGATCTCTCTCTCTCTCTCTCTCTCTCTCTCTCTCTCTCTCTCTCTCTCTCCCCCCCCCCCCCCCCCCCCCCCCCTCCCCTCCCCCTCTCCCCTTCCTCCATCCCTCCCTCATTTGCTTGTGGTGCCCACGCCCCACCCACCCACTCTCTGTCTATTTCTCAGCTCGTGGCCACACACTCATGGGTAACCACATCTCTCTCTCTCTCTCTCTCTCTCTCTCTCTCTCTCTCTCTCTCTCTCTCTCTCTGTGTGTGTGTGTGTGTGTGTCTCTCTCTAGTCCACTAGCGACCATCAAACTCCTTTACATTGCCTCTTTTGGGAATGCCTCAATGATACATTGGTCAAACATGGACTCACAGTGCCTCCTTTTGTGGGAATGCCTCAATGACACACATTGGTGAACCGAAAAATTTCTTTGGATTCATGGTAGATGAAGTGCAAGCAAATTGGAATCCAATGCGCCACGTGTTCAATGGCGATAAGGGAAATGTGATGGAGGGCTGAGAGCATTCTTGCGTATTTCATTGGAAGCAAAGCATGAATCAATAGACGTTGAAGTACATAGTAGCACCATCACATGCAACACACATACAAATGTGTTAAAAGTAGAGACAAGCATCATCCAAGGAGGCAACTGTTGCAAAAGCTTGATTGATACAATAATGGTGGCGACTAGGAAATTGCATGTATAAAAATCTTCCATACATGGATTCGTGACTAAGCTATTGCGAGGTGTGCATTGCCCATTGGGAGAACATCATGACTTCTGTTGAATATAGCACAGACAGTCCCAACACCCCACACACAAATCTTGCTGAAAGCAAACAGGAGAGCTGGCTGGTAGGAGCGGGATTCAAGAGGTGGATATCATTGTACGATGCATGTATCACCAAACTAGCTAATGCACTTCTGTAGAGTACGAAAGATATTTTATACTTGCAAGGAAAACATTTAGTAAAGGGTCCATCCTTACAAAGGCTTGCCGAGCAGCTAAGTAATCGACCATCTCATATCACATGCCTTGTGAATGAAGCTACCGAAGGAATGCCATGTTGTAGGGCGCCCTTGACTCTAACGGGCAACAAGGAAACTTCTCGAAAGAAGAGGTTGCCAATATAGGTGATTAATATTAAGGATGAGTCAATTCATTGACTTGAGTACAATTCAATCACAAAGGACCGATGGCCAGGGGGGAGGCCGAGAAAGATAAATTTCACAGGTAAAGGGGCGTCAAACATGCCTCTTAAGAGAAATGAAGGGGGAGGGTCCATGGTAAAGGAGAGGAAAATCAACAAATCAATGTGGGCTATTCGGCGCACCCATCAAAGTGACCTTTAGTGGAACACCTAATGGAAGAAAAAGATGTGGCAGGTCCATTGAAGGCTTGAGTGTGGGAGTTATGGCTCCCTCTTTCAAAGGATATCACAAAAATCCGAGGGGACTGGTCCATCAATGGTTTTGGTTTTGTTTCGAGCACTCTTTACATTTTCATATTTTGGATGGAATCATTGATGCACAACCTGGGGTAGTACCCATTATTTGGCCAGTGCAAATTGGCACAAATCTTTCTCTAGAGGAAGTGCAAAAAATTTATGAAGGTGGGTATCAAGTGGAACAAGCTGCAAGAGAGTGTGCTCCAAATATTTTGGGGACTCCGAGTGCCAATGAGAATGTGACGGGGTCATCACATAGTCCCATGTGGAGCGATCTTTCAAACACTCGAGATCGGGTGTGAACAAAGTACCGCACGACAATCTCATTGGAGGCAAGTCGTAAAATTGCTTTGGCTCTAGTTTTGAAGGCAAGGGTGGTAGAAGATTTTTTTGGGGTGGAAAGAGTGAATGAAGTTTTCAAGGTTGAATCACATGGAGAACATAATCATGTGAATATGTACGAGGTTCAATTTTGCAAAGAGCCAACTTGTACATGCCAAATTTTGAAGATCATCTAGCATGCAAGCAGTCATATCTTGCATGCCACTTGAACGTATGTACGCAGAGCTCTTCAAAATCCAAAAGATAAGGTTTTTGGCTTATTTACCTAGGGATTTTCAAATGGCCAACGATTGGTTCACATGGCTTCAGATAAGTGATCAAATAATACAGCTTAGAGTGTACAACCTTTGGATCAAAATTAAATAGACTCAATTACAAGGCTTCTTGAAAATTTTTAGGATAAATTACATTGAAATATGCCTTTGTCAAGGCGTGGTCGACTAGGAGGGTGCTCGTCAGTTGCATCGGCCAAACACTTCTCCCTTCCCAGCAGTTGTACATCCTCGTGCAAGTCGTGGAAGCACTTCAGTAGTCAAACTACCATTTTTTCTATGTCTTTGTGATTTTGTTAAACTTTCCTGCTCAAGCTATGATGTCGGCTTTAATTGACATATCGCTGAATAGGTTGTTGAGCAATGTGCCTTGCTGCTTATGAATCCTTTTATAAGCAGGCTGGAGTCCATGTCAAAGAATCCCATCACGAAGGATTCTTTGAATGTTTGCGTATAGTGGGATAGTAGAAACATCATCCTTGCATACATCCCCATAAATGATATCCCTTGAGGGAGCTTCACTCTCCATATTCCAGCTTATGACGTCTATTCCTTCGAGAAACACCTCCCACGGGCCTTGTTAATGTACTCAAATGCTTCAATGCACGTGAGGATCATCTTTGCAATTTTGCAGGTCATTTGGCAGACTAAATCAGGAATATCCCTCATGAGTGTGATGACAAATTTGAGTGTATGAACCATAAATGCTTTGCAATCACTAGATAGTTTAGCACTGATTGCCTCTTGCTCTTCCAAGTATAGTATGTCTCCCAAGATCGCCTTCTTGGTAATGGACAATATTTGGGATCGATCTGTAGATGCTGGGGAGCGTTCTTGTAGTTTGTCTCATCTTAGGGCCTCTTTTCAAACCATTTCTTTGTCCATAGTGGTTGTCTCTTCAAGATGAGCAACAACTGCTTGGATGTTACTGGTACATCTTCATAATCTTCTTTTACATTTGGTTCTACGGTTGGTAGTAGTTTTTTGTTTCAGAGGATGGCCTCTTGCTTCATTAATGGAAAAGCAGCCATTTCATACCCGAAGTTTTTTACATAATCGTTTGGTTTGAGCATTAGAAGAGTTGTTGATTGTAGGGCCTTGAGCTCGTACAACATGTATTCTTTTTGTGTACCCTATGGCATATCTTCTATCCACTTTTTGAGCTCATCTCTAGCATCCACATGCTCTTTCTCTTGTTCACTCCCATGGATGATGTACTTGATAAGTCCAATGGGGGCATGTCAGCACTTTCCAACTCGATATATTGGCTTTGGGTGATTGGTACAATTGCGTTTGTCTAGAGAGCACCCAATTCCATATCTTTGGCCCGCAACTCCTGGCATGTATCTCTGCTTGGGTGGTAAGGTCCGCCTTGACTTTTTTTAATTGCTCTTAGAGCTCTTTAATCTGTTGTTCTCTTTGTGAGTTTTTGGCGAGCATGCCATCCATTAGAAGTTGCCTCTGTAGACTTCTCTTGCTCAAGCTCTACCTTCAGTGCTTTGATTTCTTGAGCAATTTTTGTAGAAGGTTGTGATGTAGAGGTAGGTGCTGATATGTCGTGGTTTGCTAGGAGGGTGGAGAGGGTGTTCTTGACTACATCATAGGCGTGGCACAACTTGGAGTAGCATTTCTTTTTCTCTTCCAAAGACTCTTCTAGAGCTTACCGCTCCGCTTGGATCTCTATGTTGGCTTCAACCTATTTCTCCATATTTTGGTAAATACTTGCAACATCCTCTTTTTCTCTCTTTAGGGTTATCTGGAGCTGCTCTTTATCCTCTTGCAGGCTCTTGATTTACTGTTTTAGCCGTTCTATCTCCTTATTTTCTTTTTGAGTATCATCTTTTACATCTTCTATGAATTGGGTCCATAGCTGTGTTATCACTTTCTAACATCTAAATTAAAGCTCTATCATCTGTATATGCTCTTCAAGATCAAAGTCTTCAAGAATTCTTTGTGCCACCATTGCATTTTCTTGGGTTGGAGGTGGGAGGTCTATGCAATCTGATCAATCATTGGAGGAGTTTTTTCATGTTGCTCCTTGAGAGGTTTTTGCCCTTCTTAGTGCGATTTTGATCTTCCTTTTCGGTTTGAGACTCTCTTTTCTCTTGTTGATCCGCACGAGGTGGAAATGGTGGTTTTGGAGAGAATTGATGTTTGATCTGTATCTTGTGTTGCTCCCATATCTTTGGTAATCTCCTTGTGGTGAGATTGCTGGCTTCAACAAGGAGAGTTAAATCTCCTCCCCCTTCATCTTTCCTTTTCGAGATCTCATGGATCCTTTAGCGCGTGGAGCCTGCCAACTTGATCTTTGCTTGAGCTTTCTGTCGTCTTTCCTCTTTAAGTTTCTTAAGCTTTACATCAAGCTCAATATCATAAGCTTTGGGGGGAGGTGAGTCATGATGGGTTTCTTCCATTTTTCGGTTATCTTTGCTTGTCACTCCTATATGAGCCATTGAGATTCCTCCATTGATCTTTGACCTTGAAATTTGGGGATTTTCTCTATCTGTTGAGGTATTTTTTGGATCAAAGGGATCTCCACCTCTTCTTGTTTTGAGCATTGATAATCTGATGGAACACCTTCTTTCCCTTTGATTTCCACCTTGAAGCTCAAAATCAGACTCATTAGCCTCTCTATCAGTGATTGGTGCTTTAGAGCTCTTGTTGTGTGTTATTTTCTTTGTAGGTGTTGTAGACGAGCTTCTCACCACCTTAATTGCATGCTTTGCTATGTGTAGGAGGTTGAGTTCAGATTCAGGTTTCGGTAAGTCTTCTATCATTCCCAGGGCTTGGTAAGCAATCCTTGTAAGCATCAGCCCTACATTCAAGCATGCTTTGTTCTTGTCATTGCTCTTCAATTTAGATTCTACTAGATTGTCAAGTATGTATCCTCTAAGGTCGCACTTGATCACTCTTCTTTTCCGCTAGCCCAATAGCCATCACCATTGCTATGTGTAGTAGGGGCCGTGTGTAATAAGGTGGTTTTTGTACTTTCAAATGCTATGAGAGCAGTCTTAATGGCAATTCTTTCTCCAAATAGATCAAATCCTTGTATGTTAGCTTGTGCCCTTGATGCTTGATGAAAGATTTGTCAGTGTGAATGGATTTCATCTTCAGCAACAAGTTGTGACTGCCCATTGGTAGATGAAGTACTTGGCATATCAAATCACTTATAATTTTGACCCGAATTCTGGCTCCATCTTTGTTTGGTAATGTAGCTTCTCCATTATACTAGATGGTACTCATGAGCTCATGGGATCTCTGGAAGTTAGTTCCCCATGATGATAACCTGAAAAAAGATATATAATCGAAGACACCTAGCAGTGTCTAGCACTTTTGGTTTCTAATGCAATGTCCATAACTCCTTCGGGAAGATGGTGACTTTTATTTTTGTGCCATCCATTGCCTAGAATTTACCTATAAAGATGTTGGCAGGGATTTGCTCAAGCTCCTCATCTGTAATGTGTGCCTTTTTGTTTGATGAGATGTTGACAATGATCTCATAGGGGGCTGGTTTTCACTCCTTCTGAGCACATCTATGAAGCATATTTCTACCAAAACTTTAGCTATTTAGTGCTCGAAAGTTTATCAAAATGTTGTTAAAAAAGTCGATATAATGATAACTTAACCATAAAATGCAAAATGGGCAAAAAAGTTCCAAATTTGACAAAACTTCACCAGTGTGTCTAGGACAACTACATGTACTAGGGCAAATTGCAAAATATATGAGCGAGACTTCTTTTCAGGAAGTGCATGCGCAGTGGCAGAAAACCACAACTCCACCCCCAAAACCCGCTCTCAAGAAATATTCAGAGAAGGAATTAGAAGAGGTGGTTGATGCACGGATTGCTCAACTCTTTGATGCGCAAAGCAAAAAGCTAAAAAGCACGGCAAAAAGCAGAAGAAAGGCACTGACTTCCCTGCTTAAGAGAAGCTATGGGTGAAAAATTTTGTGATTTGGATCACTAGCTGGGATTCTAAGCCAAAAATTTTATTTCTTTAGCAGATTTAGAGAATTTTAGCATGCTCATAAGGGTTTTGATGTTCAAATGGCTTGAAACTCTAGGATTAAGATTTAATTAGCATGTGGGTCATGATCAGGCCTGGAAATTGAAGGGTGCCCTTGTCCTTCCTAGGGAATGGGAATTCCCTTAGTTGGCCTTCGGAGAGGAAGGGCCATCATACACTTTGCCCGTCATCATGCAAGGCAAAAATGCACCAACCCGTCACTCGATACCCCTTAATTTTCTTGCTCCTATGAAATATTCACTTGCTTTGGGTGTATCTTTTACTGTTCCATACTTAAGAGGATTTAGCATTAGGTATTTTTTAATTAAATTTGATGATTAGTAAATTTTTAGTATATTGGTATATTATACTTTAGCTTTGTTTGCTCCTCTTCCCCCCAAAAGCATCACCATTAGTTTTCACGTCTCTCTCTCTCTCTCTCTCTCTCACACACACACACACACACACACACACACACACACACACACATCTTGAGAGCATTCACTTTAGCCAACATGTGCCACAAGAAGAGTGTGCAAGTTTGAGGGACATTTGTGAGGTGAGGCCCTCTGAGAAAAGGAAGAGGAGGGAGGCAATTCAACGAGGTAAGGCCCTCTAAGAGGAAGAAAGAGGAAGGTGTCTTGGTCAATGCCTATTGCAACAAAGGCATGGATGACATGATCCAGGAGTTTGTGCAAGGGTAGAGGGGCTAAGATGTGGTTCGAGATTCTCTTGGCATATAGTGGCCCTTCAACGGGCATGCTCCTACTTGCATGCTATAACTGCAAGTAGGAGAGAGGGCAGTGCGTGGCGCAAACAGAGAAAGAAGTGTACATAGAAAGTGTTCATCTCTCATGTGAAGCCATGAAGAGGCCAGAAATGTGTAGAGAGAGAGAGAGGTCGTGACTTGTTTCCTTGAGCCTCAATGCTATCTCCTCATTTCCTTTAAAAGATTCATGCCCAAACTCAACCGTAGTCACACATGCATTAGAGGCTAGGACATTAGAGGAGGAGCTTAGAGGTCGCTAGCTTCTAGAATCATCATGCACATTGCACACATCACAAGTCTGGTTGCATCAGACTTTGCATAGCAAAGCATCTACATCCGTATAAAAAGCATAACTAGTGAGCTGCCACGCTCAAATCATAACTAGTGAGCTGCCACTCTCAAATCTTGTCACATTTTGATTTTTTGAAGGTCTTCATTAAAAATAACATATTAAAAGTGTTATCTCTTCTTTGATTTAGGTGGTGGGATTCAAATCTTAATAAATTTGAACTTATATTTTACCACCTTAGAGCTTAGGCTTTATTTTTTTTTCTAATATACAAGCAATACTCAATAGGAGCTATTTATATTAAAGAAAAAACACACACAAGTGTCTTGGCTTTTATATGGACCCGCAACCCACCATTACAGACCATGAAAACCCCATGTGCATCACATGCCACAAGGAGCATAAACACCATAAAGACTAGGATCTTACAAACAATATATTTGGAGAGAGATCTTGAGTAGTGGATGCCACCACATTGAGGTCCTTGCCATTCCACCCCAACATGTCCAATGGATAGGAAGAAAAAACAACACATGGCAGCAAATTATAATCTATCGGAGAAACTTCCTACCACCACAAAGCTCAAACTAAAACGAGTCAATCCTGAATGCAGCACATCCGAGTTACACCTTAGAACTTAGGCTCATGTTTTAACTAAGCAACCTTCTACTTTGAATTTTTTTGGGCTATTCTATAGAATTTATCTTTGAAGGGCATTTTCAAAACTTGCCCTTCCTAGTGAAGGCTTATTTTCAAAGGACCCGTGTATTGGGAGGGGGCCTCTAAACAGCATGCTCTTCACCGGGAAGGCCTATCACAAAAGTGCCATGCATGTGCAGGGCTAGACCCCTAAGGAAGGGTGGAAAGGGTTGCAATTTCCAGGACTGGTCATGATGGCTTGGTTCTGGTCCTAAATTTTAGAAAAGGTACATGGATCGTGATCCATGTTGGGTCACATTTTGGGGTAAAACTTGGTGGACATGTTCTTATAGCCTATCCTAGCACATTGGTGGAATCTTTTCAAATTTAGAGCTATATTCACTTAGCTAACCATATTTCCCAGTTTATGGCCCTATTTTCTCGACTCTGACCATATCTATTTTTTGGATCCCACTTTGATTGATTCTTATGGCTAGTGGGTATTGGTTTTTATGATTCTAATGCTTGGAAACTGATTATCACCTTCATTTCTACTCCTCTCTCAATTTTCTTTGCCTTTTGACATTGACTGACCCTTATGGCCTTGTTGTCAAGTTTTACACTTTTTGCATGCATTTAATGTTGGAATTAGGGTTGAAAAAAAACACACAGAACTTGGAGAAGATGAAGGAAGCTCAAGGCACATAGTAGAGAGTGTTTTATTTAGTGTGCAATGGAAAATAGATAGCCCTAGAATGATGGGCATATATACAATGCACGGGGAAAAAGCTTCCTAAAGAGGGAAAAAATAACCCTGCGGTCCTAAGTCTACTCACATACATCACTATCACATGTATATGGTAACAAATCCCCTTGGAGTGATGCGGTGAACGAGAGATGGCACATAGAGTAAAGGGAAGTGCCATGCCCTGAGGACATGGTCAGTCCACAAAGGGGAGTAAGCCCAAAGCTTTGCCGAAAGCTTCAAACTTCTCATGAGATAATGCCTTTGTGAAAAGATCTGCAAGGTTGTCATGTGTTGGCACATAAGTCAAGCTGATCTCTCTTGCTGAGAGCCTCTCCCTGACATAGTGGTAACACACCTCAATGTGCTTTGTGCGAGCATGAAAAATTGGGTTCCTCGCAACTGCCAATGCGCTTTGACTATCAATGTAGATAGTGTTGGTAGTGTCCAATCCAACACCCAAATCAGCCCCCATAAGGCGTCTGAGCCATACACACTCAACCGTAGTTGTGAAGACTGCCCTGTACTCAGCCTCACAACTGTAAGTGGCCACAATATGTTGCTTCTTACTCAACCATGATATGCATGAGCTGCCAAGCATGAAACAAAAACCACTTGTGGATACTCGTGTGTCAAAACAACCAGCCCAATGTGAGTCCAAAAACGCATGCAAATCTGGTGGCAATGACCCCCCCTTGGGATAAAACAAGCCAAGATGTAAAGTGCCACTCAAGTAGTGAAAAATCCTCTTGACAGCTTGCCAATGCTTAGACCTTGGGCTATGCATGAATCTGCTTACCTGTGAGACTGCAAAGTGAATATCCAGTTTTGTGTTGCATACATAAATGAGGCAGCCAATAGCAGCTTGGTAAAGAGTGACATCGGCAGGATCACCAACATCATGAAGACTAAATTTTGAACTTGTTTCCATGGGAGTGGCAATATGTTTGCAATCTTCAAGTCCAAACTTACATAGCAATGTCTCTATGTTACTTTTTTGACACAAGGCAATACAACCATCACATTGCTTAAACTGTATAGCCAAGTAACAATACAACAACCCCAAATCTTTCATCTTGAAAGTAGCATTCAAATCAGCCTTAAATTCAACAATATTTCTCTCATTTGGTCCAATGATTAGCAAATCATCTACATAGAGAACCACAATGAGAAGTATATCACCCTCACGCTTTACATACAATGTGCTATGTCTTGGACTGTTAATGAAAGCAATCTCCTCATGCTTGGCCTTATCGTACCAAGCATGAGGAGATTGCTTCAACCCATACAAAGCTTTCTTACATTTGCACACTTTATCCTCTTGTCCTTTCTTGACAAAACCACAATGTTGCATTACATAAACTTCCTCAATATGTCACCATTCAAGAAAGCAGAAACAATGTTTGACTGATGTACATCCCAACCAAAATGAGTTGCCAATGCACATAGAAAATGCATAGTGGTCATACGACAAGTGGGAGAAAAAGTCTCTTCATAATCTATGCCTTTTTGCTATGCATAACCTTTCACAACAGGTCGAGCCTTATAGCAATCAATCTCACCATCTCGCTTGCGTTTCAACTTGTAAACCCATTTCGTACCAATGGACTTTTTTCTAGGAGGCAAATCACATAAAGTCCATGTGTCATTTTCTATAAGTGCATCATATTTTGGTAGCCATCCAATGTTTTGAATTTTGTGCTTCATAAAAAAACAGAGGGTCCTCAACATCATGTAAGGTAGACACAACCAAAGCGTGACAATATGATGCATAGGATGCATGGCAAGAACCTGAACGAGTACCACTAGACAAAGGTGCATCCAATTTACTATCACAGAAAGTATGCACCGGCCATTTTGGCATACCTCCAGCCTGCTCATTCTCAACCCTTTCCTCATCAAGTACATCATGTACATCTGCAATAATAGGCTAATCTGTAACATTTTCAAAAACCCTAATAGATTGTACATTTGCCTCATTGGAATTTACATTCGAACTTCCACCACTAAAAAGAGGCAACAAAGTGTCATAAATGTCCAATGAGCTTACATTAATGTCTCTAGTACATGACATTAAGGGCTGAACAAAATCTTCCACAAACACAACATCCCATGAGACCAAGATACGCTTTGTTTGTGGATAATACAACATGTAACCTTTGCTTTCAGCACTATAACCAACAAAAATACATTTGACAGCCTTATCATCCATCCTATGTTGTTTTTGTAGCACCAAAGCATATGCCAAACATCCAAAAACATGCATGTGCTCAATAGAAGGCTTTCTATCATGCCATGCTTCATATGGAATAATAGACTAAAAAGCTTTCGTAGGACACCTGTTAAGTACATAAGTGGCACACATGATGACCACAAGCCAAAACGAATGCGGAAAAGCTTGACTTTTGACCATACATCGTGCCATTTCCGTAAGTGATATGTTTTTCATACTCAGCAACACCATTTTGCTAAGGTGTATATTTGGCACTGTACATTGGTGTTTTATCCCATGACTAGCCAGAAATGCATTAAATTCATGAGACATAAACTCCCCCCCTCGAATGGAATGGAGGGTGCCCATAGTACATTTCAAGACATTTTGAGCCATAGCTAGAAATTGTTTGAAGCACATAAAAACTTCGGACTTCGCGTTAAGCGGATACACCCATGCATGCCTGGAGTAATCATCAATGAAAGTCACAAAGTAAAGGTAATTGCCCAAGGACGAAGTTTGAATGGGCCCACAAACATCACTATGCACAAGCTACAACCTGCATGTGGCCCTAACTGAACCATCCTTTGGAAACTTCGAACGCTGCATCTTACCCAAAATATAGCCTTCACAAACATGTCTGACGACAAGTGTTGCAAGAGGCGGGAAAGAAGCAACCATATCAGATTTTTGCAAATGCCGCAAACTTGCAAAATTTAGATGACCAAAACATGCATGCCAAAGTTCTGCATCTAAAATAACCTTTGAATCCACAACTACATTTGCAAAATTCTGCCCACACTTGTCATACAAAGTGAGCTTATACAGCCCACAACATAAAATGCCAGATGCAACAATTTTATCACCAAAACTGAGATCATGTATAGTACATCTATCATCCAAAAAATTGACTACAAGACCAAGTCTAGCAAGTGCAGATACATTCAAAAGATACTTATCGCATTAACGAGTGTGAAAGAATTACCATTTTAGCACAATCTTTCCAACTCCCTGAACCGTCTCATACCAATTGTTGGAAGTAGGGTTGCAAGAAAACACACACAGATTGGAGAAGACAAAGAAGCTCAAGGCACACAATAGAGAGTGTTTTACTTAGTGTGCAATGGAAAGATAGATAGCCCTAGAATGACGGGAATATATATACTACACGGGAAAAACACCTCCTAAAGAGGGAAAAAATTCCTCGGCGGTCGTAAGTGTGTTCACACAGATCAGTACTACATGTATATGGTAACATTTATTGGCCTCTATTCAAAACTTTGTCCATGCAAACATTTATAACTTTATGACTTATGGTCTTCCCCCCCCCCCCCCCCCCCCCAAAAAAAAAAAAAAAAAACCCTAACTTTGGCACTCTAACTATCTAAAGTTGCTATTCTCTTGGAAATCAAGCAATTTTGCACCATTTCTTTCACCACTTGAAGATTTTCACACTTGCATACACTTTAGACCTAAAATTTCCCAACTTTGTACCTGGGGTACATGGATTGCAATCCATTTTCAGAGCCCAATTTTCACCAAACTTGTGGGGAAGCATCTAGATATGTTCCCTAAGCCCTTGGTCGATCCATGTGCCATCACCAAACTTGACTATGATTGTATGTCTGGGAAGCGCTTGGCTTGGGGAGTCTATTGGCGATAAAATTTTAAATTCGGAGTTGGATTGTCCCCTCTACCAACCTCTCCCATATTTGATTTGATTGATACAATTAATTTGGTATTTTTTGTGTGATGTCGCTCACATACATTTGTCGAGGGAGGTTAGATAAACATACCTATCGAATCTCATGCCCTATGGGACTAAAAATGCCCGTAGCAAGCAAAAATGCGGTCGTACTCTCGAGGTCACAAAAACATGAGCTCTCTCTCTCTCTCTCTCTCTCTCTCTCTCTCTCTAGCTCAACAACTGCAAATGAGGCCTAATTTGCTTTATTTTTCCTATAAGTACTCGACTTACCTGGAGTCCCAAGTGCATACTTACCTTCCTTGCTCAAAGTGTATCACCTACGGCTCAAACAATTTTTCATTTTGACATTCTATCGCGGATTGCACTCGATTTTGCAAATTTGATATGTCGTAAAGTTAGCCAAAAATTTGACTTGTCCCAAATCTTTCCAAATTTGACACGCTTGAAGCTCACCCTTTGTTGATTTGATGTTTGCTTTCAAAACTTGATTTGGGCTCTCGTGGTTGTTTTTAATTTATTTTTATCTTTATTAGCTAAAAATTAACAAAAATTAAAGAAAAACATTATTATCTGGCAAAAAATTAGCCAAACTTATTCCGCACACTCATATATATGTACCCTCACTCTAGGCATCATAAATGTCAAAAATTTGTCAATACGGCTTATTGTTACGACTGATAAGAGGTAAAATTGGATAATAAATAAATAAAAAACAAAAAATTGAGCAAAAAAACACACTTTATACACTAATCCCTTGTGGAATCGGTTGTTTCAAGATCCATTGCCAAGTTATCGTGGTGGGGTAGGGTTGGTTTGACTGTTTGCTCTTTGGATCCCATTTATACTTTGGTTGGATTTCTTGAGACTTTTGCAGTTGTTTGGGTCTCATTTCCAAGTATAGCCATGTCAAGGTTATTGAGGTTTTGCTAGTGGATACGATTACTCTGGTTTGGTAGCCACTTGTGGGGTTGTTGGATTTGGTATCCATATTTGCTTAGGCTTGCTGGCCTTGACATATTTTTTCACCCATACCTGTCTTGTGGTTTGCCCGTTTAATGGTGGTACAAGTGTAGGTGTCATCATTGGCTGCGGTTCTATAACAATGGGTTGTACTTTCTAGATGTGATCACTTTGTGTCAATGGAGTGACATAAGAGGTGTTGTGAAGATTCAACTTTAAAGTACAATACGGAAACCCCTTGCAAGTTTGTATCCATGGAACACCAAGGATGATTGCTTTGTTAAGATTTGTGTCCGTCATGACATGAAATTGATGTGGGCATTGATGGTCGTCGATGTTGATTTACAAAATTGCTTGACCTAAATTGACCATCTTGCCTCGATTGGAAGCTTTTACCTCTATCTAATTTGTCGTTAATGTGACGTCCGACATCTTAATGTATGTAGAAGTACTTGATAGCATTGGCTTGCGATTTCGTGTCAACAAGTGCTCGCTCTATCGATCCATCTAGAAGCTGAATTTGTATGCGTACATCCATGCCTCCAAGAAAATTTGGCTCTATTTGAATTCCTTCTATTGGAGGAGGTGCTATTGTAGGTTGTGGTAGAATTTGTATGTGTTTATGTTGTCCCTTGCACTTTAAAATCCGTAACTTAGCTTCTTCTTGAGCTGGTGCTTGATTAGATTTGGCTTGCTTCCTCCTTTTTGTTGTTCCGTGGATCTTCTTGAGCATTGTTGTGGTTAGTGGTAAATGATACTTCTTTAACCTACAACCACTAATCCAATTGGGCATCTCTTCTCCCTCTAATATTGCAAGTTTCATGGTTCCACTTGATGATAGAATGAGTCGTTCCCTTGCTTATTTAACTTTTTAGAGTATTGTTTTAAGGTATAGACTGATACATAGTCTCCATTTTTAAACTCCTTGTTGATGACATGTTGATCATGGAAATCGTTCATGCATTGTTTTTTTCCATAGATGCATGCGATAGCTTGTAAGTATATTTTGTCTATTTTTTCTTGATAAATTCTACCCTTTCTGACAGCTCGTGGCCTATCCACTCTAAGTTCTTGGATGCTCAAAATGTGGGAATCAAGAATTCTATGGTAAGTAAGGTATTAAGTCAAAACACCATTTGAAAAGCTATCATTCCACTCGATGTTTTGTAAGCTTCACAGTATACTCAAAGAGCTGAATGTAGCTTTTGGTCCCAGTCTGCCCTTGACTCACTCACTATTTTTCGGAGCACCATGCATAGGATTTTTTTGTGCTCTTTGCTTGTCCATTAGCTTGAGGGTGATAAGGTGCGGATTTGTGATGCATTACAATGAACTCATCCACCAAGTATTCTATCACTTTGTCTAGGAAGTGAGTCCCTCAGTCACTAACTATTCTGATCGATAGCCTATATCTTGTAAAATCATTCTCATACAAGAATTGCACTATCATTTTTGCATCCTTTTTCTTTGTAGTCTTTGCTTCAACCCATTTGGTAAGGTAATCTATGGCCACTATGATATATTGAGCATGTGTACAATAAGTGGGAGGTCCTATTGTTCATACAAAGTCTATGCCACAGTTGACAAACCTTGCCCCCATCATCGATCATAAAGGGATTTATCTCTCCACATAGGTACTTTTTCCCGTTGACATTTGTCACATCTATGCTTCTCCATCCATGAACAAGGTAGGCCATCAAATTTTTGCAACAAGAATTGCTTTTGTGGTTTTTCAGCAGAAAAATGTCTACCTGCTTATTCAGCATGAGCTTGCTCAAGAATCAAAATGTATTCACATTCAGTGGTGCACATCCACAATTGATTGTCCTTTCCTCTCTTGTAGAGGTGATCCTCAATCAACACGTAACTCTCTGCTTTGGTCTAAATGGATATTCTTGCTTTACTCAACCCCTTTGGTAAGGTTTTGTTCATCAAATAATCCACAATGTACTAGCTCCTTAGGTGCAACCGTTACTTTAAACAATATTGCATGCTCCGTGGGTGCCTGAGTTGCACAAATGTTGCATGAACTAATGTAGTCATGAACACTTCTTTGCATTAGTAGGCTAGTATACACCAGGTCTCATCAATCTCTAAAGTGTTTGCAGTTTCCCATAGTGAAGTCCGGTGTTTTGCACATGAGCTTGACTCTACATGTTTCTCTTGGTTGGCTCTATATATAGCCTCAATATTACATCAGTTCCTTGCTTGTATAGCCTTCTAGCTACTCTCCAGCTATCAACACTAGTGTTTGAGTTTCCTCAATGATTGATGGTTGCCTTTCAATCTACTCCCGTCACTCAATTCTCCATCAGTGCAAACTCATGATGACTTCAACACTCTCATACACAAATCTGCACACAAATTTTAAGAGAGGAAACCGTAATTCTCTCCTTCAGACACCCCAAAAATAGAAAGTAGGAGAGGTTAGACTGCACATGAACACCACCATATAAAGTATATCGTCTTCATCTTCATAAGCACTCAAAATTGTTGAGTTTGACTAAGCAATCATTCCCCAACTTGATTATCGAGGTAGTGTTACATCTATGGCATTTTTTATCACTTTTGATCCATTTTATCATTTTTAAGGCAATTTTACTGCGATTTTTGATTGTTTTTCACCCTAAGATGACGTTTTTGAACTAGAAAATCCATGATGATGATGAATCCCGGATCGCCTCTCAGCCAGTGTATTTGAAAGCCGAACAACCCTATGGTCGATCACATTCGTAATGTCTATGCAAGCACTAGGGCCGGTTCAAGATGAATTAGTGCAAAAGTTGCAAAGGTTGAGGGCATTGGGGATGGTCCACTCTATGATCAAGGCTTTTTTTGAAAGATAAGTCGACAATTCAATCAGACAATATCTAGAGGGTCGAGCAAGTGTGAAGAGCAGCCACTATTTAAGGTATGCGGCAAGCGGAAGGATAAACAACTACTCTTGCTTGGTGGGCCTTGCTATATAGCATCTATAGAATACAATAGGACATATGCAAATTGACAATTAGTATCTAGCACTAAAGGAAACAAGAGCATGACTAATATGGCAAGGGCGGGACTACGTGAAAGGGATATACATTTGAAATAATGTTTATGGGAGGAGACAAAGTTAAGTGCATCAATTAATTGCGATTATATGTATAATTATAGTTGAGATTATATCCAAGCGAGGTTGTCTACCGATGAATGTTTTTTCTGGTATACATGCTACATGTAAATTCTTGCAAACGAAAAGTATTTAAAAAGAAAAAATCATCGAATGGCTGGTAGCATAGAAGCTGGATGTTGACTATGTTTTGCCTTTCTTCTTTTGTAGTTATTTGTGTTTTCCCTTTCTTCTTTTGTAGTTATTATGAGTACAATGAATGAGGATAATGATACATCTAACCTCACCTTCTTTGTTTTGTGTTAAGGCATTGACAAATCATGTTGCATTGTTTGCCACACTGATTGTCAAGTTGATGTTTTCAGTGATCATGCAGCACACGCCAATTGCGATCAACTCTAGCTCGTTAGACTTAGGATCTAGGACCCACTACAAAAGGACACTTATGCTACCCCTGTTCATCCTTATTTCAACTTTTGTAATGTCAGTTTGATTGTACAACTTATTAAGGGCCACGTTGTTATAGTATTGGAAGTCTCATCTGTGAGTACAAATTATCGCAGTAGAGTTGTTGATGTAGTCATGCATATGTGCTTCATCTATAATACATGCACCCAATGTACAATTGTTCTCATCTATAGCTGGTTTTCTTTCACGAATAATGGTCAAGAACTGAAGCAATTCAAGGTCCGTTGCATGTCTTACAGAGCCTGACATCCTATAGAAAGTTGCATGTAGACAATGGACCGAGCTTGTGAGATGGCATGTGTTACAAAGCTCCCGTGCGTGACTACAAACTGGGGGGTAGTTGGACAAGATCATTGAGCAAGAGAACACATTTGTTGTTGAAGGGATCTGCCAATGTATTGCTTGTTACATTGACATTTTGTCTTACGATAAGGTAAAAAGTCGTTTGGATTAACATGGATAGCTCCTCTATAATTATAATATCTGCCTTTATAACATGGATAGCTCCTCTATAATTATAATATATGCCCTTTTTTTGTCCAAATATCACTCATCAGTGTCATGAATAGAGAGGGGTTACTATTGATTCGTTGTTGGTATCTTGAATTGCTAATGTATTTTAGATGCAATGCTTCTAATTCTTGTTGTTCCCGCTCCGATGAGTGTTAAAATACATATACATAAGGATCAAATTGATTGTGCAGGTGAGCTTGAGGTAGGAGCTCTATTGCATGATCATCATCCCCTCGTTTTGAAGGTAACAATAAGGTATTTTATCAATAAAAACATCTTGGAATTCATTTAGGAAATTAGACAATTCTAATTCCTCTTGATTCCCACCATTTTTATTTAGCAAAGCATTTGGATCATTTAAAGATTTTTTAACAAAAAATATACGCGGAAATGGAGCTTTTCATTGACTTATCAAAAGCAGACATATTTACAAGGGATATAGTGTTACCCGACTCATTAGCATCTATGTGGATATTCTTTTCCTTGTACTTGAAATATATTCTCCTTTCAAGGAACTTCATATTGGTAGCCACGCGATTGAACCACGATGACCCTAAAATAACATCCCCATGCTTGAGAGGGGAGTGAAGAAGTCCTCTTTATCGATATAGTTTTGGACATGAAGCTTCAATTCCCAATCAAGGGAGTAACGGTGGCTTCTTGCCCCTTGAAAGCTCCATCTGGCTTCATAGTATCTCCCATATCAAATGCTTGTATGCCTAATTTGGTGGCCAACTCCATTGATATGAAGTTGTGTGTTGAGCCAAGGTCAAAAAGGATAAAGGCATCATGCTCTCTCGCTTTTCCCCAAGCATAGGAAAGGGGAAATCCTTTGCAATGAGCATCCTTTTTTGGAGCTTCAACCATAGAAGCTCACTCTAGATCTTTGGGAGAGAGTTTATTCTTACCTTTGTAGACTCCTTTCTCCTTAGCTTTACTGTTGTTATTACTAGATTTGCCTGTTGAAGAATTTTGAGCATTTTTCTTTCCTTTAAGCTCATTTTGATCTTTAATTTCCATGGGATTTGAATTCTTCTTAGCCCCTTGTTGGAAATTAATTTGTGAAGAGACCATAGTATGATGTATGACCATAGAAATTGTCCTAGGCCTTTGAGAATTGAAATATTTGGACATGTCTTCAGTTAGCCCCACACAAAATTGTTGTTTTTGTTCTCCAAATACTATCTTTTTGTAGACAATGTATTTGAGATGCAAATCCCAAAACTTATCCATGTACTTCTGGATAGACTCGTAGGGAGACAACTTAAAACTTTGCCATTCGGTAAGAACTTTGTCTTCAGCAAGAAACTGCTTCATTATGGAAGCTCTTAGGGCTTTCCACATCCTTGGAGCTTCACCATTAGCTCATAGACTAGCCCATCACTGTCTTGCGGACTTTTGAATCATGGACTCTAGATGTAACTAGAGTGCATTGTTAGCTGCGTCTGTAGTGAATTGAGATCGAACATAAGAGAGAGAGAGAGAGAGAGAGAGAGAGAGAGAGAGAGAGAGAGAGAGAGAGAGAGAGAGAGAGAGAGAGAGAGAGAGAGAGAGAGAGAGAGAGAGAGAGAGAGAGATTTCATGAAAGCTTTGGGATACCGATCGTCGTGGTTCACAGGTGTACCTCCACATAAATTGGATATGGATCATAGTGCTTCTCAGGGGTACCTCACCAAAAACCACAAGGGGAGTTAGAGTTTTTTCAAGCTCAATGTTCATGATCATACAAGATGTCAATGTTATTAGATATTTGTTGTTCCATTTTTATGTTTCAAAAAGAAAGAAAACATGCAAGTCTCTTTGCATGGGGGAGTTTGCACAGTCCTCCCCAATTTTTATAATACGAGGGAACGTGCCATTCCCACGACAGTGTTCATTAATTGCGTTCTTAGTGTCAAAAATAAAAAAATGATAATGCTTACTCACCACATGATTGAATGTCAATCACCAATGCACTTCCTTGCATCAATGATGTTGGACATCTCCTGCACTTAAAACATTGCAAAAGACGACATCCCAGGGAGGATGCGCTTCAAGAAGGTTTTGTGCTATTGTGAGGACACCACATTTGGTATACAAATTGATCGAATACTACCAAGCATGACATTGTACCCCCAACAAGCCCTGACTAGAAATCTCATTGTAAATTTTGATACCTATGTGAAAGTCTTCAAGGTGCAAGCATAGGTGAAGACAGCCTACAACCTTTTGGCAATGCTCCTGTTGTGTGCATCCTGCAATCGGTACATTCCAATGCTTTGCATCCGCTGAAAAAAACCTAGAGCTTTTTGGCCCTGCTTTTGTTGCACACATCCTGCAATTAGTGCATTCAAAGAGGTGGCATTTCTGGCAAGAAGCTCCTCAAGCACTTTTTGTACTTTCTCAAGCACACCACATTTAGCATACATATCGACCAAGGCATTGCCAAGCACTACATCTTTTTTGATCAACAGCCCCTGACTAACAATGTGAGCCTGAATTTTTGTGCCCATATCAACATCTTGCGTAGAGCCACATGCCTTCAAAATGCACGCGTACGTGATTGCATCTGGTGGAAATAGACTAGAGTTTTCTCCTATGGCAAATCTTGCAATCAGTGGAATCCAAGAGTCCACTCTTTGCATAGGAACCGAAAAACATTCTCAACCTTTCTGGCCTTGCTCCTATTGTGCATATCCTGCAACCAATGCATTCCCATACTTTGCATCCCTTGAAAATAGCCTAGACATTTTTGGACCTCTTGCTCTTGCACACATCCTGCAATCAGTGCATTCCAAGAGACAACATTTTGGATAGAAAGCTCCGCAAACATTTTTTGTGCTTTCTCAAGTGCACCACATTTGGCATACATCTTGACCAACACAGTCCCAAGCATGACATCTTTTCTCTACAGCGTCTAGAGCTGCTCTTCTTGCGCACATCCCACAGTTAGTGTTTGCAGACAACAAGCTCATCAAACACTTTTTGTGCTTTCTCAAGCACACCACATTTGGCATATGTATTGACAAAGACAGTGCCAACCATGAAATCTTTTTTCAATAGCCTCTGACTAACAATATAATTGTGAATTTTGTGCCCGTATCATCATCTTGCGTAGAGCCACATGCCTTCAAGATGCCCATCATGAATTCTCTCACCATGTCAACATTTTAGGAAGGGAGGTCTTTGGGTTGAATCTAGTCCTTGCCACAGCCATGTTGGGCATATCCTGCAATCAACGTGCTTGAAGAGACATTGCAGAAAGGATGCCCATCAAGTGCGAAGGAAAGGCCTTTCATCACAGCATGCTTTTTTATTACTTCATTGCCTACGTTCCTGCCTTGGACGCCGTTGAAAAGGCCACGACACCTGGGTTAACGAGAGCGCAGCGTTGTGATTTTGGATTCTATGCTAACGTAGTAAAGATTGATGTAGATCTCTCAAAAATGGATATTCAATCCTTTTGTCCTTTTTGTCTAAAAATAGTAATTTTTGAGCAGCTTGCACTTGTCTACAAATGACCGTCTTGTTTTAATATATCCCACCCTAAATTTTCATAAAAATAGGTACATGCTCAAAAAATTGTTAAAATTAACAGGTGTGTGTATCTACCATGACAGTTGGTCATCGCAAGCTCGTCACTTAAAATGATTTCTCAGAATTGAATTATGTTATGCTAAGGTCACTCGATCTGATTAATTCCCTATCCCAAGACTAATCAAGTTTATATCAAAATTGAAGGGTATGTATGTGTATACATGGACATTGACATGTATGTGCATATGTATGTGTATGTGTATACATGGACATTGACATGTATGTGCATATGTATGCATGACAATGGATGCCCACGTGATGACCCGTAGCCATGGAACCATAGCTCTAAGCATGGGATCACATGAGGTGTGGCACCCAAGATGGCATGGAATGATTAGGAAATGGCCACTTGAGCCCTTTCTTGGAAAGCAAGGGAGTCCATGACACCTCTACAACTAGGTATAGTAGCAGGGGACACCCTAGGAAGGAAGGGGATAGCTTGGGAAGTAAGGGGGCATCTTAAGCAGGGGCCCAACTTGCTAGAAATAAATAAAAGGAAACTCCCTCAAGTTACTTTGTGATTAGGGCTTGTCAATTAGATCCAATTTTGTCTTGACTATGCTTGCTTCAAACATATATGGCCTAATGACCTGTCATGTGCCCTCCAAGTGGTTATGGTAACAAGGTGGGGAGCTCACACAAAAGCACTTGCAGAAACACTTTAAGACAATTAGAGGTACAATCATTTGGAGTTACTTGAAGCTTCTTAACAATTTTAAGAGGTTACTTAGCACTTGGAAGCACTTTCCAGTGAGTGCTTAGCATTTGCAAGTAATTGTTTAGTACTTATAATCTAATGCTACGAACTTGCTTAGCAATTTCCTAGCATTTTCTTTGCTCTTTTTCAGTGGTTTCAAGAACTTGCAAGCAATTGCTAACTATGCAAGCCATTGCTTACCACTTGCAAGCACTTACTCAGCTTTTGGAGCACCAAGAAGCACTTGAAATCTAGTAGGAACACTTGTTGAATGTCCTCCCAAGTACTACTATGCTCTCCAAGCACTTAGAGCAACCACTAAGAAGCACTTATTAGCACTATGAAACACTTGGTTGCACTACTAAGCACCATAAAGCACCCCACTCTTAAGCACTTTTGTAACGAAATTAAGCTAATAACTTTGAGTGTAGCGAAAATAGATTAGCCATAGTGAGCATTTCCTTAAATACTAATGAAGATAGAGAGAGTGCTAGGTTTGAGATAGAAACAATTTACACATTCCTAATTAACATGGCATAAGCGATAACTTGCAAAAGAGAGAGAGAAATAGAGAAATTGACAAATAATTGAGGACCGGATTTACTTGGAGCCAGTCCCCCTCTAATGGGCTTTTGTATTATAGGTTCTCCCATGAAGAGAGACTTGGTACAATACAATCTTTGTGTTCCTTAAGACCTCTTTGATTCCATGAAGATGAAAAGCTTCATGCACCAAACTTATGCTGAAAACAACAATTAATCTACTTGCAATAAACAAGAACTTGTCCCCGGCTTCAATCCCAAGACCTCAAACACATTCAAAGATGGAGAGAGCTAGCAAGGAGTGAGGAAGATGAAGAGAAGAAGATGTATCTCTACGAGAAATCAGTAGTCTCCTCACATGTAATCTCACTTAGAGCATTGCTACAAGCCTATTGGCTCAAGCCTTGGGCTAGCCAATGAATGACTCTAGTCAAAACAAGCAAAGGCTGTAGAATTTGGACAAGTGTCCTCCTTTCCCCCTTTGAGAGAAAGATCTTAATTTATTTAATTGTAGCATTTGGGCAAGTGTCCTCCTTTCCCCCTTTGAGAGAAAGATATTAATTATTTAATTGTAGCATTTGGATAAGTGTCCTCCTTTTCCCTTTGAGAGAAATATCTTAATTATTTTATTGTAGCATTTGGACAAGTGTCCTCCTTTCCCCCTTTGAGAGAAAGATCTTAATTTTTAAATTGAATCTAAATTCTTATCATTAGACCTCCCTATAGGATTCAGGCACATTATTGGTCATCCAATAGGATTCAGGCACATTATGAGGGCAATATTGCTAGGGGCGTAACATGTGGCCTTAATGCCTCTCGAGTCTTGGGCTTGCCTTGAGTGTGTGTGTGAGTGTTCTCTCTCATGCCCCTACCTTTAGGGCTCATCTTTGACTTGAACACCTCAAGCACCTTGGTCATCAAGCACGACAAGCACCTCAAGCACCTTAGTCATTAAGCCTTGAGTGTGTGTGTGTGTGTGTGTGTGAATGTTCTCTCTCATGCCCCTACCTTTAGGGCTCATCTTTGACTTGAAAGCCTCAAGCACCTTGGTCAACAAGCACGACAAGCACCTCAAGCACCCAGAGTCATCACGCACGACAAGCACCTTAGTCATTAAGCATGACAAGCACCTTGGTCATCAAGCACAACAAGCATCTTAGTCATTAAGCATGATAAGCACCTCAAACACCTTAGTCATCAAGCAGGACAAGCACCTCAAGCACATGCCTAGCTTGCCTATGGTCTAAAGTACCTAAAGGTCCTAGGTATAAGGACTTTTAACACTCACCTTTGAAGGCTTTAATGAAGATAACCCTAAGGTATTTCAAGCTCCATTAGATACATGTTGCTCTTTGATAGACTATCTCCTTTTGGACCTCTATTGAGATGTAACCATCTCTCCTTTTGGTCCCCTGCTGAGATAAGTATAGAAGCACTTATTGCATATTGCTCCTTGGTAGTCCCTCCTTTTGGACCCCTATTGAGATGCAACTATCTCTCCTTTTGGTCCCCTTTCGAGATAGGTCTAGAAGCACATATCTATATCCTAACTCTTGTTTCCCTTTTATCTTCCCATATTAAATGGTCGATTTAATATGAGAAAATCATTTGGTAAAGTTAGATTTTAGATTTTATGACATTACCTATCTCTTGAAATTAAGTCGTCCTCGACTATGGGGTAGAGAAGAGAAAGCCTAGTCATTAGTCCATGTTTCTAAGAGGGTAGAGGATCCCTTTTTACCCTACGACATCATTCCAAAATGGATGACTAATCCATTTGGTGCTCAAGAGACTTAGCTGCCACAAGCATGTCTGCTCTTTAGTCCATATCATACTTCCAATGTAGAATGACAAGTTCTACTTGGTGTTTGGGAGACGTTGTCGCCACATACATGATCCTAAGCATGCATACTTCTTAACTTTTGTGCACAATAAAAGAAAGAGAGAGTCTTATAAGACAAGAACATTGTTCATTTAAAATGCATGTTCATATGCTTAATCTAAGGCATCATTGTAATCATTGACAAGGTTCATTTTATCCTAAGCTAGGTTCCTTGCATCCATCTAGCATCTTTAAAATGATAATTCTTAAACTTAATAAGATATCATCGGGTAATCTTACTGTTTCTTAATAACTTGTCTTCATGTCATAGGATGGACTCAGATTGAAGTACCTCTTCTTGATCTTCGATTTTTGGAGGGTCTGCAACTATTGCTTCTTTTGGTGGCGCTCCTTTGTAAGGCTTAGGCTCCCATGGAAAACATTGTGCATGAGCCAATGGTTGGGCAACTTTAATTGATAAGCCATATCATTGATTGGATTAATAATTTAAATAGGACCATAATATCTTTTTTCTAGTCTAGCATAATACTCTTGGTGGCCCATAGGATTCTTGCCCGTAGTATGCCTTAGACGAGCCTTGAGAAACTTTAGCAAGGTCCAGTCATTTGCCTTAAAGGCTAAGGCTCGTTTGTGCTTATTACAGCAACCCTTTTTGCCTTTGCTGTGAGTTGAATATAACCTCTTTAATCTTTAGAAAAGATTCTTGTAATTTTGAGCTATATTCACAACAGTGAAGATCTTCCCATGTACTTTAAGTAGTAAGGGACTTTTGAATTTCCCTCTTCAACCTCAAAAGGTGATTTCCCCATAGAAGTGTGTAGAATGACATTGTACACATACTCTATAAGAGTTAGGTGAAGGGGATCGGGGAGCACCACATACGGAGAGTGAGAGAGAGAAGGAGACACACAACACAGATATGGGTGGGGAGACTCAAAAGAGTGAGCAGCCCCCTATACACTTATGCTATGTATAAGGTATACAAGTCAGTGGGCGCCCAGACTCTGGGCCGCCGGGCAAGGCACAGACGCCTATACCCCAACAACCTCCCACTTAAAGGCGACTGTGCCTTTAAGCAAGGGAACCTAGTCTAAAGACTACAAAAGGCGAGAGAAAACCGCTCTCAACCGATGCCCAATGGCTGGCTGTGATCGTGCGCATCCGGCTGTCCTGCTCCCGTGTAAGTCCATACACCACCAGACGTACCACACACGTACTGCAAGTATGTACGCAATACCTGCATATCTCCCTCGTGCACTATGCCATCATCAGTCAACAAACGACTGACAACCCCAACTGCAAATGCTCCCACTCCAGCTGTGATATCCGGTCTCAAGATCAGCATCTCATACATGAGACCACCGAATGCCGATGCAATGCTAACGGGCTCTGCTATCTCTACGGAGCATGCATCAACATATATATCCGTGGCAATAGGCATCTCTGACTGACAAGGCGTGTCAGCCACATGCATCTCCTGACTGTCCACAAAAGACGCATCAACCTGTCGTGCAACCTCAGAGCAAACCAGTTGCTCTAGGTGTCTGCTGGAAGACATATCCTGCACAACTATATCCCCATGCTCACTGTCGAGCATAGAAAGGAATGACTGCATAATCGCTGACATCTCAGTCTCAATCATCCACTGCAAACATGACCACTCAATCTGCTGTGACTCACTAGAGCTCTCATGCTCTAACTCCGTATGCATAGACTCTTGCACAACATCCTCCTGTCGTGACTCACTAGAGCAAGACCGCTCTACCTGTCTATCCTGCATAGAAGTATCTCGCACAACTGACTCTCTGCTTTGCTCAGTCACTAGCAAAGCATGCATGTCTGACTCTGTCACCTCTCTATGTGACTGCTCAAGTCGTGCCCTAACTGTGTGCACAATGAGCTCACTACTCTGCACTCCATGCAAAGCATCTTGCAACCCGTGAGCAAAAGAGACTGTCCGGGTCTCTCGCTCTCTGCATGGCTGTAACAAGATTGAGACTCGACCATCTCGCACCAGTACTACCTGCAATGGGTACCATGTGCCAACTCTAGCACCTCTCGCAATCACTAGCGAACCCAAATGCAACGCAAAAGATCGCTCAAGCAGCGATACCCGACATCCACTATCCCGTAACTGTCTGACTGAGATCAAATCCCGTCTCAGATCTGGCACATAACGCACATGATGCAGGGTAAATCTCATACCACTGGGCAAGGACAAACATACATCTCCTGCACCCTTAATGTCATACACAACACCATCAGCCATGTGCACACAACCAAGTCTCCCACTAGAAAACGTGCTAAACCACTCACGATGCGACGTGACATGGAAAGTAGCATCTAAATCTAGTAACCAATGTGAAGACAATGTGCAATCCGATATGCAATCCGTAGACATAAGATCGTCTGAAGACAAGCTAGATGTAAATGTGACATCGCCGTCACAAGCATACTCAATAACCACCGTACTGATCTCACTAGCATCTGTCATGCCCAAATCTGCATCACGCATTTGTCGCCTCCGTTGTCTCAAACGCCTGAAACGTCGACGCCTAATGTGCCCTCTATGTCCACAATGCCAACATGTCAAGTCTCTATGCCGTCGAGACTTGCGTGTGGGACCAATCTCTCCCATGGACATAGAAGTGGGACTAGACTCCCCTGTAGACATGGATGTCGCATACATAGCATGTAAACTCTGCCATAAAGCATGAGTTGTAGTCTCCCTCGAGACCTGCCAGTCAGCAGACTCAACCAGATGCAAACGAATCGTAGACATTGCTAACTCATCAAGATCCTGCCAATCATCATCACGCATAGACTTGGGCTTCGCCGATAAACCACACAAGGGTTTATCCTGCCCCAAATCCGCCAATGCAACAAGCATATGCTCCTTCCAAGCAACAAAATCTACACCATCAAACTGTGTCAGACCATAACGCTCGAAGTCAAATGAAAAATCAGCCATAATGCTCTCAAAAGAGCAACCAACAATGAGTAGAAAATGTCAACCAAATCAGCCCTAAACTGGCTCGAATCGCATCAAAAAAAGTCTGCAAATATGGCTGTAAAATTAGATGCAAAGTTGCACCAATAACCGTGCAAAGCCTTGCACAAAATCACAAGTCAATATGACTCAATCGCGCATAAATATCTGACAAAATTTTGGCAGAGTCTCCTTTGTAACTGGAGCAAAATCTCAACAGTAAACCTCAAAGAGACAATAATATATGCCACAATGGCCAATCCGGGAATAAACTCGACCGGAATCACCTCACAAAGTCATACATATGAGTATACCCGCTCTTGCCGGAGTACCACTCAACGGCACCTCAAATGACATACATGTGAGTGATGATTGCTGCCAAAATACCTTTCAATCGATGACCAAATGTCTGCCAGATAACTATAGCAACATTTCGCAAAACCTTGCAAGATCTGTCGCTATGCGCAATGCGAAATACGGCACACAAGGGCATACACAAGTGACTCCAAACTCCAACCAAATGATGACTGAAAATCACCTGTCAAAGTGGGAGTAAACTCAACCACTAAACTGTCAAAGAGCAACCTACGGATACGTAGAAGCTATGGCGAGAACCTGGATAAAATCCAACAGAGTTTCTTCTATAAATTGAGCCAAATCTCAAATAATCTCAGCCACAAACAAATACACAAATCCATATATGGCATACATAAACCGCCAAGACCATGGCAACATAGCTCACTCTCGCATGAGTGGATCTCTGGACAAATGCATATCCAAAAACCTGTGTACACCTATGAATTTGCTGGTTGCTGCACTAAATACTCCGTGTGTGTGAGATATACCAAAAACAATGTTTTTGGGACCCGAAAGTGCACAAATAAACCTGCTACTGTACCTGCTGTAATTCAAAGCAGAATTTCAGCAAATAGACATCACCATCGCGTCCGGAGCGTGCCAAAACCCTGACCTAAACTCCTGGATCATGTAGATCTGACTCTGTATGACAGAGCTACGCAAAAAACTGCGTTTTAGAGCCCGAAAATGGCAAAAACGAGTTGCACACAGTCTTGAACCTGCTCCTGCTCCACTCTGCGTGATGCAATGTCCTCTCAATGCAAGCTCCAACACAAGAGATCTGCCACAACAACATCCAAGCACTCGAATGTCAAGCTCTCCTCCGCGGAGCACTTCTCTAACGAGCTCCACTGAGCTCAAAAGCTCCTCTCACCAAGGAAGCCGCAACCGCCTCCTCGACCAAGCTTGACCACACCAAGCTCCTAAGCTCCAAATACAATGCTTCTCAAGCTAAAATCGCTCTCCATGAAACTCCGCGATCGAACTCCACCGTCGAGAGCGAGCGAGCTATCGCCTCGAAGCTCTCAAAGCCGTCGTGCTCTCCGCGGTCACCATAGCTCTGATACCAATTGAAGGGGATCGGGGAGCACCGCAGACGGAGAGTGAGAGAGAGAAGGAGACACACGACACAGATATGGGTGGGGAGACTCAAAAGAGTGAGCAACCCCCTATACACTTATGCTAGGTATAAGGTATACAAGTGAGTGGGCGCCCAGACTCTGGGCGGCCGAGCAAGGCACAGACGCCTATACCCCAACAGTAGGTACTTCTCTCATTGAGAACGTTGATCTACTTTTATGACATAGGCTTTTAGTAGATCAAGAATCATTAGATTAGCTATTTTACTTTGGTCATCCTTTTGTGGATGATAGGCCAAAAGAGAAATTTAATCTAATTCCTAGATTCTCAAAGAGACCCTTCCAAAAATTACGGGTCATTCTAGGATCTTTGTCCGACACTATGGATGTTGGCAAGCCATGATACTTGAAAATTTGAGATCTGAAGACGGTTGCCTCTTGATGTGCCTTAATAGTCTTTTTGGCAGGCATAGAGTGTGTTTTCTTACTAAGCCTGTTAACTGAAACAATCCAAGTTGCTTCCCTCGGTAAAATTTTGACTTTTGGCATACCACATATTTGAAACATACTCTTGTATGTTTACTTTTCATGGTAGGCCAATAGAAATATATTTCTACTCCTTGAAGAGTAGATTTTGGAATCCCTCTTTGCCCCACATAAGGAGAAGCATGGGATTCATACATGACTTTCTTATTGTATGGGTGAGTAACACATAGCCCATTTCCATTTAGAAGATAACCATCCTCTAAGGTGAATGGTTCTTCTTTTTTCCCTAATGCAAAGGCTGTAATTACATATTTAAAGTCTTGATCAATAGCATACTCATCTATCATAAAAGATAGATCATTGTGAGTTGCCCTTGGCCATCGTGAAAGTGCATTGGCCACTTGATTTTACTTGCCATCAATGTGAGCAATATGAAATTTAAATTGCAGAAGAAAATTTTCCCACCTCATTTGTTTTTCGGAGAGCTTGGTCTGCATCATGAAGTTCTTGAGACTTTGTGATATGTTCGTAGGAGAATGGAGTCCCCAAGAGATAGCGTTTCCACGTGTCTACGGCATATAGAACGGATAGTAGCTCTTTTTTGTATTTGCCCAATACTCGCTTATCGGAGTTGAGTCTTCGACTCTCATATGCTATGCCATGCCCTTCTTGAATCAAAACAGCTCCAAGGAAATCACCACAAGCATCACATTGGACCTCAAATGGCTTTGAGAGATCTAGTAGTGTGAGCACAAGTTGAGGGGTAAGCTTCTCCTTAAGCTTCTTGCTCTTTTGCAGTCCATGAATACTTAACATTCTTTTTCGTTAAGTCATGTAATGGGCCTACTATTAGCGAGAATTTTTCTATGAAGCATCTATAGTATGCCCACATACCCATAAAGCTTCGTAGCTCCTATAGATTCCTTGGATTAAGCCATCCTTTTATTACCTCTAACTTTGTTGGATCCATACGCGTGCCATCTTTAGGGACAATGTGATCTAAATATTGAATCTCTTGTAGGAAAAATTCACTTTAATGAAAATCTTATTCTCTCTCACAACTTGAAAGATTACATGGAGGTGTTGCTTGTACTCCTCAAGAGAATTTGAGTGGCCTGAAGATTCTTGTCCATCATGGGTTTGAATGAGGCTGGAGCATTTGTCAGGCCAAAACTTGTAAATTCATAAATATGTCTTCTATCCGCGGCACGAGAAATCGTTTTCTATGTATATAGTGATCCTATTTAGTGCTCTATAGTCAACACACATGTGATATGTGTCGTCTTTCTTTTGCACTAAAAGTACCGGTGAACAAAATGGAGAGGAGCTAGGCCTCACCATCCCTTTTTTCACTAATTCATGCACTTGCCTCATGATCTCGTCTTGTTCAGCTTGTGAATCTCAATAAGGAGGTTTATTAGGCGGTGAGCTTCCTGGTAGAAGCTCTATTGCATGGTCATCATCCCCTCATTTTGGAGGTAGCTCACTAGGGATGTCATCAATGAAAACATCTTGGAACCCATTTAGGAAATTAGACAACTATAATTCCTCTTGATTCCCTTTATTGCTACTTGTGAAAACATTAGAATCATTTATAGATTCTCTAACAAATATCATATACGCGGAAATAAAACTTTTCATGGATTTATCAAAAGCAAGTGTATTTATAAGTAATATGGTGTTCCCCGACTCATTAGCATCTATGCACATGGTTTTTTCCATGTAATTGAGATAAATTCTCCTTTTAGGGAACTTCATAGTGGCAACCATGGGAGAAGAACCATGGTGCACCAAGGATAACATCCTCATGTTTGAGGAAAAAGTCTTCTTTGTCAACATAGTCTTGGACATGAAGCCTCAATTTCCCAATCAATGGAGTAGTTGCGGATTCTTGTCCCTTGAAACCTCCATCGGCCTTAACGTTGTCTCCCATCTCATGAGCTTGTATGCCTAACTTGATGGCCAACTTTGTTGATATGAAGTTGTGAGTAGAGCCAGGTTCAAAAAGGATAAAGGCATCATGCTCCATCACCTTTCCCCAAGCATAGGAAAGGGATAAATATTTGCAATGAGTATCCTCTTTTGGAGCTTCAACATGGAAGCTCTAGGAGTCTCATTGCATAAATTTCTTTTGGGGCAAGAACGAAAGCTATGTCCTTGCTCCCCACACTTGAAACATGATCTTTGCGAAAAGCCTCTAACTCTTCAGGAGAAAGTCAATTTTTGCCTTTGTAGACTCCTTTCTCCTTAGCTTTATTGTTGTTGCTAGAGTTGCCTTTGGAAGAATTTTAAGCATGTTCTTCCCTCTAGGTTTATTTTGCTCTTTAGTTTCCTTGGGCTTTAAATTCCTCTTAGCCCCTTGATTCACGAGGCTACTTTACTATATTGAATCACTTCAGTGATAGTCCTAGGCTTTTGAGAGTTGACATACTCGGCCATATCTTTGTGTAGTCCCGCACAAAATTGTTTCTTTTGTTTGGTGAAGTCTATCTTTTGGTAGACTGTATCTTTGAGATGTAAATCCCAACACTTGTCCACATACTTGTGGATAGGCTCATTGGGAGATAGCTTCAAACTTCATCATTCGTTGGTAAGTACTTTGTCTTTGGCATTGCTTGTAAGAAGCTGCTTCATTATGGAAACTTGTAGAGTTTTCCATGTCTTTGGAGCTTCACCATTACCTTGTAGACTAGCCCACCATTGTTTGACAGACTTTTGGAAATGCATAGCTACATAATGTAGCTTTGAGGACTCCGTGAAGCCCTCATCTCCAAAGGCCGCATCAAATTGTTGGATAAAGGCCAAAACTTTGTCCGTTGCACCAAAGGTGCCATCATAGGTGAGAAAAGAGATGCTCTTTCCTCCCTCCTTGAATTGCTTAAAGTTGTAGGACCTTTCGCAAGCAGCATAGGATTTACTCTCAAGGAAAAAAACCACTGCTTTCATCAGAAGAGGAGGAAGATGACGAAGATGGAGAAGAGGGTTACCTCTTTATTTCCTTTTTCTTATTTTGATTCTTCTCTTCCTTTTCAAAATGACAAGGAGAAGGACTATATGGTGATCTTTTCTTCTTGAGAAGAGTTGGGAATCATCTTGACTGCCGTCTTCGAGGAGCCACATCTTCCAAAACACTTGGAGGTTTGCTTCTTTCTCTTTCATAAGATTCTTCCTCTTCTCTCACCAGAGAGAGTCTTCTTTTGGAAGTCTCTACAAGAGGCTTCCTAAGCTATCTCTCTTCTTGGGAGTTTGGAGATTCCCATAGGTGCAAAGTTGCTGGGAACCTTAGGCTTGTAAAGCGGGGTTGCCCATGGCTTGTTGCAACCTAGTAACAAGGGAACTCACAAGAATAGGGGCATCATTAGTAGCATCTTCATGTGAATAGGGGCATCATTAGTAGCACCCACCTTGGATGGCTTAGTAGACAAGTGGTACAGTCGGTTTGCAGAGAACCACTTTGCGACTTGGTCCACATTATGACAATAGTTCTATGAAGCTTTCAGACCAGGGGACTTCTAGGAGAAGGTCCTGGATGAGTTGGCCAACCTAATGCTCCAGCCAATTGAGACTTTTGCAAAGCTCATGACCAGAACAAAGTCTCTGGTGGCCAAGCTTCCTCAACAACCGATTGAATTTATGGTTAAGAAGTGGGTGGAGAAGGCTCTTCCCAAAACCTCCTAGCAAAAAATCTAAGATAGTCTCGTACCTAATGCCACTCTCGAGGAGTTTGTTGCGGCTGCTAGGATAGAAGGAGCTAGGAAGTTGTTCACTGACTCCCCTCAGGTAAAGACCCCATCAAATTTTTTTGAAAGTCTTTATGATCCTTTAACATCTCTACACATGGAACTCTAAGCCCTGAAGTTACAATGAGCTCTTCAAGAGGAGAGATCATTCTCTCTTCGACAGGAGAAGCCTCCTCATCAACCTGGACCAGATCAAGCGCGAGCTAGAAGAGCTCCGGACTCAGCAAGAGTCTAAGACTATGGTTTCATGTTGCTCATGCCACTCGCAAGGGCACCCTCCACATGAATGCCCCCTTTGGCTTATTGTCAGTTCTGTGAAAAGTCTAGACATGAGGACAAGGATTTCTACTACCTCAAGGGATTGCAACAAATACAACAAAGTCTTGGTCCTACTCTTCACTTGCGTCCAACATGGTTTTCTCCTATGGCCATCCAAACCACAAGCCACCTTTGCTGAGAGTCCCTTCTATGCAAGGTATACAAAGTACTTTTACTTCTTAGAGCTTTTATCATGCCCATGCTCCCTCATCCCCTCAAAGCTTCTATGCCTCCACCTCCAGCTCCATGCACAAGGAGCAAGGACCACCTCGCTCTTCGACTCGCCCATTGAATCAGCCCATTTTGTGCTTTAAATGTGGGGAATATGGACATTACCAAAGCAAATGCCCCTGCCAGAAGGGTCCCCTCCCTGCCATCATTGCCCTGAAGCGAAGGATCACTACAGTAAGGATTGTTCCAAACTTCGTGCATCCACGGCTTCGAGCCCAAATCAAAGCCAAAATGAGTTTACCTTTCCCAAGATCAATTTGATAGCAGTTAGCATCATCCCTCAACCATCACCATCTACTCATGTGGTGGGCCCTAGTGACAAGTTCAAGCAGGTATACGAGCCCACTGGTGTTCTCACTTGGGCCCAGAGGCCATCCTTGGGTCTAATCCCTCCAACCAATTCCCCTCTTCCGCCCACGATCCCACCTATGGATACCCCACTTCTAGCTGTCGACAAGCGATCCCCTCGTGCCAAGCAAGGATCCTCATCTCTGCTCTCAAAGGTTGAGAAGCTTTCTTAGAAGCAGTAGCCGGCCTATAGCAAATTAAGGTGCCTGAGAAACCGCTTGTAGATAAAGAAAATCTTACAATAGAGACAATCTTGAGGAACACCTTCCAACAAGTGTCGCTCTATGACATGTTGCAACTAGATGCAAGTTTTAGAAGTGACACCCTTGCAATTATTCAATCACTTTACCTCAGAGCAGGTCCTAGTGGGCAGGCACCTCCTAGTACACCATCAAAGTCCTATATGATATCCCATCCCACTACTCTCCTCACCTCTTATAGAAGCCCTCGTCTCACCGTGTCCGTCTTGGGGCGGCAATTCTCACGAGTGATAGTGGATGGTGGATCTGGCATCAACCTGGTACTTGAGTTCACTATGTTGGCTTTAGGTCTATAGCCTATCCACCCTGCTCCCTTCACAGTTACGTTGACCCTCCAGAGGACAGTCTACCTAGTGGGCATAGTGGACAAGGTGCCTCTTCATGTACAAAACTTCACCTTTAACTTGGATTTTCTTGTGGTTTCTTGTGGTTCGTCTTCCCCAGGTTGAGAGCATATTTCCTTTGCTCATCGGTAGACCATGGTTGTGCTACACTAAAGTGCTTCATGATTGGGGAAACGATGCCATGTGGATACATACTCCTAGCTCCCTAATGCAACCCATTTGCCTAGAAGGAGCCATGGATCCTGTAGTGCAGCAAAGTTCTTTGTCTATGGAAACCAACCCTGAACAAGAATAGTCTACTCCACCTGACAGGTCAGACAAAGATCTGCTGGAGTGGTTGGATGCTACTAAGTCTATGCCTTGTTATGGGTCTCTATTCAATCTCGACCTAAAGATACATTCTCCTTCAACATTTCTATTATCACTGAACCCAGTAAGCCCTTGAGCCAGCTCCAAGTGTGCCACCCAAGCTAGTAGCCAGTGTAGCGATCATAGAGGTAGTGCAAGCCTTCACCTCAACCTCCTCGGTGTTTGACTCTCCCACCAAACCAAAGCTCTCCTCTGTATATGATGAACTTCCCTTCGACAAGCTTCCAAAAGGACGGTTACAAGAAGAATATGTTTTCTTTATCTCTTTTGCCATTCTAGTCATCCTTTGCAGCGTTCAATGCTTTGGAACTAAGAAGGTGGTGGTTGTCTTTTCCACGCGTGTCCTTGTGTGGTTTTTCGTTATAGACAACATTGGCATCTTCAACATCTTATAGCTTAGTGTGGCACCTTTCGGAATTTCAATCCCTACCTTCACCCCCTCACCCCTACCCACCCTTCCTTCCCCTCTCGCCCCCCCCCCCCCCCCCCCCCCCCCCCCCCCCCAGACCATGCCCTCACCCGCTTGCCCCTCACCACCCTCCCTTACCCTCTCCCCCCTACCTACCCCTCTCTTGCCCCTACCCTCTTCTCACTCGCCCCTAACCTCTCCCCACCCTTCCCTACCCCCCCCCCCCCCCCCCCCCCCCCCCCCCCCCCCCCCCCCCCCCCCCCCCCCAAAATCGTCCCACCGCCTCTCTTTCCCTCGTCCCTACCTAATCTCCCCTCGCCCCTACTTATCCATCTCACCCCCTTACCCTCTTCTATCTAGCTTCTTTCCCCTCTTCTTGTCCAATCCTACTGTTCTTGCCCCTAACCTACTGGCTTAGCGTAACAAGATTACGTCTGGCTGAAGAATCTGGGTAGGCATTTATGAAGGATATCCCTTTCCTTTCAATCATCTTGCAATTTTTTGAAATTTTTGGTGTTTTCTTGGATATGCAGTCCCTTCAGAGCCTTGGTTCACATAGCCATATTCAATGTTTCCTCTCACTGAGACGGTGAGAGGTTTTGTGGCGGGCAAGCTGTAGCAAGGCTACAGTGTCACTTGCACATGACAAGCAGTTAGTTGCAGTTGTGGGCTGGAGTTCACAATGGACGGACTCTCACTGAACAATGACATGTGGCAAGTGGTACGGATGGTGGTCTAGTGGACACCGTGGCCAGGTCACCACCACCTAAGTTGGGAGATAGGCTTAGCTGGATTGGGATATCTAGTAGTTGTTGGTGGATATTTAGGGATACATATGTGTGGTTGGTTTCAGTTGTCAGATCTGAATAATCATCATCTACTTTTGTGTGGTCATTGGTTTAGAGTCTAGCATCTTGAGCTCATAGCCTTTGACACGAAAGGGTCGTTGAACATTAGTTTTAGACCTTCTTAAGAGAGTTAAGACTTTTCTTATGTCATGTGATACAAGTGGGGAACAAAAGGGAAGAGTTGTTCCATATAAAGTTGGGAAACATAGTGAAGTATGCAACTCATACTTTAGAAACATTGACTATTGTGCATCCATTAAAACATTGAATGCATTTATTGCATGGGGTAAACTTTGATTAAGAATTGACACAATTTTAGACAACAAAGATGGATTTAAATACGTGGCTAGGAAAGAAAATGAAGGTGTTGATGTGTTGAGTTGTAGGCCAACGTGTAACCCTTTCGACAGTTGTGTGATCTAGTTTGATTGATGATACTCATGCAAAAATACAATTCTTTATTCTCCAATTTTGGCATGAAAATCTTTGCATGATGTTTGAAAATTGGTTTCGTTTTTACAAGGGAAAGTTTTGTTGTTTGATCACTTGTGTACTCTCGTCAATTCATTTGAAGAGATAAATATTGTGGGATTTTAATAACTTTCCTCTTTTGGGGCATCCTCGATTCAACAAAACACATAAGAAGATTTAAAATTTATTTCTTCAAGCCAAGACTAAAAAAAGATGTAAAAGCTTGTATGCGTGAATGCTTAGCCTATCAACATGAGAAAATTGAACATACACAAATGTGTGGGGAATGGCAGCTCTTAAATATTCCTTTATAGGAGTGGGACTTGAATTCAATGGATTTTATCACCAAATTGCCTACCACAAGGGGAGAAATGATGCAATCTATGCGGTTGTAGACAAGCCAACAAAACTTGCTTAACTTTTTTCCAATGAAAAAGATTGATGCAATCTTGAATGCTGCATGCTTGTTTATGCAAGGAAATTTTTGGTTACATGGTTATACCCAAAAGTGTTGTGTGAAACAAAGACTAAACATTTACATCACAATTTTGCCAAGCCCAATCCAAAGTCACTAGCACACAATTGCACACGTCTACTACTTTCCATCCACAAATTGATGTATAAATTGAAAGAGTCAAATGATAACCAAAATAATTGGAATGAAATGAAATGTGAAAAAATTTAGTGTTTCTAATTGTGTTTTGGGTTGTCTAGAGTCCATATACCAATTTTGGTTTCAGTGAGAAAATATCCTAGATCTACAAATCTTAATGAGTACCTCTTTTGGATGTAGGCTTTGAGCACTTTTGAGTGAAAATTTGGAAAAGTTATCTATGACTGAAATATCTTGTTTACCTTGCATAGTGGTACTTTGAAGACCTTAGACCTAGGACCATTAGGTGGGAACCATGCCCAATTCTGAGGTGCTTTAGGTAGGGAACCATGCCCAACCTCGAGATAGCTTCCCAAAAGTTACCTTTTTCACAAGAGTCACCTATTTTCACTTAAAGCATTAAGAATACATGTTAGGCCTCACCTTTTTCACTCAAAGTATTGAGAACACATGCCAAGCCACATATCAGGCCTCACCTTTTTCACTCAAAGCATTAAGAAAGCATTTCAAGCGACATGTTAGGCCTCACCTTTTCCACTTGAAGCATTAAGGCCACATGTCAGGTCCCTAGCCAAGTTGCCCCAATTAAGCCTAAATCCTATTGGATGGCCTATAGGCTTGGCCAATGAGAATTAAGCTTATACATTTAAAAAAAATCCCATTAAAAGAATCAATAAGAATTAAGGCCCCTAAATTTCCATAATAACGTCATGAACTCGAGCTATAACACCTCTTCCATGGCCTCTTCTTGCATTCCTCCCTCCACGACAAACAGGGTGACCTCTACCATTCTATGCTATTGGAAGTGCCTTTGCATCTGTTGCTACATTTCTTCTGGGGCAATGATTTTTGTAGTGACCTACCTTGTTACACTCATAACAACATACATTTTGGATGCTGCGGTTGTGTTGCTATAGTTGCTGCTACTATAGGGTGAGGTTAATAAGTTTGATTAACAAGTATAGGGTTCCAATTATTGGGGTTACCTCTCTAATTCCTAAAATTTGATCTCTCTTGATTCCTCACCCCTTATTAGCTAGAGAGCATCCTCGAGTGATATGGATCTCATTCCTTCAAGGCGTGTATCCAAGGAATGATTTGGTCCTTGACAACGGTCCTTGAAAAAATCTTACTACTTGCATCAACAAACGAGGCAAAATAATACAAGCATAGTGTGATTTTCAGGTTGGGTTCTTGCAGCTTCAAATGTCTTCCATAAACTTGATCCAAACTTTGGATCACACTCAATTCGGGTTCCTTCCCTTTGAATTTGGGAGGTTGGGTTTTTCATAAAAATATTTTCTCGTGTATGACAGTGTACAAAGGTAGTGGATGATACATATGCAATGATACACTTATCGATGGCTTGATTTATGACTCAAGACAAATTTACTTTCAACAACTCAACCCAAAAGCTTAACACATGATTTAAAGAAAACATAAATCTTTTATTATTGTCGAAACTATTTACAAGGGTTGCTTGTGATAATAAGCTATAGGATTCTATGAGCAGACTATCCTCGTACATAATGGTATAGGTGATACTCATTCGTAAGCACCTCTCAACAATGTATTATCTCATTAGCATGGTAATCCTTATATGCATAATTCCTAAGTTCATAAATTAGAGGTCTACTTGTGATCATAGGAAAATTCTCTATGAGTTGAAAAATCTTCACTCGCTGCAGTGGAACAACTTTGATAACTCTATTGTAGATCCACCCGTTTTCAAGGAAGTTTGTATTTTCCAACCTTTCTCATGGTGGCCAAAAAATAATATAATTGGATCACTTGTAAGTCCTCCATCTAGTGTAGCTTCTTGAGATCCGTCTTGAGACATGCGATCTTTGAAACATATATGTATAGGATTCCGTCATCATTGCTCCAAGCCATCTTCTAGCCTTTGTTGATCCTTGAGGAAGGCGATGAAAAATCCTTCATTAATAATATGATTACGTCTCGTCAAAATGTATATTTAGGCAACTTACAAGCCACAACATACATCAATTGGAATATTATGAGGTATTCGACAATGGGATCCTCTTAAAACATTAATTTTTTATGTTATGCTATCCTATACTTATCTAAACAAAACACATTTCTTTAAGGAAACAAGAATCCTAGAACCATAACCTAGGCTTCGATACCACGTGAGAGGTCCCCACCCGTGTCACCATAACCACTGGGAAATTGGAGGGCACCTGACATGTTGCTAGACCGTATCTATTGGAAAGCATAGTCAAGACAAATCAAATCCAGTGGACAAGCTCTAGTCACAAAGTAACTCGTGTCTAAGCCATTAAAGAGGGGTTCTAGAGGAAAAGCGTGAAACTAATGCAAGAGTTAAGTGTTCCTTATTCTTGTCTTCCAAAACAAAGATCTTCAAATGCGTTTTTTTCCATAGCTTCCAGAGACATAAACATCTAAGAGTTTTTCGACTCTTGGCACAATGAAATTCTAATTTATTTTTTCCTAAACAAAGGGGAGTCGATATTTGCTCGACTAATTAGTCCTACCCATCCATAGACATGGAAACCCGAGCTAGTCCCCACTTTCCACCCCCACACCAACACTTTAAGCTTGTTTCTTAGTCACTCCTAATAGGTTGTTCACAACACAAAATTCCTTTTTTATGGTTACTGTCACATGTTCATTAAAATAACCCTTTCAAATAGTAAAAATCAGCACCAAACAAGCTTTCCTAGAAAAAAATCAACATCTGATACTACTTCATATTTATTCCAATACTCGAGAATTGTAGAAACTTCATCCGGTGGATGTTTACTCCACCCGTTGTCCTTGGCTGCCCATACAACCAATAAATGCTACACCTCTTAGAGGAAATGATTGGGTGAGTCATAATATATGCTCATAGAAATGAACTAAGCTATCTCATAAAACGGATGAACATTGTGTATAGAGATACATGGCTCCTGCGTAGAACGCGAGATACCTCCATGTGATCAAAAGGGAGTTCGGATTAAATCAATATTGGAACCTTTGAAGTAGGATCGAGAGAGTCCTTCCTAAGCAAACATTCCTTCTACTTTTAGAGTGTATATCATCATCCACTAGTACTTCAACTCTAAGAAAATAACAAGGTTCAAAGTGATGTAGTTTCCATTTGGGAGTAGCTCAGTGTTTTAAGAATGATTTTTTGTTCCTACTCTCGATGTAATGAATATAATGTAACTGAAAGAATTTTCTACCTCCTTGTGAGCAATGGCATCACTTTGTGACATGATTGGAACTTCTTTGTTTATAAGTGCCTTCTCTTTACCATTCCCACGTCTCATGATTATGAAAATCACCAAATTAAATTCTTTAGGGTGCTGTTTTTCACTACTAATACTTTATCAACTTGATAAATTGTGAAGTAATACATCAAGAAACCATTGAAAAATAAGGTAAATAATTACAACTACGTTAGAACATGTTTCACTTTAATGCCAACAACTTATGGTTACATCGTACTAACACTCATACGTTGCTTTTCAACACCATAGACTTATGGCAGATTAGGTACAAATACTCATACACTAATCACAATCGAGCGCATTTTCACACATTTATGGTTGACAATGACGTACCTTCACTATAGGCTTAATGCATACCAAGAACTTAAAATAGGAAGTACACGGATATCTTAATTAAAGGAGTTGATGATATGGTTTTTGACAATTTAATTTCCTTCTCTCAATTTTTAAGGGGGAATGAACAAGAAATGTGTAACCCAACATATAAGAGTGCACAAATAGAATGCAAAATGAGTAATAGCACCTTGATGCACAAGTAAAACATATGCTTTGATTCAAAAGCATCTTTCATGTGTGTACAAGTATCATAGGATAGGTTATAATAGGTAGAATTCATGCCGTTTCCAACTATTTTTAAATAGGTAAGAGTAAAAGATTGTAGCAGCATTTTGGAGATAGTACATAGAAGTAGATCAATGCAACAATTCTATTATCTCAATATGCTTTGGAGTTATTGGTCTCACAAAGCTTTGGGGATGCTTGACCAATGTAATTGCCACAACAACACAGTCTCCTTATCCAAATTTTGCGTCCAAAGGGTGAGAAGAAGGCTGCTTTTATAGTCATGCCTGAGCTATTCCCTTGCTTCCCAAGCTAGCCCCCTCCTTCTTAGGGGGGCAATGATAAATTTTGAGCGCTTCTGTCTATGTGGCAGTGCTTAAAAAGTTTGAAGATCAATAAAATCAACAACTTTTGCTTGTCCCACGTAGGCATTAGCGCTCGAAATTTAACCGCATCGTTCTTAGGGTGTCTCCTACTGCTATAACTAGCTGTAGAGGTGTCATGGGCTCCCTTGCTTGCTAAGAAAGAAAGTCTTCAAGGGTCCAATCCCTAGTCATAATGTGTGTTGCATGCCATCAACTAGGGTTTTGTAGGAGAATGTGCGCACGTGCTTCTTTTCGCTTAGTCTTTGGTCGTGGGTGAGCTCAACATGTGATGGTGGTGAGGCAAGGATATAGAGGAGGTGGTTGTGTTTGCTAGGATCGAAGCCCTTCAAATATGAGGTTTGGCGGCATCTTATAAAGCTATCTTCATAATCTAACCGGACATTTGTATTGACTCATGAGATGAAAAACTTTAGCTTTCTGTAGAAAGTATACATTGAACCATAATAAAAAGATAACCAGTCCTCATTGCAATTATAATCGAACCGCATTGATGGTCTAATGACATAGTGGAAAATTTGGCATCGTTAGATACAATGAGCTTAGAGCTAGGTTATCTTTGGGGGTGGGGGGGGGGGGGGGGGGGGGTGGGGAGTGATTCCTATCAAATGTCATAGCAAGTGCTTGTTTTTCCTATTTACTGTTTTGAAAAATTGTTTGATAACATTAGGTGGCGGGACTCGATGTTCAAACAGTTCATTCTTGTTCTTGCTATTAGGTCTCCGCAATCTCAGAAAAATAAAAATTCTTTCAAAACATAAGTGAAGTGTGAGTTGAAGAACTGAAAAGACAGATGAAGGTGAAAAGTCAAAAGACATATAAAGGTGGAAAGTCAAAATACCTTTTGTGTCCATATAGGGTAGAGGAGCTAGTTTAGAGACGCTGAAGTTGCGCCATCAATTGCGAGAGCTCTGTTGCTGCTGCAACATTTCGAGCATGGATGGGCGCAAATGAAAGTGGTGCGCAGCAAGAGTCTCCAACAAAAACTGCAACCCGAACAAAGCTCCACAGGCAAAGATCGGCACTGATCACAGATTCCTGTGTAAAAAATTCGGGTACCAAAGGAGCAAGCGCCACTGCCAACAAGACTCGAACACGCAATCGAACGACGAAGATCTTTCCTCAGCCAATTTAACCACGCCTGCAATTGATGTCTTACGCCTTAGAAATCGTGCATCATTGTCTTTATATTTGGGGGTCGATAGGTCCCTAAAAAGGGACACGTCTTTTTACTGGCTCCTCTACCCTAAAGAGGTGGTCAACTTCACATTGGTATATTTGTGTTTTTTTTCCCTTTTATGTTCCCTTTAGCGTTTTTTCTCTCTTTAAAGTGTTCTCTCTCTCTCTCTCTTTCTCTCAATGTTGTATGCGTCTTTCCCAACCAATACCGTGGCAAATCTATGTGCCTCATCATTGCCCATTTCTATTATTGTTGTTGAGGGAATCTTTGAATCAGGATTACCTTTTAATTTTTTTGGTGCGAATCAGCTCGTAGTTTATAACGTGCTCTTTTATACGTCGCCACCTTTCAAATGCTTTCAAAGGTACGCAAATAGTCGCGACCCTCCCAATCCTCTTGTCTTGCGCGGCAGCTTCCGTCCTCTGCATTTTCGACTACTCCAGCTGTCTTGCTGAACCAGGTATGGCGAGTGGATCACTCATGTGTGTGTTTGAGAGAGAGAGAGAGAGAGAGAGAGAGAGAGAGAGTTTTTTCACCCGTGTCGCCTGACCACACCTATTTTTCGACGCCCAAGTCGAGAAATAGAATGCCATTGTTCTGCTGATTTTGGAACGCTCAAAATCACTAGTAGACGCGGTATTGTTTATCTAAGCAGAAATCACAGATCTTCCACCGTCTACCACCCCCACGTTATACACATGAGAATGTAGCTACAATCTATCAAGATGATGAACGTGTGTTCAAGGGAGCGGATTACACATGCTTAAGCACTGGAAATTTATATCAACTTGCACATACAACGTGCTTTATCGTAGTTTCTAGCAGCATAAAAGCGTGATCCATACTTGCACTGTGCATAAAACTTTTGTTAGGGTGCTGGTGGATGGCATTCCCGACTCTTTGGGTGCGATCTTCCATCAAATCTGATTTTCCTGACCCGACATTGTTTTGTCACATCTTCTCCTAGCATTTCTTTATTGTTTCTGCATTCTCATAAGAGAAAAATAAAAAAGATCCTTGATTAGTGTCCCATAAGTAAGAGTGGGTACTTTTGTGGCCTCTTTATTCTAGTGTTAGCGGGATGATCAGTGTACATCTCTTCCATGGTGTCAATATGATTCTCTGTTTCTCTCTCTCTAACACATACACACTCCAATCCTGGAGTCCTACACCTCTTTAGCTTCTTAATCTCCCTGTCTGCACATATCCTGACGCCTTTACTAATCCAGTGGTTTTACCCTCAGCTTTGTGCTTCTTGGAGATCTTGTATTATGTCCTTAGACATCAGGATGGGGGCTTGAGCAATGTCTGACGAGTGTGAACCGGCGCAAAGTGTAACACACCCTTAGTGGAAGGGAGGACCCTGGGCTCATTTGTGAGCTATCTATGATGGACCATAGATCCTTGGCAGTGCTTGCCCGACACCGAAGCTAGGGTGTGGGCTGGTGGTATGGGGCACCAGTCCTTGAGGTAAGGCGCTAGACCAAAGTAGTTGCAGGCCCGTTGCAAGCTTCCAAGCTCGGGGGTGAGCTAGTTCTTCTCTATGGCTGAGAGGCGAGTCAGATGTCTATCCTTTATGTTGTTCTATGTGGTGTTTGGCTTGTGTCATGTCATGTGTGGGGGATGGATCCTTTGGGAGCAATAACATTGGTATCAGAGCAGCTTCCTGCTCGCTTACATGGACATGGCTACATGCACAAAACCTTGGGGGATTGTGATGGTCCAACCTGAATAGGGTGGTATAGGACGCTACTAGTGGGAGAAGTGGACAAGGGGGCACATGCCATCCAGTGGTGGGGAGTTTGGTATGTCTTTTCTACTTCCCATTTCCATGGAATCTTGCATGTGGTGTTTTGATGTTGGCGGGAGTCACATGATGATGGAAATCAGCTGTTTTCAGCCATGGGGAGCCCCTTGGGAATGCTAGCAGCCCTCTTGGCACAGCCAGGCTGGTAAGATCACTGAGAAAGAAGAGAAAGGAGAATGGGAACCATTGGACAGCAGCCTCCATTGTTTTTGGGTATTTTGTTGACCAAAGAAGCCATGGGTCGGAACTAGGGTCAGACCAGGGAGCTAGTGAATCCCCTGGGGCATTTCTTCGTTCACCGTGATGAGAGTGTCTTGCTACAAAAATCTGGCTGCTCCACAGAAGCTCTTTGCATGGTATTACTAGCTGATTGAGGGGTGTTCTGTCCGTTTCAGTATCGCAAGCTTGGGGCAGTCATTGCCTAATGGTTGAAAGCTTCATTCTGAGGCATCTAGCTGCTGCGTATCCGCTTCAGCTAGCAGCATGAGCAGCCAGTCTTCTGTCACTTTGGGACTGTGGAACCACAATCTGCTGGAAGTGTAGTATGCTTGAGTGTGTGCCAAAACCTGGCCACTATTGATGTTGGGTGGCTGCAGCTGCTGAGCCGGAACATTTGCATGCCTGTATACTAGCCTCGATTCCTCATTGCAAGCCAGCTTGGGGGACCAAACTGGCGCAGGCCAGCTAGACCCATTTGAGGCAGACATGTGGCTCTGTTTGGGCACCATAGGGTGCAACATTAGGCAACTATGTGGCTCAGTTTGGGCAGCACACAGGGTGCATCATTCAGAAGATATGTAGCTTAGTTTGGGCAGCCTATAGGGTGCAACATTAAGCAAATAAGGCTCGGTTTGAGAAGCACACTTGGTGCAGCATTGGAAGATATGTGCCTCTGACATGTGTATTTCTGCTAGTGCATGGTTTGCTTAGTCAAAAATGCATGTGTGCATAGAGTTGTTCATGGTCTGTTTTGCAGGCGTAATCGAAGGCGATCACTCTTTTTGTTTGGCACAAAAAGTGGCTATATACTGTCTACAAAGAGACCGTTTGGGATGTACAAAGGCCTATTACCCAGAGACTAAACAAGTACAATCACATTCATATCATTATCCTTGTTGAGTTCTCAAATATGAATCATGATATTTATGAATTATTTAGCAATCACATCCAAATCGCGCTGATCCCTCACGGATGTCTTGACTTACTAAATCTCTTCACTTTTAGATTCACATCACCTAGGTGCACAAAGACAATATTCTGCACACATTTTGGTTGACTGAAGGCCCTTTGCCGTCATGCCTTTCAGAGGGCACAACATCCTGCAACACCACACCCACCACCTCGACAACCTGTGTCTGCAACAATCTCACACGTTTTAGCTACTCCACCGGACCAGCCACTACCAGACATATCCTCTACTTCACGGCATCCGCCCAGGGCTACCTTACACTTTAGCTATGGAGACTGACGTCCCACCTCTGCCATCTTCACAAGTCCCTCCCCCCCTTCCGCCTCCACCCAGTGGCATTGCAGCACCCTCACCACCTGCCTCCCACCCTAGTCCACCCACCCTCACCCATGCCACTCCATCCTCTCCACCTCTATTGTGTGCGCTACCCCCCCCTTATGTTCCTCGATCCTTCATAGCTAATGCATTGGTAGCTTGGCAATTTTCTAGAGCTGAGTATAGTGGTGATAGCATTGGTCCTCGGTAGTACATTTTATGGCGTGCCCAGAAGGCACGCTCTATTCTAGGTAGTAGGCATAGTCCCATGCTCTCCTTCTCCCTACCTTTTGCTGGCACGGAGACATGGACAAAGGTTTCAGTCATGGATTTTGTTCTACGACATAATTTGCAGGCTATCCAAACTTGGGCAAGCTGCATTCATGCATTACTACTGACAGGCTTGCACAAAGTATAGGAGCTATACAGTGGCTCCACACAAAGGATTGTTACTGTTTACCAATGGTCCAGTATGTGGACTATACATCTGTGATCCCTCGCACCATGCTAGTACGGTTAGAGTTGGTAGGAGTTTCCACACTGGGATGCTCTTCATACTACTTTGGTTCTTGATTTACAGCTACTTGCTCCTTTGCTTGAGGATAGCGCCCACGATCACTATCATATGATGAGGATGTGCTTCCATTAGCTCAGTGTTGCCAAGAAACGCGTTTCTTCACTCATGAAACCTACGAAACGTTTTAGAAACGTTTCTGTATGAGTTTGGATGTTTCAAAGGTAAAGTCAAGGCTTGTAAGTTTTCGCACGTCAGGCTATAGTGTTGATTTTTTAATGTCATGAAATCCTCAATCTCATAAATGTAGCTTCTGTCTTGCTTCTAATGATGAAAGTTAGTCATATTTTCCCTCTTTTTCATGTCTAAGATCTCAGCTTATACCACTTAAACTTACGTACATTTCTTTAGTTTGCACGAAACTTCTGTTTTGGCGTTTCTTTCTCGGACAAAACCGCTTCGAAACTCGTTTCAAACGAAACGTTTCGAAACTCCGTGGCAACTATGCATTAGCTCTTGTTCCATGGCTTCGGCCAGGGATCAAGAGGGCTCGACATTGATCCTTAGTCTTTTTGTTGTTTGACACGGTTGATGTATGCCTTTGAGGATTCAGATTCATCATTGGATCTACATATTGTCACTTTGAATGTTAAACGCAGAGGGGTTGCTCATAGTTACAGGGGACGCCCATTTTTGGGCTTCCCGTCCCCACTTGTTGTCCCGCCCTCTTTTTTTTGATGAGGCTACTGGTAGAAAAGTATCCCAAAACCTCTAGCAATAAGTACCCAAGGCATCTTCTTTTGTCATCTGCAGATGATGTCAAGCCGTGATGACATCCTCCTCATACACTTCTATAAGCCATGCTGAAGTGAAGACGTGTCTGAATTTTGTAGGTGCTTCCGTGCGCAACAGTAGGGTAGACCACCTTGTTTAGGCGTTACTTTTCAGATAAGAAGCTGCCCTTCGTACTTTGGAATGTTCTGAGAAACGGCCTCCCGAAAAGACATGTCAAACTGCTGTATGAATGCAAGGGCTCGATAGCTGTCCTTGTAGCATGAAAACGTGTCAAACTTGAGTGCTTGCCCACCCTCCTTGAAATCCTTGGTCTTCTTGCATACTGATTTAGATAGTGGAACTGTCTTCTCTTCTTCCCGTACATTGGCTTGTCAGAGTCAGAACCGTTAGACGATGGCTTATCCTCGTCGGAATTGTCAGAATGCTTGCAGTGCCTTCTAGACTTTTTGTGGGATCTGATTTTCTTGGTTTTCTTGCTTCTCTTGTTCTTCTGAGTCTTTCTCCGCTTTCGGAGCTTCCTGTCCTCCTCGCTGGAGTCGAAGAAAGAGGAGAACTAGGATCATCCTCGAAGAAAGAGAACTGGGATCATCCTCAAAGTAGAATTTTGACCCAAATAGCTGGGGTAATCTACTGAATGGATCTTCTTCTGAGAACTCTTCATTGTCTTCATCAATTTGCCGACCCTGTGCTCAAGGGTGTCATCAAATTCTTTTTGCGAGTACAACTTTTGCTTTTTTGCACTCGGATATGCTTTCTTCTTCATAGTAGACTTGAGAGAGGAAGAGTGGCATCGCGCCATCGTGAACGAACCTCGTCAAGCGGGTGCTTACTTTGGGTCCTTGAGTACTTGATCATTCTTTTGGCACAAGTGTCAACTTGACGCTATCGAGATCTCCAGGTCGGGTATGGGCCATGCTCTTTCCCATATTCCTTGGAGGAAGGTCTGCCCCCGTTAGAAGTTCCGTTGGTATCTGCTAATCCCCCATTAGGGTTGGGGTTGACTTCATCCTCACGAAGTCGGAGAGTCGGTGGAACAGCTCTTTCTTCACCGGATTCACTGCGAGAATTCATGTATGTTGTGGGAAAAGGGATTGGATTCTCCATAGTAGAAGAATCACTTGAGCTTTGATACCACTTTAATAGACTTGGACACTTCAAGCTGAAGATCTACATCAACACATGTGAGAAAACTGCAAACAGCTAAACTGAGAGAGAGAGAGAGAGAGAGAGAGAGAGAGAGAGAGAGAGAGAGAGAGAGAGAGAAAATGAAATGAAATGAAATGTTATATTAACGTCTTCAAAAAGGTCAGAATGACCTATGAGACCAAACTGATACAAAAGTGGTGAATCTGTTACAAAGTCTGGGTACCTTAGTACTAAAGTACTAAGTGTGAAAAGTGTGAAAGTGTGAAAATAAATGTGAAAAACTAAATACAAAGTATTGAATAAACTTCTTAGGAGCATTCTGGCTGTCTGGCTAGAATGCTTCTAATCCTTTGTTGTAGTCTCCTCCGGTGAAGTGTGCTTCTGCATCTCGGTCGTGGTCGTCTCGATTTCCTAAGCTCAATCGCCCTGTCAATGAGGGTGCCTTTGGTATGGATGTGGGTACTCCTTTGTGCTGGTTGCTGGTCTCTTGCTTCTCCTTCCCCTCCTGCTTCTCTCGATCCGAAGAAATCTGTGATCTGCCTCTAAGGCTGTAGTGCTCTTTGTCTTCTCATTAGATTATCCCTGTGCCAATGTATTTCCAGTAGGTACAAGCCTAAGCATCTGTGATCTTGGTATTGCATGACTTTATCTAGAGGTCCAAAGCCTTCTTTAAATAGGCAATGGAAACGCCCACGTATCTCATAGTATACGGTGCAATGGCATATGTAGTGCTATTCTGTCTCCGGTTCCATTCCGCATAACTTGCAAATTCTGCTCTCAGGTGGGATTCCCCTAAATCTGCCAAATTCAATTTCCAGCTGGTGTGAGGATGTACGAATCTGACCAATAGCACATCTCAAACCATGAGACAGGTGGGTATCCATGTAGCTCGGGCGAATCACAAATCCATCTTCAGATAGCTGTAGGAAGTTTTCTTTGTAGTCGGCCATCTTCGTGCCCAATTCTTGTGTAGGGTCTACCCATGTCCTCTTAGTATCCAACTGTATAAGATCCTGACGGATGATTTTATTAATCTCCTTTCGTGTAATTGCCAGTGATGGAGCCGCAAGAGAGTATTGGAAGGGGGGTAATCTTTTCTTTCTGAACCCGTGTCTCTGAAACCACGAAGACAGTTGCGCATACCAGCATGATGTATCCCCTTTCATTGCTAACTGTCGAGAGGATTCGAGGGCCAATCTGGTATAGCGGCAATTATTTGTATCCACAACCATGTATAAAGGACACTGATCTGGTAAGAGCTTCAATTTCTATCGGAGGGGCAGCTAGTTCCGCTCGGATAATCGCGTGTGGTACGGAGGCCTTGGCTCTAATCATTCGGGAAATCATAGATACCAAAGGTCTCTCCATTGGCTTCCAATTATCCTGATCCACAGATGGTCCCCAAATCTGGACCCCATAGAGCATAGCCGAAGCCACCACAGTATCAAAGAGCCAAAGTTTTGTTCGTGGTTCCTGAAATTGCACTTGTGAACACATCCTCTCCAACCCTCCCAAGGACGCAGAGAATCTGGACAATCTAGCCTCTGCTGCTTTCTTAAGAGTAAACTTCGGTCCTGCAAATACCACACCAAGGTATGTGTATGCATCTGTGTACTCTACTTTATCCTGGCCATATGCAAATGTAGGTGCTGATCTCCTAACCCACTGCGGTGTGGTGTTAAACACCATAACTTTGGTTTTACCCAAATTCACCGACAGTCCGCTGTCCTCCGCGAATTTATGTAATGCATCTAACTGCCTCTGCATTCCATCTGGTGATTCTGCTATCAATACAATATCATCTGCATACAACAACAAAGGGATCCATGACCCTGCAAGTTGAGCACCTCTGTCACCCTCTCTATCAATGTAATCTGATACCTCATCTATATACATACCAAATAAAGTAGGGGACAATGGGCATCCCTGCTTTACTCCAACGGTGGAATGAACAATGTCGGAATCCCCTTCTGGAGTACGTACATAACCAGTTACTGACCCATATAAGGCCATGATCCCCCAGATAATCTCTTTGGGGACCCCTAACTCTTGCATCCTGCGCATCAATCTGGCCCTTGGTACTATATCAAAAGCTTTCCGAAAATCCACAAAGCAACAATACATCCTTCTCCCGCTTGGTCTTCCTTCCTCAATAATGGCTCTGAGCGTAAGAATATGATCTAGAGTGGAATAACCCCTCCTGAATCCAGCTTGTCCTGTTGCCCTTATGCCCTCATTCTCTGCCATCTACTCAGTTTTTGTTCCAGAATGGATGCGTACAGTCGGGTCAATGTGTGACCCACCATAATGGTACGGTAGTTCCCGGGTATCATAGAATCCCCTGACTTGAAAATAGGTACGATAGTAGATAATTTCCAAGATTCAGGTAATCCTTCACACATGACCCGATTAAACAGACGAGCAAGGACTTCTGAAAGTAGATCCCTTGCATGAATCAAATGTTCTGCTACTAGACCCTCATGATCATATGCTCTTCTTGTCTTCATCTTATCAATGGCTTTTTCCACCATTTCCGTAGTAAAGAAAGTACTAGTAGCAGGGCATGGCTCTAGCGGATCTGGTAGTGGAGGCTGTCCAGATACCATATATAATGATGTTACATATTGACCCCAAATTACAGGAGAAGTAATCGTCGGAGGCGGTGAGTGCTCGTGAAATAAGTGCCAGGCCTCATGTGAGTCCTGACTCAAGAAAAGCTGATATAAATCCTTCTCCAGTTTGGCTAAAAATGCCCTTTTCTTGCGAGGTACTATACGCCGAAGAGCAATCCGAGACTGCTTATATGTGATGATCCCAAGTGTAAGCTCTTTTTGTACCTGGGTTCTCGTCTCTCTGCATTCCTCGTCATACCAACTGTTCTGAGGCATGTTCCCAGATCCTCTCTTTGGATCAGGTTGAGTATGTGGGTATGCCTCTTGTGCTGCTCCATGTAGTATCTCTGTTAACTGAGAAGTAATCTCCTCTACAGTATATACTGGCTCGGCTGCCCACATCCTATTATAGATCTTTGCCACATAGACTGAATCAGTCTCTTGTGTGAAAGTATATCTTGTGTGTGTCTTCTTCCTTGGTACTTGAGAGGCATTGTATTGGAAGGAGATTGATAAGGTCAGAGAGCATGATCCACTGCAATTCCAACTGGTCTGGGTCCCACCTTAAAGTCCTCGATACTAGAAAGAAAGCTTGGTGAAGTCATGACATAATCCACTGTGCTGGCCCCATGCCTGTGCGGGAAGCATGTGAATCCCCCAGATAAAGGGAAATTAAGTATGGCTAAACCATGTGTAGTTGCCATCTCCATGAGATGTCTACCATATTCAGTGTGTTCTTTATCCTGTGAGTTTCTAGTAAGCCCCCTCTGTGATAAATCCACTTCTTTGAGCATTTCCTCAGAGGTATCATAGAATACTGCTTGAGAGTTGGCCGTTCTAGCATTAAAGTCTCCTAAGAGAATGATGTCTCCATCTCTAGAAAACTCCCATATGTCATTACTCAATATGGAGAAAGGGGACCGTCCTTTAGGTGAGGAGTAGACTGATGTACTTGGAGGGAAGTAGCATATAGCGATATATAGAAATCTACCTGTCTTGGCTCTCATTCTCACCCACATATACCTTGCTTGTTCATCTTTCCTGATGATCTGTAGTAGTGGTTTCAGCTCTTCTTTAAATAAGACTGCTACTCCTCCTGAACCCCGGCTACCCCGTAGAGATCTTTTGTCTGGTCGACCAACTGTTTCCCATAAATAACCCTTCACATGTGGCATACGCTGTCCCGGTATCTGGTGTGTCTCTGAGTAGAAAACTATGTCTCTGTCCCTAAAGCTGTCTTCAAAGGCACCTACATCTAGCCTATACGATCCATTACAATTCCACGCCGCTATCCGGAGCGTCGCCCCATAGGTCTTGCACCGTCATGCTGAGCGCTTTTCCAGAACCACTACTTTCCCTCCTCTATAAAAGGCGATTTTCCCCTTTTCTCTTGCTGCCCTGATCTCTGGCATCAACTCTTGCATGTGTGCCACTTGTGCCAATGTAAGGTCATCTCCCAAGAAAATACCGGTTTTCTTAAGAGTTGGCCTCTTCTTTAGAAATTCTTTCCTTATTTCTATATTCGGGAAGCGGAGAATAAGTGCCCTATCCTTTACGTTTCCCTCACATCGATTCCTTTCTTGCCCACTCTCCATGCACTTGTGTGAGTGGGCTCTGTGATGCCCATGCGTTGTAGCAGTTCCTTCACTTCTTCATCTACATTCTCTTTGTCTTTGACCCCTGTGACCCGCACATGTAGAGCCCGATTCTTCCTTTTCTGCTCTTCCTCAATGGTCATATTAATAATAGTGGAGGTAGGTGTGGTATCGGGCATCTGGGCCTTCTCTTTCTTCGCATCCTCAATCCATTTCTCTGCTTCATCAACCTTTTCTTGTGTCTTACAAAGACGTTCCGCCCATGAAGATGCCGTTTTCGATTTCTGTTCATCTCCTTCCCGTATAGCTTTCATCTGATCCTTCATGTCCTCGAGCTCCTTCAGCACCGAAGGTTGGTCGTCTCCCTTCTCCTTAGTTACAGATTTGCAAGCCGTAAGTTCTCCTTTTAGCTCCTCAATTATTGCATCTTTTTCCCCCATTTGCTTTTCCATATTTGTTCTCCATGCTTCAAAACTTGCTACTGCCTCATCGATTTTCTTTTGCATAACGCATTCTGTTACATTTACTTCGGCCTTGATTAGGTTTCGTAATTCCGTTTTCAAGCTCTGAATCTCCTCGTTCTGTATCCCCCGGATCTCTCTCCTTAGTTCTCTCATCATGTCTCCATACATGGAGTTCCTGTAGCTCTCAGCGTTCGCGTGCATTTCCTTCCTGATGTCATCCCTCATATAGTTTAGCTCTGATTTGAGCATTACCTGGAACTTCTCCATCATTAGCTCATCATGTATCCTGGAGGTTTTCCCCACTCGTAAGGATCCTGGTGATAGTACAATATCTCTGTTTCTCTGTTTAAATGTAGCTGTTGTTTTTTTGGGGGTGGTGTAGCTATCTACACCTGGCCCTTCCCCTTCGGTAGGCGGATCCATCGAACCCGAGCCACAAATGTGGGGTAGGGTATTACGGTGAGGAAGTCCTACATGTAGAAGAGCTTGCAGAGAGAGCGTGTGTGCGTACGGCCCTCGTGCGGCCGAGAGAGAGAGAGAGAGAGAGAGAGAGAGAGAGAGAGAGAGAGAGAGAGAGAGAGAGAGAGAGAGAGAGAGAGAGAGAGCACGATAGAGTTAAACCGGGGGGGGGGGGGGGGCGGGGTGGGACAGCGCGCGGGGTAGGGGGGAGAGAGAGAGAGAGAGAAAGAAAGAAGAAAGAAAGAAAGATTTTTAACGTCTATGTCAGGCCGAAATCGGCCTATGAGACAAATCAAATGTACATGGTGTGTATGTCATCCGTCTATCGGAAAGACAAATGAAACAAAAACTGATACAAAACTGAACTGAGTGTAGGTAGTGGGGTATCTGAGGAGAGAGAGAGAGAGAGAGAGAGAGAGAGAGAGAGAGAGAGAGAGAGAGAGGGGCAGCACGATAGAGTTAAAATTAAAAAAACGATAGAGTTAAAAAAGGGTTAAAAAGATAGTACGTTAAAAAATTAAAAGCCTAAAAAGTTAAAGGGTTAAAAAACAGAGAGCGATAGAGACAGAGAGAAACAGCGCGATAGAGAGAGAGAGAGAGAGATGGCTCGTGATCGTGCTCCCTGCTGCCCTGTACCCTTGCGCCATCACCATGTGGCCTGCCCCCCTATCGCGTTTCTCTTCCCTCAGCTTTCGCGCTCACCTGCCTTTCCTCCTCCCGTTCGCAAGGCTTTCCTGTGCAGGCCTGCACAGTCGACCGCTCCTCACGCTGGTCTTACTCTGCCTCACAGACCCGCAGAGAGAGAGAGAGAGAGAGAGAGAGAGAGAGAGAGAGAGAGCCGCAGGGTGTCGGCGCCTTCATCTTCTAGGCTGCTAGGACGACTCGTTGCCTCACAGACCCTCAGAGCGAGCTAGCTAGCTTGGCCATATCTACATCCATGCTCTTTCCCATATTCCTTGGAGGAAGGTCTGCCCCCGTTAGAAGTTCTGTTGGTATCTGCTAATCCCCCATTAGGGTTGGGGTTGACTTCATCCTCACGAAGTCGGAGAGTCGGTGGAACAGCTCTTTCTTCACCGGATTCACTGCGAGAATTCATGTATGTTGTGGGAAAAGGGATTGGATCCTCCATAGTAGAAGAATCACCTGAGCTTTGATACCACTTTAATAGACTTGGACACTTCAAGCTGAAGATCTACATCAACACATGTGAGAAAACTGCAAACAACTAAACTGAGAGAGAGAGAGAGAGAGAGAGAGAGAGAGAGAGAGAGAGAGAGAGAGAGAGAGAGAGAGAGAGAGAGACGAACAAAGCGGCGGAGTTCCGCTTCTAGACGCACTTACCCCAAAGACTTGGCGCCTCTTCTGATATTTCTTTATTATTGCTTCACAAAGGTACAATGTACGAGGGTCCTCTCGCCATGATTGCTCCCAAGCTAATCTGAGAGAGAGAGAGAGAGAGAGAGAGAGAGAGAGAGGCACTCACAACTCTTATAAAGAGTGCAAGAGGCCCAAAAGTTGGTGCCCCCAAAAGCTGGTGTTCTCAAAAGCTGCCACTTAAAAGCCCTGCGCCCAAAAGCTGCCAGCATAAAGAGCGTCGCGCAAAATCCGTGTCAGCCGTATGGAGGTGCCACATCAGCATACCTACGCAATTTGGGGTCCAAGCTTTGTTTTTAAAGGGTTTAGGTCCCTTGGCGCATATATGCAAGTTGATGGGGTTAGGTTTATAAACCCTAACCCCCCCCCCCCCCCCCCCCCCCCCCCTCTTCCACTTGGCCAATCTTTTAAGTTGAGAACTTGCCATGTCACAAAGTTGTGACAAGACTCAAGAGCAAGTCGAGAATATCTATCTCGGGGCAGCGTCCTTATATTGTGGAGAAACTGTAGCGGGAAGGCACCACGTGCCAACGTAAAAGAATAGACGAGACAACTTCAAACACTTCAAAACAACTGAACTGAGAGAGAGGGTGCATGACCCGTGACACGGGGAGTGGCAGAATTCCACCACAAGCGAGCACTGGCATCAAACCCTGGCACCCCTTTTGGTATTTCTTTATATTGCTTGATCTCAGCAACGCCGGAACCCCTCTGCCCTGCACTCCCACGTGGAAAAATTGCCAGAGAGTGGGCCCTAGGCACGTATTTAAAGGCCCTTGGCCTTGGAAAGCGGTACATAAAAAGCATCCAATCCTAGAAGCATCTGGCCTCCCAGAAGCAGCCAACACAATTTCAGGGAATTTTGTACAGCCTGCCACATCATTAGCCACCAGTGTGAAATAGGGAATTCTTTAAGCTGCCATGTGTCACTTTCAGTGCAAATTTTAATGTAAAATCTGGAAGCGCCGTCTTGCTCTGTCTGCTCTTAAGGACGAGTATGCTTTTAGAAAAGCACACGCCTGAAGCTCTGATACCACTGTAGCGGGAAGGCACCACGTGCCCAATGGAAAAGAATAGATGAGACAACTTCAAACACTTCAAAACAAGTGGGCTGAGAGAGAGAGTGCACGACACACGACACGGGGAGTGGCGGAATTCCACCCCAAGAGAGCATTGGCCCCAAACCGTGGAGCCCCTTTCGGTATTTCTTTATATTGCTTGATCTCAGTACAATGCCGGAACCCCTCTGCTCTGCACTCCCACGTGGGAAAATTACCAGAGGGTGGGCCCTAGGCACGCATTTAAAGGCCCTTGGCCTTGGAAAAGCTGTACATGAAAAGCATCCATTTTTGAAAGCATCTGGCCTCCCAAAAGCAGCCAGCGCAATTTCAAGGAATTCCGTACAGCTTGCCACATCTTCAGCCACCAGCGTGAAACGCAGAATTCCGTGCAAGCTGCCACGTGGCACTGCCAGCGCTAATCGAGGGCGTATGTATGGCTGCCACGCCAGCATTTTTTATGCAACAGATTGTGTGTGTGTGTGTGGGTCTTGCTCTATTATTTTAATGCCCTAAGGCCCTTAGGCCCCATCGGGGACGGGGTCCCATAAGTTGGTGGGAGCTTTCTAAAAAAATTTGGGCCACACGGCAAGACTTTGTAAGTTGGTAAAACTTCTTCTGCTACTGCTTCTCTTAGGGTTTAGGTCCCTCAGTTGGGATCTGCAAGTCGGCTCAGGTCTTTAGTGGCTTGACACATCAGCAATTTGTGACAGAAACGATACTGATCTAGATAAGGCCTCAACTACAATCAATGGTGCTGCCATCTCTGCTCAGATGATCTCATGCGGGACTGAGGCCTTAGCCCTAATCATCCTAGGGATCATGGATATCAACGGTCGCTCTATCGATCTCCATCTCTCATATGTGTGTCCTGATTTGCTGTGATGAATTAAGCTGGGCCTCCACATTATGTACACCATAGAGTATGGCTGATGTGACCAAAGTTCCAAAAAGCCACAACTTAGTCCGTGGCTCCTGGAATTGCACCTGTGCACACATCCTCTCTAGTCCGCTCAATGATGCATATCCTCTAGTCAGCCTTGCCTCTGTTGCCCCTCTCAAGGAGGAAATGGGCCCACTAACGACCACTCCAAGGTAGGTTTATAAATGCACATACTCCTGGAATTGCACCTGTGCAAACATCCTCTCTAGTCCGCTCAATGATGCATATCCTCTAGTCAACCTTGCCTCTGTTGCCTCTCTCAAGGAGAAAACGGGCCCACTAACGACCAGTCCACGGTAGGTTTATAAATGCACATACTCCATAGTCTCCTGTCCCTATAAGAATTTAGGTGCTGATCTCCTGACCCAATGTGCTGTGGTGTTTAACACCATGTCCTTGGTTTTACCTAGATTCATTGACAAACCACTGTCTTGCGCAAAAGGGTGCAAGGCCTCGAGGTGCTTCTGCATACCCTTTGGGGAGTCTCCTATAAGCACAATATCATCAGCATACAATAATAGTGATATCCAAGTGCCAGCAGTTGGCTCCTCTGTCTCTTGAGCTCCCAATGTAGTCGAGATCTCATCAATATATAATCCAGGGAGGGTGGGTCCCTGTTTCACTCCTATATTGGATTGAACTTGCTGTGATAAACCTTTGAGCTCTGTACTTGTCCCATCACAGTTTCAGAGTGCCATAATATCCCGTATTACCTCACGGGATACTCCCAAAGCCTGCAGCAGAGTTACCGGGGAACGCCCCCTAGCCCCCGTTCCGGCGTTCCGGGGGGCAGTTCCCTTCCCGAACGTTCCGAAACGTCCTGAAACGTTTGACGTTCCGGGTGGCCAGTGCAAACCGGAACGGCCGTTCCAGAACGTTCCGGAACGCCCCCGGAACGTTCCGGAATGCCCCTGGAACGACCAACGGCTACAAACAAATTTGGCAAAAATTGAAAAAATTGAAGTAAATGTTTGGGCTTCTTTTTGAAGTGTGCAAGGCCTCAAGGACTCATAAAATGCACCCCCCTCCCCCTTTCTCTCCACAAGCTAATCCTCAAGGCTCTAGCAATTTCCCTCTCACACTCTCAAGATCTCTCCCTCTCAAGACTCACTCTCTCAAGGCTCAAGGCTTCACGCCTTCAAGCTCTCTTCCTCTCCCTCCCACTCTCTCAAATCTCTCCCTCTCCCTCTCACTCTCTCGAGTCTCTCCCTCTCTCTCTCTCTCTCTCATCATCATCATCTAGTCATAGCAAGGTTGAATGGTCTTCAAAACGAGTTTTTTGTGAGTATTACAATCAAAGCACTCTAATACTCCTTGTATTTAAACACAAGGAGCTAAAAAATGCACTATTTGGGTGTTTTTTATACCTCCCGTTCTGCGCCGTTCCCGTTCCGGACCCCTAGCCGTTCCCCCGTTCCGCAGGGATCCCGTCACCGTTCCTGTTCCGCGTTTCGGGTAACTATGGCCTGCAGTCTATGCATCGGTTTGGTTCTCGGATAGAGTTTGGCCAGCGAGTGACCAACCATAATAGTGTGATAGTTATTGGGCAAATTGGGATCACCAGACTTGAATTTTGGCGTGATCGTGGACATACTCCGAGTGTCAGGAAATCCCTCACACATAGCTCTGTCAAACATGAGAGCTAGCTGTGACCGTGTACCTGGCATGTATGAAGTGCTCTTCTACTAATCCTTTACGTTCCAGTGATCTCATGCTCAGCTTGTCAATGGATTTCTTTACCATTTTTGTGGTAAAGAAGGGTACAAGTGGGTGGCATGGCTGTGGGGGATTTGGCAAAGGGCCTGATTTGGCATGGTGTATAATGAGGTGGTTGCATACTCCCCGCAAGTCTCAGGAGAGGTAATAGCGATAGGTGTGGAACACTCCTGAAGCATCCTCCATGCCCTCCCCCGAAGCCTTACTCAAGAACAGCTGGTACATGTCTCTCTCAAGCTGGGCCAAGGATGCTCGCTTCTTCCTTCGCACAAGGCCTTGGAAGAGGATACGTGACTATCTGTGAGTGGTCACCCCAGTAGCAACCTCTCTCTGTAACTGAGCTCTCATCTCTTTGCATCCCTCATCATTCCACCTGTTCTTGGGCATGCTCTCAGATTTTCATCACACTGCGGGCTGGCCATGGGGAAAAGATGTTGCAGTAGCTCCGTGTAGAGTCTCCATGAAGATCCGAGTGAGCTCTCCCAAAGACCCCCATGGATCCTCCATACTCAGAAGTCTATATATCTCTGATGTGTAGACTCCATTCGTTTGTAGCGGAACTCCATTGAAAAGGATATGATTGGATAATCTGCTACTACCCCAATAGGCCGAGGCCCCATTGTGAGATCCTAGATACGTGGGATGGAGTCTATTTGGGCTAGCACATAATCTACCTTGCTGGCTCCATTCTGTGAGAAGCCCGTAAAAAAATTGGATGTCTGATATTTCCCCAAGCCCTTCAGAATGGATAGTCCATGTGCTGTCTCCATCTCCAGTAGATAACTGCCATACTCTGTGTACTCCTCATCTTGTGAGCTGCGATTAAGTCCGAGCTCCGTAGTATCCATCTCTATCAACCCAGCGGCTCGGACAGTCAGTTTGCTGAAAACCACTCTACTACTTGGGACACATTAAGACAACAATTTTGTGAAGCTTTCAGACCAGGGGACTTCCAAGAAAAGGTTTTGGATGAGTTGGCCAACTTGATGCTTCAGCCCAAAGAGACTTCTGCAGAACTCATGGCCAGAACAAAGTCTCCGGTCGCCAAGCTTCCTCAGCAACCAGGTGAGTTTATGGTCAAGAAATGGGTAGAGAAGGCTCTTCCAAAGACTTCTCAATAAAAACTTAGAGAGAATCTCCGACCTGACGCCAACCTAGAGGATTTTGTTGCTGCTGCTACTAGGATAGAGGGGGCAAGGAAGCTGTTTACCGACTCTTCTCAGGTCGAGACTGCCTTTGTACTCTTGGAAAGTCCATTTGACCCCTTGACTTCTTTACGTAGGGAACTTAAAGCCCTAAAGTTACAGCGCGCTCTTCAGGAGGAGAAATCAATCTCTCTTAGACGGGAGAAGCCCCCATATCACGAGGCTTTGGACCAAATCAAGAGAGAGCTAGAAGAGCTTAGGTCTTAGCAGGAGACTAAGGTATGGTATGGTGTAGCTCATGCCGCTCTCCAGGACACCCTCCATAGGACTGCCCCCTTCGCGCTTTATGCCACTTATGCGAAAAGTCTGGACATGAAGACAAGGATTGCTACTACATCAAGGGATTGCAGCAAATACAACAAAGTCTTGGTCCTACTCTTCAACAAGGGTTAGCACTGACATCCAACATGGTTTCCCCCTATGGCCATCCAAATTACATGCCACCTTTGCTCAATACCCCTATTGTCCAAGGTATGTCAAGTACTTTTCCGTCTCAAAGTTTTTATCATACTCATGCTCCCTCGGCCCCTCAGAGCTTCTACACCTCAACCTTCAACTCCATGCAACAGGAGCAGAGACCACCTCGTCCCCCGTTTCGTCCATCAAATCGGGCCATCTTATGCTACAGATGCGGAGAATATGGGCATGACCAAAGTAAGTGTCCTTTACGTGAAGGGTCTCCTCCTTGCCGTCATTGCCCCGAGTCTAAGGATCATTGCAGTAAGGATTGTCCCAAGCAAAGGGAATCCTCGTCTTTAGGCTCAACTCAGAAACTAACAAGAATTCACATTCGTGAAGATCAATCTCATTGCAATGAACTCCATCCCTCAGCCATCACCCGCTACTCATGCGGTCAGGCCACAACAAGTGTTGTGGCGGAGCTTGCTGGTGTCCTCACTCGGCACGAGCAGCTCTTGGTCTCAGCTTGCCAACAAGTCCATCTCGTCCATCTCTACTTCCACAACCTTGCCTACCTAACCCAACTGACGAGCCCTTCATTGGTGCTAAGAGCAGGCCAACCTCCATGCTATCTGACATTGATGGAGCCTTCTTGGAAGCAATGGCTGACTTGCAACAGGTCAAAGTTCGCCCAGATCGAAGGAACCAAGCCCATAGTAGAAGCCATCTTGAAAAACACCTTTTAGCAAGTGTCACTTTACGATATGCTCCGGCTCGAAGTGACACCCTTTCAGTCATTCAATCTCTGTACCCGGGTGCAGGGCCTAGTGGCGGGCACCTCCCCGTACAGCCCTCAAAGACTTACATGATTTCTTATCCAGCCGCTCCTCTCACCGATTACAAAAGTCCTTGTCTCACTGTATCTATTCTTGGGCACCAATTCTCCGGCGTCATAGTCGATGGTGGATCTGGGATCAATCTGATGTGTGAGTTCACTATGTTCGCTTTAGGTCTGCAGCCTACCCGTCCTACTCCATTCACTATTACATTGGCCGACCAAAGGACAGTCTATCCAGTGGGCATAGTAGACAAGGTGCCTCTGAAGGTACAACCTACAGTTGCAGAATCCCCTCGTCACTCCCTACCCTCTCTCGCCCCTTCCTAATTCACTTGCCCCTCCCTACCATCTCTCTCCCCTACCCTCTCCTCTAGCCCCATCCAATCCCCCTTGCCTCTCCCTACCCTCTCGCCCCTATCTAATTCACTCGCCCCTCCCTACCATCTCTCGCCCCTACCGTCTCTACTAGCCCCATCCAATCCCCCTCGCCCCTCCCTACCCCCTCGCCCATACCCTACCCCTCTCGCCCCTACTGTCAACCTCTAGCCCCTATCCAATCCCCCTCACCCCTCCATACCCTCTCTCGCCCATAACTTACCCCTCTCGCCCCTACCCTCAACCCTCGCCCCTATCCTGTACTTCAACCTATCCTCGCCCTCGCCTCTACCCTCAACCCTCGCCCCTATCCTCCCTATCCTACTCCCTCTCGCCCCTATCTGAACTTCAACCTATCCTCGCCCCTATCTGTAATTCCCTCGCCCCTACCCCACTCTCCTCGCCACTTATCTCTAATTCTCGTATGTTTGTCCTCAACTTCCCTCTGTCTCAACCTATCGAGTGCAGTCATACGTTAGTCTGCGTTCTGCGATCTCCACACGACCTGACTACCTCCATCTGTCTCACCCCTTTCAAGAACTGCTCTTCAACATCGCGCTCTGTATTAAACAGCTCTCTGTGTGAATGTGTGCTTATGTGACTGCAGTCCTATATGTAAGTTTCTGAGGATACAGAGATACATAGAGTACTTGGCGTTCACAACATGGCTGGTACAACTAAGCAATCTCGTAAAAAGACCTTGTTGCGGCAGAGGCCCTCGTCTGATAAATCTAGAAGTTCTGCTGAGGAAGAGGCAGAAATTTCTAGCCATGGCGTCACAGATCTGTCCTCCAGCGATCAGAGTGATGAGAGCTACAAAGCTTCTCTGGAGTCCTTGTTGGCATCAGACTCTGGCTCTGGCTCTGACTCAGAGTCTTCTAGCCAACATGAATGATATGTGAAAGACAAAAAGAAGGCCAAGACTCAGGTGCTCAACCATAAAATCACTAGGCCTCCTTCATCGAAAAGTCAAACCAGATTCACTTTGAATTTTCATCTGCAACCGCCTCATCCTTCCCTTCGAGAAGTTTTATCAAGAGATTAGCTACAAACGCTAGGTCTGTCAGCATTGGTAGAGGTAGATCTGCCTACTAATGTTCCCGTGGATATGGTCCATGAGATTCTCAAGCTTTTCCCAAAAGTACGAAGTCACAAACTGATGGCTACACGCATTGGTCATGCTTTGGGGATGACAAACTTTCCTTCATTAAAACCGGCTACGAGAACCTACTCACAACTTTCGAAAGATGCGACCATTCAGGCATGCCAGGAGCTACTTAGTGCTGACCACGCTGACTATGCAAAGAATAAAAAGCTCTGGGCCATTTTCAAGTATTACTTCCTAGTCACAGCTGCTAAAGTAGGTAAGGCAGATGTGATGTGCCTACTATGTTCTCACACTGCGATGGCCTATACTGCCTCATCAACACCATACCATGTGGCTTTCATCAGATTCTCTTTACCTCCTTACAGTCCCGGGCAAAAGATTCAGAGCTCAGGTGCAATCTGTGCAGTCTAGCTTTCAGTGCTTTGCAGCTCCTATGTTGGCTTGGGTTATTAACATACATGTTAGCCCCATGGATGTGGATACGGATATGCGGCGTAGAAACTCAAAGGCAAAAGGGAAATCTATTGAACAGGCGACGTATCTACCTAAGAAGAAGAAGAAGAGGGCTAGAGTGGCGAAGGACACAATAGAATCTCTAATATGGCTGCCAGTATGTGAAAGCCAGCAGCTTCGGGTGAAGCACCCTATATGGCGCTCCTCGTATACTCCTGCTATTTGTTCAGTGGTATGCTTGTGTGTTTCGGATCACACTGTGCATGTTTCAGTGGTGGCTTCTACAGTGTGTGTCCCTCTCTCTACTTCTGCCATTTTCACTCCTACCATAGTGACTAGCTCTCGCGTCCCGCTTGCAGTTGCCTCTTCTCCTATACCTATCCCTGTTCCTGTCACGATTATGACTATAATGCAGTATTACATATACTCCTAGTTGAAGATACGCAAAGTGCCATGCCAAGGAGAACCCCTACGCTTGGATGGTCACGACACTTCGCTCAAGAGACGTGCCTCTTCGCCAAAAGCCATACTCCTTCGATGATTGGTCACACCCCTTCGCTCTACGGTTGCGACTCTTCGTCCAATGGTTGCAGCTCTTCGCCAAACGGATGTGTCTTTACGTCTAAAGTCGCGTCTCTTCACCATGAGACGTGTCTTTTCATTTGTGTCTCTTCATCTCCTATATAAGGAGCCTATTGTACTCAGTTGTCAAGCATTCATTAAATCAATCAAACACACATTCAGTCTCTTGTGTCTCAGTTTGATCTTAAGTATGAAGTTTAAGTCTTAATTATAGGATTAGCACCACTAATTCTCACAGTTCCAGCCACTCCACCCGTCTCTACTCCACCAAGGAGGCATACTCCCAGTCCACCACTAGCACTGCCACTTGCCAGCCCTCTTCCACCTAACACTTTTCCACTTGACACTGCTACGGGATCTTCCACATTTCGGACTCTACATCACTTTTTCGGCTATCCGAGGACATGTTGCAGGAGTCCAGGCAGGCCATTTCTACCATTGAGCTTGGGGCAGAGTGGTTGGTGGCTACTCACCAGCGCCACTCCGCTACATATGCAGCTATGGAGGGATCTTTGCGTGTCGTAGAGAGCGCGATTGCGGATAGAGACGCTACTATTTTTGCTTTGCGACACGCATTGCAAGAAAAGTCTAAAATCATTGAGGACCTCTGAGCTTAGATGCAGTGACTTCGTGAAGTGCTACTCCACAGTGATATAGGATTTCACGCTCCAGTGAGTAGGGGATATGGCTGGAAAGGGCAGGGGATACAGGTACATACTCCTGTTGGGTATGTACAACCAGGTAGCTCTTCCCATTTCATGGGACCCTCTACACACACTTCTGTTGGATACAGCCAGCCTCAACACTTTACCTACTATCCTCAAGGGCTTCAGCCATTTACTTCTTTACCAAATATGCAGTCGACACAGAACATTCCTTGTGACGGCCTTGTTGGTGCACACCGACATGGCTGTGTTAGTCGACGCCTTGAGTACACTTCAGGCCAGGTGCTTCCATCAGCTGCACAGCAGGTGGCAGCTCTCGTCACCGGGAGCCAGTTTGTCCAGAGCAGTAGAGCTCATCAATAGCAACTTCCCACTATCGATTTGATGGCTCCTCCCCCAGAGGCGGATACTTCAGGTGCAACAGTGGCGACGATTCTTTCTCTTGGTCGACTAGACCGCACTACTCTGCTCAGTTTTCTTTTGTACATATAGTGACTTCTCGTTCTCTTTGCACCATAGTGTTACTCTCACAGAGACGGTGAGTGGTTTTGTGGCGGGCAACCTGTAGCAGGGCTACAATGTCATAGGCACTGGACAGACAGTTAGTTGCAGTTGGGCTGAGTCCACACCGGACGGACTTTTACTTGGGCAGTGACACGTGGTAGGCATACGGGTGGTGGTTTAGCGGACGCGGGGCAAGACGACCACGACCATAGTTTTGAGATAGTCTTAGCTAGATTAGATTGTGAGCCGTTGGTGGCTCTTTATGGTTGTATATATCCGTAGCTATTTGGGGGACAGGTAGTTAGTTGTAGTTTGGCTGAGTCCACACTGGACGAACTTCTACCTGGGCAATGACACGTGGCAGGCATACGAGTGGTGGTTTAGTGGACGTGGGGCCAGACCACCACGACCACAGTTTTGAGATAGTCTTAGCTGGATTAGATATTTGTGAGCCGTTGGTGGCTCTTTATGGTTGTATACATCCGTAGCTGTTTGGGAGTTATTGGTATCATCTACTTTGTGTGGTCAGTCTAGAGTCTATTATCTTGAGTTATACACAACACGTCTGCACCATCCCTGCACAGTTGAGCCTTGACACCCCATTGTACCTATGAGTTCTTAGCTGGAGCTGAGTGTGCTGCCATTGCCAAAGTCTGTACTGGTTACTTTGAGTTAGTCGAGTCCCATATATTTAGGTTCTATTGTTGATGTCTCTGTGTTGTTTTCTACTTCTTGTGTTTTCATTCTGTTGGAGTGAGATGTCACGCATATTGCACTGAGGAGCACCCACTGTAGAGAGCACGACACATTATCTCCGCTACACCTTTCCTCCTGTCGTGGTCCACGGAAGGCCCCCATATCTGAACTCCGTATAGCAATGTAGAAGCCACTAGAGTGTCAAAAAGCCAGAGCTTCGTCCGAGGCTCCTGAAACTGGATCTGTGAACACATCGTCTCCAATCCACCCAATGCTGCATAGGCTCTGGTCAATCTAGTCTCTGCTGCTCTCCTCAATGAAAATATAGGGCCAGTAAAGATCAACCCCAAATAAGTGTAAGCATTTGTATACTCCACAGTCTCATGATCGTATGTGAACGCGGTGCTGATCTCCTAATCCACTGTGGGGTGGTGTTAAACACCATAACCGTTGTTTTGCCAAGGTTGACAGACAAACCACTATCATGAGCAAACTTGTGCAATGCATCCAAATGATGTTGCATCCCATCTAGAGAGTCAGAAATCAACACAATATCATTAGCATATAACAAAAGTGGAATCTAGGTCCCTGCCAACTGGGCACCTCTATCACCATCTCTCTCAATGTAGTCTGAAACCTCATCCACATACTCACCAAATAGTGTAGGAGATAGTGGGCATCTGTGTTTCACCCCGATAGTGGAGTGAACTAAAGTAGATAGCCCCTTTGACGTGCGTACATGTCCCACTGCTTACCTGTATAGTGCCATGATCCCCCAAATTAGCTCTGTGGGCACTCCCATCTCTTGCAGTCTGCACATCAATCTAGCTCTGGGCACTGTGTCAAATGCTTTGCGGAAGTCCACAAAGCTGCAATAAATCCATCTCCCATGTGCCATGCCCTCCTCAATAATGGCTTTGAGTGATAGAATGTGATCAAGAGTAGGAAAACCTCTCCTGAACCCTGCCTGCCCTGTGGCTCGTACACCCTCTCGCTCTGCCCATCTACTCAGCTGCTGCTCAAGAATAGATGCGTACAACCGTGCCAGTGTGTGTCCAATCATGATAGTGTGGTAGTTCCCTTGCTCCAGAGGGTCTCTTGACTTGAAGATAGGCACAATAGTGGATAAGCTCCAAGTATCAGGCAGGCCCTCACACATGGCACGGTTAAACATCATCGCTATAAGCTTTGCAAGCAAATCCCTCGCATGTATAAAATGCTGTGCTCCCAAACCATCATGATCATATCCTCTCCAGGTCCTCATCCTATCAATGGCCTTCTTCAACATCTCAACGGTGAAAAAAGCACATGTGTGTGGGCATGACTTAGGGGGGTTGGGAAGAGGTGGCTGTCCAGGCATTGTGTACAAGGATGATGCATACTGGCCCTAGTCCTCTGTAGAAGTGATGGCAAGAGGAGTGGAGTGCTCATGGAAGTGTCTCCATGTCTCACTTGAGTCCTGACTCAAGAATAGCTAATATAGGTCCTGCTCTAATCGTGCCAAAAATGCCCTCGTCTTCTGCCGTACTAGGCGTCGGAAGGCAACCTGTGACTGTCTGTGAGTGATTTCTCGCAAAAGTACCTCTCTCTGGAGTCTGGTTCTCGTCTCACGGCAATCCTCATCATACTAGTTGTTCTGGGCATGCTCTCAAAATGTCGTCTCTGCTCATGCTGTGTGTGTGGGTATGCCTTTGCTGTTGCATCATGCAATGTCCGTGTCAGCATAGAAGTGACCTCCCCCAAAGGTCGCCCTGGCTTCTCAGTGAACAAGCGTCTGTATATCCCATCAATATAGATAGAGTCCGGTGGCTTATGTGCTACATTGAATTGGAAAGAGATGGTTATCGACAGAAGGGCGTGATTCACTGCTATGCCAACAGGTCTGGGTCCAATTGTGAGGTCCTAGATACTAGAGATAAAGCTAGGCGGTGCCATGACATAATCCATTGTACTGGCTCCATGTCTGTGTGGGAAGCACGTGAAACCGCCTGCAGCTGGAAACCTCTGTAGGCCATTCAAAATGGCCAATCCATGTGCAGAGTCCAGACCCCATGTCTATCAAGTGTCGTCTATACTTAGTGTGCTCCACATCATGTGACAGTCTAGATAGGCCCATCTCTGCAATATTGAGCTCCCTCAACATCTCCTCTGAAGTATGATAAAATATTGTCTGCTGCTGAGCAGTCCTAGCATTGAAGTCACCAAGGATGATAATGTCACCATCTCTAGAAAACTCCCATATGTCATCATCCAAAATAGCAAAGGGGGACTGCCGTCCTCTATGTGGTGCATAGAAAGATGTACTAGGGGGAAAGTAGCATATAGCAATGTACAGGTATCTGCCTGTCTAGGCTCCCAATCTCACCCACATGTACCTTGCCTCCTCATCTCTGCAGGCATCTCTACGGGCAATATGTATCAATGGTTGCAACTCCTCCTTGAGCCCCGTCCTCTGTGCTTTGATTGAGTCTCCTTTCTGCAAGCCGTCTCCCATTTGTATCCGCTAACCCGTGGCATAGACTGTCCAGGGGCCTGGTGCGTCTCTGAGTAGAAGATGATGTCCCTCCCGGTGAAACTGTCCTCAAAAGCACCCACATCAAGACGTAGAGACCCATTAAAGTTCTAGGTAGCAACTTTGAGTGTGGTCCCATAGGTCTCATGCCGTCATGCAGAACGCTTCTCCATAATGACCACTCTCCCATCTCTAAAAAATGCCACCTTTCCTCTCTCTCTGGTGGTCCTTATCTCTGGCATGACTTCTTTCATATGAGCAATCTGTGAGAGTGTGAGGTCATCCCCAAGGAATACCCCCAAGATGCCTCTTCAAGAAGTCTTTCTTCGCTTCCATGGAGGGGAAACGAAGGATCAATGCTCTTTCCTTTGAAGTCTCCCCATTCCCTTCTTCCCCTTCTCTTTTCTTCCCCACTCTCCATGCCTTAGTGTGAGTGGCCTCACCACCCATCCTATGTAGGAGATCTTCGACCTCGCCTTCCACATTATCACGGTCTTTTAGGCCGGTCACACGTACATGCAAAGCTCTAGTCTTCCTTCTTTGCTCTTCCTCTAGGGTCTTGTTAATGATTGTGGGAGTGGGAATGGCTGTTGGTTCTTTCCCCTTTGCTTTCTTGGCGACTTCTATCCACTTTTTGGCTTCATCCCTTCTTTTGTGTTTTCGTGATTACATCCACCCATGATGACGGCGTTGCTTCTCTTCCTCCTTGATTTTTCGCACTTGTTCTTTGATGTCATTGAGTTCATTTATCACTGAGGGTTGGCTTTCTCCCTCCTCTAGTTCCCTCTCCACTCTAGCTTCCGCAAGCTCTCCTTGGAGGGTTGAGACCTCTTCCTAGAGCGCTTGGACTACAGCCCATAGGTCTTCCTTTTCTTTCTTCCATTGCGAGCCTTCATTGAAGACCATTTGGATGAGGTTGGCCTTCTCTTTCCACCACTCTTCCATTTCAGTCTTCCGTTCTTTCATCTCTTTCTCCACCTGTGTTATCCTTTTTTTGGTGACCATGAATGTTGCCTTTGTCACAGCCGGTGGGGATTTGCACACAGGTGAGCTGACCTTGTTCTCCATTTTTGAATTCGCTGAACAATAGATTCAACAGCTCATTCGTTCTTCCTCTCCTCGTAATGTGCACTTCCCCTTGCCATCGTCGCGTTCCAGAACTGCTGTTAGCGCTCGCGAGGTTGTTGCTGCAACCCAACCTCACAGATGTTTGCTGCTTGCTGCTTTTCCACCCTGTCGCGACCTGCTGCTTAACTTCTGTTGTGCTGCACAAACTATCCCAAGTCTGTTGCAAACAAACCCTCCTGCCACGTAGGCCACTTGCACTGTCCAACGTGTGCTACCTTAATCCTTGTCACCAAATGTTCATTGAGCACGTACTAGCATTGCAAAGCTGGTAGAAGTATAGCTTGAGAGAGAGAGAGAGAGAGAGAGAGAGAGAGAGAGAGAGAGAGATGAAATGAAATAAAATGTTATATTAAACGTTTTCAAAAGGCCAAAATGACCTATGAGACCAAACTAATACAATCCTTGTGGATCTAATCCAATGTCTGGGTACAAAAATAAAATGAAGTAAAGTGAAAGACTAAATTCGTTAGACTGAAATCATCATCATCATCATCATCATCCATGCCCAAGGATGCATGGCATCAAGCGTTGTCCGAGAAAGTATTGCATTGGTAGTTGAAGAGCTTCGTCAATGTCCACCTCTGTAAATAGTTGTATTGGGCGTCTCTCATGTCGTGCTAGAATAGTCTTGAAATGAAATGGTATATTGAAAAGAGAGAGAGAGAGAGAGAGAGAGAGAGAGAGAGAGAGAGAGAGAGAGAGAGAGATGAAATGATATATTAACGTCTTCAAAAGGCCAAAATGACCTATGAGACCAAGCCATTACAACATAGTGAATCTGATACCATGTCCGGAATAAAAAAGAACTGAAAAAATACAATGTGTAGTACAATGAAAGAAGGGGGGAAGATATGGTGGAGATCCATCCTCATCTGCACTCTGGACGTCGAGAGAGTATGGCTCGAATCCTCTGCTGTAGTCTTTGTCGATGTTGTGTAGCTCCTCTCCTCAATCGCAGGCGCCTAGATCTCCCTAGCTCCAATGCTCGGTCTTTGAGAATGCCAGTAGCGGTAGTATGAGTGCGGGTAGAGCTCTGCAATGGTGTCTGCTCCTTTGGCTGCTCCTCTGGGGGTCCAATATCTAGTGTAAAGAAATCTGTAATCTGTCTCTGGGACCCTCTCTCTCTAGCTCTCCTCAGTAAAGTGTCTCTGTGCCTATGTAACTCAAGTAGATACAATCCAAGCCATCTTTGATCCTCATAGCTCATGACCCTAGATAGAGGCCCAAAACCCTCTCTGAATAGACAATGAAAACGGCCTCGTATCTCATAGTACACTGTGCAATGACATATGTGATGTAACTCTGTCTCTTGCTCTAGATGACATAAGCGGCATATCCTGCTATCTGCTGGTATCCCTCTGAATCTACCAGTCTCAATCTCGAGCTGATGTGGGGATGTGCGTATCTGGCCAATGGCACAATGCAAGCCATGAGAAAGATGTGTGTCCATATAGCTAGGTTGAATCACAAACCCTTCCCTTGAGAGGTGGAGAAGATGCTCTCTATAGAAAGCCATCTTCGTGCCCATCTCCTGTACCGGCTCTATCCATGTCCTCCTCGTGTCCAACTGGATTAGATCCTGACGAATGACTCTAGTAATCTCCACCCGTGTCAGAGACATCAAGGGTGCCTGTAGAGAGTACTGAAAAGGAGGCAGCATGTCCATGGTGAAGCCATGTGTCTGAAACCATGATGTCATCTGTGCATACCAGCATGATGTATCCCCCTGTAGAGCTAGCTGTCTGGAGGACTCTAGGGCCAGCCTGGCATATTTGTCTCTGGTAGTATCCCATAGGCTGTATACAAAGGAGACTGATCTCGTAAGCGCCTCAATCTCCATAGGGGGGGCAGCTAACTCCGCTCGAATGATATCATGTGGTACGGACGCCTTGGCTCTAATCAGCCGAGAGATCATAGATACCAAGGGCCTCTCCATACGTCTCCAACCATCCTGGCCTACAGAAGGTCCCAAAACCTGCATCCCATATAACATAGTAGATGCAACCAAAGTATCAAAGAGCCATAGCTTTGTCCTAGGTTCCTGAAACTGAACCTGCGAACACATCCTCTCTAGTCCCCTCCCAAAGCCGCATAAGCTCTAGTCAGTCTAGTCTCTGCTGCTCTTCTCAAAGAAAATCTCGGCCCAATGAAGACTGCCCCCAGATAAGTGTACGCACCTGTATACTCCATAATCTCCTGACCATATGTGAGTAGGTGCTGATTTCTTGATCCATTGTGGTGTGGTGTTAAACACCATAACCTTGGTAAAACACACAATCAACTATCCTCTGAAAAACTGTGTAGTGCTTCCAAATGTCGTTGCATACCCTTTGATGAGTCAGATATCAACACAATATCATCAGCATCATATAACAACAATGGGATCCGTCCCTGCCAGCTGGGCACCTCTGTCACCCTCTCTGTCAATGTAATCAAACACCTCATCAACATACATACCAAATAGAGTAGGAGACAATGGGCAGCCCTGTTTCACCCCAATAATAGAGTGAACTGGAGTGCGTACATGTCCCATCACTGATCTGTACAAAGCCATAATCCCCCAGATCAACTCTATGGGCACCCCCATATCCTGTAGTCTACGCATCAATCGAGCTCTTGGTACCATGTCAAATGCTTTGTGGAAATCCACAAAGCTACAATAAATCCGTCTCCCATGTGACGTGCCCTCCTCAATGATGGCTCTGAGTGTCAAAATATGATTAAGAGTGGTGGAAACCCCTCCTGAAACCGGCCTGACCCTTTGCCCGTACCCCCTCATCCTCTGCCCAAATACTCAAGCGCTGCTCAAGAATGGATGCATACAACCGTGCCAATGTGTGTCCAACCATAATAGTGCGGTAGTTCCCCGGCTCTGTAGGATCCCTTGCCTTGAAGATAGGCACAATAGTAGACAACCTCCAAGTCTCAGGTAACCCTCACACATGGCACGATTGAACAACACTGCAAGAACCTCCATCAGCATATCCCTAGCATGTATAAAGTGCTCCGCTACTAGACCATCATGATCATATGCCCTCCCGGTCCTCATCCTGTCAATGGCCCTCTGTACCATCCCTGTGGTAAAGAAGGTGCTCGTAGCTGGGCATGGCTTTGTAGGGTCTGGAAGGGGTTCCTGTCCAGGAACTGTATATAACGATGTCGCATATTGGCCCCACACATCAGGTGAAGTAATCATTGGGGGAGGGGAGTGCTCATGAAAGAGTCGCCATGCCTCTCCTGAATCCCTACTCAAGAACATCTGATATAATTCTCGTTCCATCTGAGCCAGGTAAGCTCGCTTCTTCCGTCGCACATGGCGCCGGTAAGCAATCCGAGACTGTCTGTAAGTGATGACTCCTAAAAGAAGATCCCTCTGAAGCTAGGCTCTCATCTCTTTGCACTCCTCATCATACCAACTAACCTGGGGCATGCTCCTAGAATGTGGTCTCTTGCCCGGCTGGGTGTGTGGGTATGCCACTGATGCAGCACCATGCAGTGTCTCAGTCAGTAAAGTGGTGCACTCCTCCACTGAGAGGCCTGTACAATTGTGCCAGGTGTGCCTTTCTATAGACGGTCCTAGATCTCCTCTGTATAAACAGAATCAGTCTCTGGTGTAAATGTATAACGAGTGTCTGACTTGCCTCTTGATGTCTGGGCTGTACTATACTGGAATGAAACAGATAGTGTCAAGAGAGCATGATCTACTGCTACGCCCACTGGCCTTGCTCCCACTGTGAAATCCTGAATGCAAGGGATAAAGCTCAGGTGTGTCATAACATAGTCCATTGTACTAGCCCCATGTCTATGTGAAAACATGTGAAGCCGACTGCTCCAGGAAATCGCTGTAAGCCGTTAAGTATGGCTAACCCATGCATGGTCGTCATCTCTGTGAGGTATCTCCCATATTTCGTCTGCTCTCTGTCATGTGAGCGTCTGTCAAGCCCCAACTCCCCCACATCCAGCTCTCTAAGCATCTCATCTGAAGTGTCGTAGAAGACTGTCTGAGAGTTGCCGTTCGGGCATTGAAGTCCCCTAGGAGGATGATGTCACCATCCCTAGAAAACTCCCATATATCCTCGTCCAGTATAGAGAAAGGCGACCGCCCTTTGGATACGACATATACTGAAATTGGGAGGGAGGTAACATATGGCAATGTATAGAAATCGACCTGTGTCAGCTCTCAACCTCACCCACATGTATCTAGCATGCTCTCTCTCCGTACAATATGTAGTAGTGGCTGTAGCTCCTCTCTAAATAGCACTGCTACTCCTCCTGAACCTCTACTCCCATGCTCAGATCTCGTGACTGTCCTGTGTGCTGTCTCCCATCTATATCCCCCCACATGTGGCATCACCTGTCCAGGCGCCTGGTGAGTCTCCGAGAAGAATACAATGCCCCTGTCTCTGAAACTGTCCTCAAAGGCCCCAACATCCAACCTCATAGACCCATTACAATTCCAAGTAGCCTTCTTCAGTGTGGTCCCATAGGTCTCGCACCGTCATATAGGGCGTCTCTCCATACTGACCACTCTTCCTTCTCTATAAAAAGCTGTCTTCCCTTTTTCTCTTGCGGCCCTAATCTCTGGCATGACTTCCTGCATGTGGTCAAGCTGTGAGAGGGTGAGATCGTCACCAAGGAAGATACCAGTCTCTTTGAGAGTGGGCCTCCTTCTCAAAAAGTCCTTCTTCTCCTCAATAGAGGGGAAGCGCAATATGAGAGCTCTTCCTCTCAATGTTTCCCCCGTGCCTCCACTTTTCTTACCAACTCTCCATGCTCTTGTGTATGTCGCTTTTTGCATCCCCATTAGTACCATGAGCTCCTGTACTTCCTCATCAATTTTGTCCCGATCGTTGAGGCCGGTAACCCTCACATGCAAAGCCCTCATACGTCTTCGTTGTTCCTCCTCAAGTGTCATGTTGATGATGGTGGGAGTGGGGATTGATACCTCCTTGCCTTTGCCCTTCTTTGCAACCGAAATCCACTTCTCCGCCACCTCCACTTTCTTATGGGTTTTGGTTATCATATCTGTCCATGAAGACGTTTTTGCTTCTTGTTGTTTCTCCTCTTCCTTAATGGCTTGCATTTGCTCTTTGATTACCTTAAGTTCTTCTATCACTGAGGGTTGGATTTATCCCTCTTCTAGTCCACCATTGGATCTTGCCTTGCATAGGTCTATCTTGAGGGCTGAAATCTGATTCTTGAGGTCTTCAATTTCGGCCCGATGCTCCATTTTCTCCACAATTCGAAGCTCGGCCTCATTGATTTTCCACTGAAGAAAGACCACCTTCTCCATCTTCCACTCTTCCATCTCTGTCTTGTACGCCTTCATCTTCTTTTCCATGTTTGCTAGCCTCTTGTTGGTAGCCATAAAAATTGATTTCTTCATTGCTGGTGATGCCATTGCATGCAAACCACTCAAGGGGGAGGGGCTAGAGCTCTCGGGAAGTGCTAGGTTTGCGCTCATGATCTCCATCACAAGACGGCCACACTAAACACACACCTGTTTCCACAACTTTCCACACTAATGCATACATTTTCTCTCGCATCAAGCATATTTCGCATACAAATTCCCCCCCCTTCAGTTTCTGCGAATTTCTGAATTTTCTGCTCTGAATTTTAAATTTCTTAATTTTTTTGATGTCCTCACTGCTGAAACTCAGGAACAACGAGGAGAAACTGCCATGTCGAGTAGCTGACGATGCCCTTCTTGCACCTGCAGCGCAGCCTTGGCCTTGCTCCCACCCGCTGCTGCCCTGCCTTCGCCTCTTGCGTGAGCTTGCAGCTTCAGTTTACTGTCGCGCCCCTGCTGCTGCCTCCCAAGCCCTCTCGCACGCACCTGCACTTGCTGCCTTGCTGCCGTGTGCACCTGCCTCCCCAAAATGAAATGAGAGAGAGAGTTTCCCTCGCGCTGCCCTCAGAGAGAGAGAGAGAGAGACCTGCACGTGGAGAAACCTCCTGCACTACCCCTGCCAGCTTGTTCGCGAGCCTCTTGCCCTGTGCAGTCACATCAGCGTGCTCGCGCTGCTGTTGATCTTCAGTCCCGCCATCCACAGAGAGAGAGAGAGAGAGAGAGAGAGAGAGAGAGAGAGAGAGAGAGAGAGAGAAATGAAATGAAATGAAATGATATATTAACGTCTACAAGAGGCCAAAATGACCTATGAGACCAACTGATTACAATGATGAGTCTAGTACCAAGTCTGGGTACAAACAAGAAAACTACAAACAAAGAAATGATAGGAGTGCTACCGACTCCTATGGGTGGCTGGTAGGCTGAGCAATGGTATCATGCCATAAAGGTACAAAGTGGGGATAAGTGTCACCATGATACAATATAGCAGTAGCATGAAGCCTATCCCGATCGACATTCTGGGTGTCGTGCTAGAATCCTGTGGATCCTCTGCCGCAATCTCCGCTGGTGCTGCGTGGCCCCCCTCCTCAGTCGCGGTCGTCTCGATCTCCCTAACTCAATAGCTCGATCAATGAGAGTACCGCTGATGTGTGTATGGGTGGGAACCGAGCTCTCTGGTGGTGGTGTCCTCTCTGACTCTGTGGTACTCAGACTGAAGAAATCTGAGATGCGTCTCTGGGACTGTCTCTGTCTTTGCCCATTCAATAGAGCGTCTCTATGTCTCTGAATCTCAAGTAGGAATAATCCGAGACATCTTTGATCCTGATATCTCATGACTCTGTCTAACGAGTCAAAACCATCTCTGAATAGACAATGAAAGCGTCCCCGTATCTCATAGTAGACTGTGCAGCGACATATGTAGTGAAACTCTGTCTCTGGCTCTGCATGGCATAACTGACATATCCTCCTTGGCAATGAATAACTGAGAAGTCACATCAGCGTGCTCGCGCTGCTGCTGGTCTTCAGTCCCGCCATCCACAGAGAGAGAGAGAGAGAGAGAGAGAGAGAGAGAGAGAGAGAGAGTCCTCCTTGGCAATGAATAACTGAGAAGTCACATCAGCGTGCTCGCGCTGCTGCTGGTCTTCAGTCCAGCCATCCACAGAGAGAGAGAGAGAGAGAGAGAGAGAGAGAGAGAGAGAGAGAGAGAGAGTGAAATGAAATGAAATGGTATATTGAAGCTGTTTCCTTTTCTGCTATGAGGGAGTTTACTGCATTATGGAAGGTTTTATGAAGATCTCTCGCTAAGATGTATGTCATTTGTTAGGTTTCACAACAATCTACAACTGACAGGCTGCATGGAGGGCTGTTCTAGTGCGATGTAATGGCCTCATGGAAAACCCTCAGAAAAATAAACATCCAGGGCAATGTTTTGGCCCATGATAGTCTTGTGGGTAGACTATTATGGGTGAGGCAAATGAGGAGACCAGCGAATGGTACGTGAAAGGTGGTCAATCCAGGCCTCAGACAAGTCTAGGTCTCCCTAAGGCTTCTCAAAGTAGGAGTAGCTCGACTTCTCAGCCTGGAAGCCCTGAGTATTTGGTACGTAAAATGTATGGATTTACTTATGATCTGGAAAGGCATGGTAAAGCTTGGGTGCTTTGTTTTACTCTTTCCTGATGTTTTCGTTCTGCTTAGTGCACTCTTTTGAACTTTCAATTGTGACTGGGGAATACTTGTTTTTCTTTCTTAACTGCATTATTTGCTGATACTGCTTCACTCGTGTTCCTCCCAATAGCAGTTACTTTGTGTGGTTTTTCCCCTCTCCTTATGCCACTTTTGCTTGCATTGAGGAGATTCTACGGTCAAGGCTCTAATTGGCATTTGATATCTTTTTGTCTACTTTTCTGTTGGCAGTGGAAGTCTTCAAGCAGATACATTGATCCAGGGTATGGATATTATAGGGATTGGCGATCATCGAGAACAAGAGTTGAAGGAGGGGGTGATTCACATTTTGGAAGTGCTGTAGCACCTGTTGCATCAGAAGATGTATGTCTTACAGCCTTTTGCTGTTTACCATGTGTGCCAAAATTGCAGTCGACTACTCCACGCCCATCCAATGCATGCAATGCCTTGAGCAGCTCAAAAAGTGTCATGTGCATTTCACATCTTTCTTCAGTTGCCATGTATTTGGGCAGAAATTGCTTGTTCAGAGGCACCGAATTTTATTTTTAAACGCCCTTTGAAAACAGCAAAACCAGTGGAGATCATCAATTCGCTACATCAATCCTGGGAGTGGGTCATGCAGTGCTGCAGAGTGGAGATCCTCTGTAAAGGCAGTTCAGACCAAAAAAGATGAAGTCTTTCCTCAATGGAAGCCAGCAGTCCGTGTTTTTAAACTTTCGGAATGCTGCACAGAATGGCATATGAAAGGTGGTCGGCGGCATGTGCCAGCTGTAGTACATCATGAACCTGGATGGAGATCCTGTCGTGGACCAGGAAACCCACCCCCTCTGATGTGGGCTCCTCCTTTCAGGACTTTGAAACCATCTCCTCCCAAGGTATTTTTATATTTTTTAACAGGTGGCACATGATTTGGAACCTTTTCTAGCTCTGAGTCATGTTCTAAACTTGACTTGTAAAATCAGAGCAAAGGTGTAAGGCGGAAGGTTCCTAATTATGGGAAGAAACACCCGCAGTTGCGATTGTTTCAGCCAACCTTGGATATGGCTCAAAGATTGGAGCCTGGATTGGATCCTGGACACATGTTGATGCCAAACGTAAAGATTTGCGTTTAATTATTTGTAGGGACCTTACTATTTTCATCCATTGTGCCATTTTATTCTAGACTCATTATATTATTATCTAAAACAGGCTAAGGAGATAAGAGCAAAAGTTGCGGCTTACTTTAAAACGCATCCTCCTCTTCATCTCTTTTCTCCCTCGCTTTCAAGGACCGCAACTGGTATGAAACCCTCCTTACTGCAAAGTTTTTGTAAATTAGTTTTTACATGAATCAGTAACTTGAGAAACCACTGTCATGTGGCTCTTTCAAAATTTTTGTAAAATAGAATTAAGAGAAAGAAGTAGCATGCAATCACAATAAAATATCATGCCTGGCCTTTCAAACATATGCAAAGATGGGAAGAAAGGTATATCAACATCTAAGAGGACATACAACATGCCATTTCACATGCATGGATACACATTTCTTGTATAGATAACCATATACGGGCACATACCTAGATATGTTGTATATGTATACACATACGGATATATATGGATATTTGATTTAGTTGTACTTTATTTATCATCATCTACAGAGTGAAATAGTAGTAGTTTATGTTTGTTTCTAGATGCACAATATGGAAGCATCTACAACAAGAGAGAAAGAACAAAGTAAAGAAAGAAGATTCTATTTACGTCTTTTGGAGGCTGAGATCGACCTATAGGACAAATCATATACATCGATTCATTTGTTCCACTCTGGGAGTGCCAAAGTTGGCACCAAAAGAGAAACAAACTAAAATAGCTGAAGAATTTAGCATTATATTGAGCTATAATTTTACAGAAGGGTGTCACAATTTCCATACAAAGGAGTCATTTGATGCATGATTTCACACATGGATCAAAGTAGACTATTTCAGTTATGGCTTGATGATACCCTCCTCCATAAACTGCCCACTTCCAATTTTTTCTGTCTTCTCTTACTTTGTTCCTTTGCTTTTTCACTCAAATGGGTGCAATCATTGAGATCCACAGTGAGGCGTGTTACCATATACATGTGGTAGTGATGTGTGTGAACACACTAGGACCGCCGTGGCCTCTTTAGGAGGTTTTTTCCCCCATGCATTGTATATACGCCCATCACTCTAGGGCTATCAATCTTTCCATTGCACACTACGTAATACACTCTCTATTTTGTGCCTTGAGCTTCTTTTGTCTTCTCCAAGCTGTGTGTGATTTCCTGCAACCCTTCCAACATTTGGTATCAGAGCAGGTTGCGTCCTCTTGGGCTTAGTTGCCAGCAGCTCCAGCACACGCTTGCTCAGTTTCTCCGATTTCAGTGAGTTTTGGCGAGCATTCGCAGGTGGACAAAACATTTGGGTAAGCTCGTAGAGCTTAGTCTGCTCAGATTTCTGATTCGGACTCATTTCGGCCACCGTTTCCACTACAGGCAGTGCTGCACAGGCTATTTCGTCGTTTTGTGCAGAAATTTTGTCAGTGCCGTTTTCTGGATAACCGGTCCCTTACAGTCTTCTACGGTTTGTGCTATATAGCACGTGTTGTTCCTTCCCGCTTCGTTTATCCTCTTTTCGGGAAGTTTTCACATCAGGTGCAACATTTACAATGCTGATAACAACACAGATGTGTTCAAGATGTTTGTTGTTGAGAACAGATTGGATGGGGACAATTACCCTATGTGGGCTTACATGATGCAACATGTTCTTGTGTCAAAGGGCGTTTGGAATATTGTGCAAGGCATTGATGTACGTCCTGGTTCTGAGGATGTAGGCAATGTTGAGGATGTTGCAGGTCTTGTTGCAAGGGAGCAACCTTGAAATTTTGGACCAATGAAGATAAAAGAAAAGAAGACAACGATATGACAAATGAAGATGATGATGTGGGGAATGTTTCATCATCAAAGAAAATATTTGTGAAGAGTGACTTCATTTTTAAAGGTGAAGAGGTGCTTCGCAAATTAAGTGGCAAAGAAGGTCAAATAGCAAAGGACTGTTTATCATCGAAACCTTGCAACAAATGTGGTAGGAAGGGACACCCTCCTTCTCGGTGCTACTCAAATGGAGGCAGTAGCAGTGGAGAAAGCAGCAGAGCAGTAGAAGCAACAGCAGAAGCAACGAGATTGCTGCTATAAGAGTTGTTTTTCCTACGACAGAACAAGCTCGTTGGGATGTAAAGGATGCACAGGCTCATGCATTGATTGCGTTGTCTGTGAAGCGCACCATTACTCCTCACATTCGTTCAGCGAAATCTGCAAAACAGGCTTGGGATATTATGGATGGTCTTTATGCAAGCTGCAACGAGCCAAAAATTGCACTGCTGCATAAAGAGCTGGAGTCGAAGATTATGCATGAGGAAGATGATATGGACATTTTCCTTGGTGGTGTCAAGGATATCAATGAGCAACTTATTTCTGCAGGTGAAGTCATTTCAGACAGTTTTCTTGTGCAGACTGTTCTTGATGCCTTACCAGATTCTTACCAGACTTTTGCTAGTACTTGGAGACTTATGACCTAAGGAAATCCTGAAGTTGTCAAGTTTGATGCATTGTGCACAAGATGAAAGATTTGGGGCTGTTGCATCATTACTTGGACATACAGTTTAAGCAGTGTGATGGCGGTATTGCCTTGTGTCATAAAAGTTACGTAGAGACATTGCTATGTAAGTTTTGGACTTGAGGATTGCAAACCTATTGCCACTCCCATGGAAACAGGTTTGAAGTTAAGTCTACATGATGCTGGTGATCCTGCTGATGTCACTCTTTACCAAACTGCTGTTGGTTGTCTCATTTATGTATGCAACACGAGGCCAGATATTCAGTTTGCAGTCTCAGAGGTGCAGATTTATGCATAGCCCAGGGTCTAAGCATTGGCAGGCTGCCAAGAGGATTTTCGGCTACTTGAGTGGCACTTTACATCTTGGCTTGTTTTATCCCAAGGGGGGATCATTGCCGCCAGACTTTACATGCTTTTTCGGACTCAGATTGGGCTGGTTGTTTTGACACGCAAGTGTCCACAAGTGTTTTTTGTTTCATGCTTGGCAGTTCATGTATATCATGGTTGAGCAAGAAGCAACCTACTGTGACCACTTCTAGTTGTGAGGCTGAGTACAGGGTAGTCTTCACAGCTACGGTTGAGTGTGTATGGCTCAGACGTCTTATGATTGATTTGGGTGTTGGACAGGACACTGCCAACACTATCTACACTGACAGTCAGAGCGCATTGGCAGTTGCGAGGAACCCAGTTTTTCATGCTCGCACAAAGCACATTGAGGTGCATTACCACTATGTTAGGGAGAGGCTCTCAGCAGGAGAGATCAGCTTGGCTTATGTGCCAACACAGGACAACCTTGCAGATCTTTTCACAAAGGCATTGTCTCGTGAGAAACTCGAAGCTTTCCGCAAAGCTTTGGGCTTACTCCCCTTTGTGGACTGATCATGTCCTCAGGGCATGGCACTTCCCTTTACTCATGTGCCATTTCTTGTTCACCGCATCACTCCAGGGAGGATTTGTTACCATATACATGATGTGGTAGTGATGTGTGTGAACACACTATGACCGCCGGGGCATTTTTTCCCTCTTTAGGAGGTTTTTTCCCCCGTGCATTGTATGTACGCTCATCACTCTAGGGCTATCGATCTTTCCATTGCACACTAAGTAATACACTCTCTATTGTGTGCCTTGAGCTTCCTTTGTCTTCTCCAAGATGTCCGTGTTTTCTTGCAACCCTAATTCCAACAAGGTGCCCTCAAGTAACCATCTTCTTCATGACCGCAATGTTCTCTGTCATATTGAAATGCGCCACCTTTGCCTATTTGCCTTTGACCTCAATGCACATAGGCTCTCCCAGGTCAACAAAAGGGCCAACTTTGGTTAATCTTTCCTTGAGTACATCTGCCTCTATGATATGAAATAGGACTCCCTCTTCTGGCTCTCCCTTTTCTCAGCCAGGTGGAAGACCCCCACTCTAATTAACACCTGCACAAGTCCAACCATTTCTTTCTTTTTGAGTGCTGAAAGACCTTCAATAACATTGTCTGACTTTACCCATTGTACGGCTCTCCCTTTTCTTAGCCAAGTGAAGACCCCGCATTTTCATTAACCTATGCATATTTTCAACCCCTTGTGTTGCAATCTGCTCACGCTCCAAGATTACTCACAAGCCACACACATAGAGGACCATATGGGGGACCGGTCTGCTGATGCAGAAGCCATATGGCGTACAATATACGAAACCTGTGAATTACAACACGATTTGCTCGAGAAAATCCGGGCAATTGTACGGACGCTAGGATTGCAGTGAGTCTACTGCCTAGCACATGATGTAGGCCGGTTACAGCTGTACGAGATCTCAGTAGACTACCTTTCCAACAAGCAAACTGCAGAACTGCAACAATTCTCGAATCATGTCCATCCTCTAGTTATTCAAAACAGTTCCCCCATGAATGCTCTCAGCAGTTCCAGAGCTTCCACTCAGAACTCAGGGGATTCTTCCTCTATTCCACTTGAGGGAGTTTCTAACGTCTGGTAACATGGACCACACGTGCACCACCTTTACCTTTGGACCCGCTGCCACCAGCCAAGAACCATTATTTATTATCCACCTTGGCAGGGATACTATGGACAAATCCCATAATATCCCTATCCCCCTTCATCTCTCAACCAAAGAACTTGAAGGATGGAGGGTCCAAGGTTAAGTTCTTTATCTTTTATGGCGTCAAGGATCAGAAGCAACCTCTACATTCCTCAACCATCTTGTCAATGTTTTTTCTCTAGGGAATTATACTGAAGAGTCCAAGAGAACCAAGCAACAATATTTTTGAAAGATAATGCTATGCAATGGTGGAGTGCCTTATCAACAATACCCTATGCTTTGAAGACTTGGCAAGGGTTTAAAATGGTATTTTTTCATAACTACCTTACCTGACCTCTGAAGTGCAACTGATATCAAATTGAGAAAATTTGAAGATGGTTTCTACTAATACCATGGAAGATTACAAATCACAATTTTTGGGACACCTACCTACCTTTGTCTTTTCTCAAGAATTTGTCTTTGGAGAATTAGTTTGAGAGATACACCATTGGGCTGCCTTCACCTCTTCAAGAGTTTTGCTTTTTCAAGTAAGTTTTACTATTCATGAGCTTATGGATCATATAGCAGTTGATTATTTGATGATGAAAGGGAAGCTTACATTTGAGGCAGAAAAGGAAAAAGCCTCCATAGTGGCATACAAGCATTAAGGCAGGCAGGGTTTACGAGCTGTTTCTCCACTCTTGACCATATTTTGACACTCGGAGCTATTATTGAGGAGGGTAGATCGCATGGCAGGAGGATTTGTTGTAGCTTTGTGGATTTCCGCAAAGCTTTTGACACAGTGCGGAGAGCCAAACTCATATGCAGACTACAGGACATGGGTGTGCCCACATAGCTGATTTGGGGGATGTCACCAGACAGGCACCACGTGCCAATAGAAAAGAACAGAGTGAACAAACTTTTAGCACTTCAATAACAACTGAACTGAAAGAGAGAGACGACACGCGACACGGAGTGGCGGAATTCCACCCCAGAGAGTATTGGCCCCAAACCTTGGTGCCCCTTTCGGTATTTCTTTATATTGCATCAACATAGTACAAGCCGGTACTCCAGACACCGCACCTTCTCTAGGAAGCATGCCAGAGAATGAGCCCTAACCTCATATTTAAAGGCCCTTGGCCTGAAAAGCAGTTACAGTGAAAAGCCTTCAAAACTCAAAAGCTTTTGGTCCAAAAAGCAATGCCAAAAGCTACTAGCGTAAATCACGGAAATCCGTACAGCCTGCCACGTCATCAACCATCGTGATTTTCGAAAATTTGCCACGTCATCAATTTTTGTGTGTGCGGGTTCTGCTTTATTTTAATCCTTTATGTCACTTGGGGCCCCATCGAACGAGGTCCCCATAAGTTGGTAGGACTTCTTCTTCTGTTACTTGTTCTTCTTAGGGTTTAGGCCCCTCGGCTGACATCTGCAAGTTGGCTCCATTCTTTAGGCTTTGACATGTCAGTAGTTTATGACAGGGGATCTTTGCTTTATTCAAGACAGTTGTGGGGCAGGTACGTCTGACATGGTTCACTCCACTATTGGTGTGAAGCAGGGATGTCTCCTATCTCCGACTCTTTTTTTCCATTCCCGGAAAAAGATCCTTCTATTAGTTAATGAAACTGCCCATAGGGCTACAACCACCTCTACAAGAGAGGGCTACAACGATCCTGAGGAGGAGACTCTCCCAATGAAAAAACAGCATATGTACAATCAGGCTAAATCAAGAGATGGAAGGAGGAAAAAGCCACACAGGTGGATGGTAGTGCCATCTGAGCACACCGTGGACCATGGTGAAGAAAGGCCTAGGGCGTCAGAGTTGAAGGAAAGCCTCTCTACGCTCCCGCATGCGGTCGGAGCTGCCCTGGAGTCTCTCGAACTGTCATCTGAGAGTATGGATCAGCTCTAGCCAAAGATCCCGAATTGTCTTTGCTGGTGGTACGGGGCGAGCCTCAAAGATGCGGAAGCAGCGGGCCTGCCAGATGAACTAGAGTGTCAGGCCTCAGATAAGCTCCCATCACTCCTCTCTCTCACTGTACCACTCCTGTGGAGTAAGCTTTTGTAGCAGGCTGGAGTGTAGGTCGACCCCCTGCATCACTATCATCTTGCTGATGGAGGATAGCTCAAACTGAAGTGCCGGGCCCGTGAGAGTGGACCAAGCAGCTGCCCCCCCAAGTGTACTGCCATGCTGTGGAAAGAGCTGGAATCAGCCGAAGAACACGAAGCCAAACCTGCTGTGCCAAAGGACAGTCCCAAAGACAGTGGCGCTGACTCTCCACAAGATGGTCAGAAGCTGCGCATGCTGCTGAGAGACCACTATGTACTAGCCAACTCCCAACTGTTGTAGGTCGATGTGCAACCAGCCACTGGAACAAAGTGACTGGCCTCGGCTGTCTAGAGTCCCATAACCTCTCCCAAAATGCTGTCAAGAACTCAGATGTGAGACCCTCCTCCTGCCAATGAAGTGCTGCAGCAGGACGAGCCTCTCTCCGTGCTACGAGTATGTGATGTCCCAGTCGAATAGTGTACTGAAAGAAAGGGACACCTGGATGGTCTAATGAGGAGAAAGGGTCCTTCCAAAACCACTCTCAAGGATCCCACAGCACTCGTGCCAGTGCATAGCTCTCCCAAGCCCACAGCCTCCAGTGGCCAGACTCAAGAGCTGCTGGCCACCTGTGGGGCCTCTATTGAAACTCGGTGTAAGCGTCCCTCACCGTGTAGCTCAAAAAACAGGGAGGGTATAGTCTCTGAGCAAGCCCGAACTGCGATGAGAACCTCTAGTCGAGTGAAGGCCCCCATCCATCTGAGTGCTACTGACTCGAGAGATGTGAGCCACTCAGCTGGTACTGCCTCTGTGAAGTCCTGACACATGCTCTGCACCTGCACCCCTCTCATGCCCTATAGCTTGATGCCTTGAAGCTCCTCTGACAAGCCTGAGAACTGTAGCTAGTCACCTAAAGTGCGTGCTGGACCCTCTGCCATGGGACCCCAGGAAACATGAGACCTACTACCAACTAAGTGGCCTTTCTGAGTGCTAACCATGGGGTTCCAAACAAGGGGCTGCCTTAGGCGCTCCTCCGTGCAAGTAGGCTGACGCTGCTCTAGGTCTCTCCGCAGCTGCTCCTAGGAGCGGAGCAGACTCACAGTGAAGCGGTCCTCCAGTCTCCTGCTGAAGAAGTCCTCTGACGACAAACTTCCCTAGAAGGGCTCTGCGCTGCTGTGCTGGGTCTATGATCCCCAACCCTCCCTGAGAACAAGGAAGAATGATGACTTGCCATGCCACTTTGGCCCTGGCTATCCGAGTATCACGCCCTGACCAAAGGAAGTTCCTGATCAGCCTCTCTACCTGGTTGATGCAGGAACTCAAAAAGATCCAACAAGAAGTGATGTACCACATAGTAGCCAACAACACCTAGTTGGCCACTACAACTCTGCCCTCTGGAGAAAGTCGCGCGGAGCTCCAATGTAACAACTTCCTCCTGATGGACAGGAGGAGAGGAGCAATCTGCTGCTCAGGAGACAAGTCCAAGCCAACCTAACAACGCAAGTATCGAACTGCAGTCCTTGGGGGAATCCATCTGAAACCCTCACCAGGCAGCCAATCGGGCGTACGAGCACTACCAAGCCACTGTCTTTCTTCAGTTGATTAGTGCGCCTGATACACAACAAAAGGTCTCAAGAGCCTGCTCACATCTGTGAAGGTTGGCCTCTTGGCCATCCAAGTACAAGGCTGAGTCATTTGCAAACTCAACATCCAATAACTCATCTCCCCGAATAGGGAGTGCTAAGCCGTGTAGACCAACTTGCTGTGAAACCAAAAACCTGCTCATCGCCTCAGCATAGAATAGAAAGAGGAAGGGGGCAGCCCTGTCTGACCGAACGTGTGAGCATGAAACGATCACCTCTACCTCTTGACAAAAGTATGTGATTGTGTGCCCGTCTGGAAAGAGCTGACACACCTCTGATCCAAGCATCTGAGAAGCCCATCCTGCGAAGAGTGCCCTCCAAAAAGTCCTAGTCAACTCTATCGTAGGCCTTCTCAAAATCGAGAAGGAGTATCACCAGATCCTCACCACGGAGAGGCGCGAGGGCAGAAATCTTTCAAAAAGTAAAGATGTTGTCAAGGATACTACGCTCCTTGACAAAACCTGTCTGTGTCCGATGTATAACGCTCTCCAGAAGTGGCTATATCCTCAAAGTGAGAGCCTTGTCAAGAATTTTGTAGGACTAGTTGAGGATGGTGATGGGCCGCCATTGTCGAAACTCATCCAAGGAGCCACCCTACTTGGGAATGAGGTAAATCAGGCCCTCACTCATGCTGTCAGGCATCTCTCCTGTATGCAGGATGTACTGAAAAGCATTGCAGAGATCTGAGCGAAGCAAGTCCCGGTACTAAAAAAAAAAGCTGGGAGTCAAACCATCCTCACCTGGACAGCTACCACGGGGAAGTGCTCTAAGGGCTGCATGTAGCTCCTCTAGCTGAAGAGGCAGCTCAAGCCTCTGGCGCATCTCCTCAGTCACAAGACAAGGCATCTGTGCCCACACCTGCTCTCTGCATGCATCTTGACGCTCTGCCTGAGGCTCTGCAGACAGTAGGTCACGGTAAAAGTCAGTAGCAATTGCACGCATGTCCTCCGGCTTTGAAGCAACTGACCCGTCAGGCCTCCTCAACTGGCTGACCCTGGCATGCGGATGTCGGGGCCCCACTGTCTCAAAGAAAGCCCCCGTCACTCTGTCACCCACCTGGGTCCACTGTGATGCCTGATGATGAAAAGAAAACTCATGGCACCTCTCCTCTGTGCTGGCAAGCTCTTGGCGAGCCTGCTGCAACTGCTCCTCCAACCAGGGACTGTCTCGATGCTCCTCCTGCATCCTCTGCAAGGAAGCAACGCCTCGTTCGAGACGCCGCTCCTCCTCTCTCGCTGCAGCGAGGTGGGCCGTAGCCTCTTGGAGAAACAACCGGCTAAGCTGAGCTAGTCCAGAGGCCACTCTATCAGCAGGAAATCCTGCATGTCTAAGCCCTTTGTCCAGAGAGCCACCACTTGCTCTCTAAGCGTAGAGTCCAGCAAGACCCTCTCTGGGATGCATAGCATCGTGCTCCCCCTTCTCTGTCTATCTGTCACTGTGAGAATCACTAGTGCATGGTCCGAAAAAGAAGTTCCGGCCAGAATGCAAACTGCCCCACGCAAATCACAAAAATGGTCACTAGTGTAGAAGCGATCTATCCGAGACAGATTCACTCCTCCCACTTTGCGGTCTGAGCGAGAGAAGGCCAGGTTGTCTGGGGGCCTCACAAAGCTAGAATGTTGCCACACATCTGAAACCCGCAGAGTCATACGTAACCTCTCCCAAGTCAAATTGCCAACTCAACTCCATGCACTGTAGTGTGGCTACCTCCAATCATGTCAGATGGGTCCTCCAACATGTTCAAGTCACCCCCAATGCACCATTGCTCTGCCTACTGCAGAGACTCTACAATGTGACACCAAAATTATGCACGTGCACTTGTCACATTGGGTGCATAGATGTTCAAGAAACCCAAGAGGCACCCCTGAACGTGCATAGTAATCCACTGAGCCATGCCAGGCACAATAATACCTCTGTCCACAATGACCTGCTGCCAAGAGTCCGCAATAGTCATACATACCCCTCCGTGGATGCCACCAGGTCCAAATGCAGCTGACCAAAAAGTCTCATATCGTCCACGCAAAAGCTGACCACAACGTCTAATGCGGCTCTTACATAGATGATGCTCTTGTAGCATAAGAAGGTCAATCTCTCCTCCCACAAGGCATCGCTGAAGCTCCTGACGTAGTCGGTCTCTCTGATGCTAAAACTAGGGCCCACCTAATCATTGCACGTTCCATGAGACGATCCTCATGCGAGAGAGAACTGATGTTGCAGTAGCAGCTAACCGTGCTAGCTTCGAGGCAGGCTTGGATGGGGAGTAATCCGCATCCGAGCATACCCGATATAGGCGTGATTGCAAAGAATGTCTAGCCCAAGCCCAAGTAGAACGAGCCCTGCGCAAAGCAACCTCCTTTGTCCAGGAGTCCTCATGTATGTGTACACAACATGGCGGGCTCTGCATGTCAGCAAAGAAGTGAACCACAATGTGTCTACATCCTGCTGAGTCTGGAGGTGTCACAAAAAACTTGGCCAATGGCCACAGAGTCTAAACCAAGTCTGTAACCCCTGGTTCTCCCATGTGATGAGAGAACTCTAGGGCCTGTACCTGCAGCCACTCTAGCATTGAGTCTAGAGTCCACTCAAGCTGGTCCCTGCCGCATAGGGGAAAAGAGAAGCCAACCGCTGAGTCCAAGACCTCTATCCCCCTAGCTGCAAGAATAGTGCATGAACTCTGAAGCAAGCTGCCTCAAGGTTTGGTGAGGGGTCGCTGAGAAACCGTGTAAAGTAAAGGCAAATGACGTCGAATGTCGAAACTCGTCAGACCACAAGGAACTGCTGCTAAGGGGGACGTCTGCACCAGAAGAGGGGGTCGCAAGAAAGGCTGTTCCTCTCTCGTTAAGCGACTCGTGGCAAAAGCACTACCTAGAGATTGCCTAGCAGTGAGGGAGGTCCCGCCCCCCGGGACGGCTGCAGGGATGGAGCGAGAGGAGATGTGGCAGTAGGGGGGCTCGAGGGAGAGGGGGGGGGGGGGGGGGGGGGGGCGTGGGGGAGCAGCAAAGGAAGGAGGGCGAGATGGAGGAGGTAGAGGGGGAGGGGCAGAAGAGGGGAACTCGCGGAGAGGAGGGGCTATCGAAGGTGAGGCTGGAGCAGGGACCTCGTTCTGTTGAAGAGGGTCGAATCGGTTCCCTGTGGGAACCCACTGCTGCTAGGCAGGAGCCTGGGGACCACTTTGAGTGCCGGGCTGGCGCGGTGGCCTCTGTCGATGTCGACTACGAACCTGCTGCCAACCCTCCTCCGTTGGAGCCGTAGGCTTGGAGGGTGGCTCTGCCTCCGTACTCTGTGACTCTGTCCGCTATTGCTGGCCAGCCCTTGAAGACTAAGGCTGGGCCTGTGTTGGCCCATCTGTCGACAAATGGAACACTGGTTCGGGAGGCCTGAATACTCCACGCTCTGTCGTCGGAACCAACCACCGCTCACCCGAGGTAGTAGGATGACCTTCGGAAGAGTGTGGGTGTCCCGAACCAGAACACATACTGTGGGGATGCCGATTGCCTTGGCAGCTACGGAGGCTGCCATGCGAGGTGTCTCTAGGATAGTCCCAATCGCTGAGCCTATCCTGGAAAGGAGAGGAAGGTACTCCCTCCTCAGGTCGAGGAAGTAGACTGAGACGGGCAGGTCTGCCTTCTCGACAAGAACGTCGGTAGCTGGGTTGAAACCGTGGCACCACTATCGAAAATGTGCTCGAACTGCACGGATGGCCAGGGGGCTCATCGCAATGACCTTGGACGCCATCTCGGGAGTCTCAAACTCTATCTGGTAGTAGCCACGTCCGAGAAGCTGAACATCAAGAATCTTGCCCACCTTTGTGAGAAGGCGGGCCTAAAGGAGATCGCGCACTTCCCCTCTGCTGGGTCTGGTGCCGAGAATCTTGCAAATAATAGAGGTGGCCTGGAGGTGCGCCACCTCTGCCTCTAAACTCGCTTGCTCTGTCGGCGAAAGAGCAAGTCGGATGGTGGGTTCTGCGGGGTCGAGCGAGGGGGTTTCAGTGGAGTCCCTCTGTGGCGGAGCAGAATCCTCCATCAGTGTCTGCTGCTGTGAAGACAGACGAGGGCGAAGGCAAACAAGAGCGTCGAAGAAGAGGCTGAATTGGCTGAGCCGCTGCCATTGGGAAACAACACCAAAGCCAGGCTCAGGTGAGCAAACCAGCGAGCAACAGAAGAAAAAGGGGGGAGGGGGGAAATGGGAGGAATGCAGGGTGGCCGGGGACAGCGCGAGTGCAGGTGGGCACGGGTAGCGCGAGCGCAGGCGGGCAAGCTGTGTGGGAGCGGGCCGGGCTGGCTGGGACAGAAGGCGAGAGCGTGAGGGTAGGGGACAGCGAAGGCGAAGGGAAGGAGGCAGCGCGAGCTGCTGGGCGGGGGGGTTTAGCGATGGCGAGGGAGGAGCATGAGCGTGAGCAGCAGCATCTCCGACTCTTTTGGGATTTATGTGGATGAGTTTTCAGACTATGTAGAGCGAGAGGGGGACAGAGGTGCTCAGCTAGCACGGACATGGATTCCACTCTTGTTATATGTTGATGATATTGTGCTGATTTCAGATTCTCCAGAGGGGATGCAACGTCATTTGGATGCATTGCATGTGTTTGCACAGGATATTGGATTGTCTGTGAACCTTGGTAACCAAGGTAATGGTGTTTAACACCGCAACACAATGGGTCAGGAGGTCATCTCCCACCTTTGCATATGGTTGAGAGGCTGAGGAGTATACAAATGCATATGCCTATCTCGGGGTGGTCTTTAGTGGCCCAGTATTCTCCTGGAGGAGAGTAGCAAAGACGATTGACCAGAGCTTATGCAACATTAGGGAGACATCAGCGGATGTGTTTGCAGGTTTAGTTCCAAGAACCTCGAACAAAAATTTGGCTCGTTGACACTTTGGTCACTTTTGCCATGCTATACAGAGTGGAGATATGGGGACCATCAATGGATCATCATAGCAGAGTTGGCAGTACTGATGGATAGAAATGTATGGAGAGGCCCTTGGTTTCTGTGATATCTCGGATGATTATGGCCAAGGCCTCAGTACCACATGAGATTATCATGGGGGAGCTCACTGCCCCTCCGTTGGGCTCTCCCTAGAGACAGATATGCTCGCTTAGCTCTGGAGTCCTCACCACAACTTTCATCACAGGGAGATAGATCATGCTGGGATGCGCAGACGACATCTTGGTTTTGACTGCATGGTTTTAGTATGGACAGACTACCAAGCTGGATGCATGGATACTCATCTATCTCACGGGATACGATGTGCTATTGGTCAGATACACACATCCTCACACAACTAAAGATCAAGACAGGTAGATTTAGAGGAGTACCAGCCGAGACCAGGACCAGTTAGTTGTGCCGCCAGACGGAGCCTGATACAAAGTTATTATATTATTGCCCAGTATATTATGAGATACGAGGCCGCTTCCACTATCTATTCAGAGGGGGTTTTGGACCGCTTTCTAGGGTCATGAGATACGAGGATCAGAGATGCCTCCGAATATACTTATTGGAGCTACGTAGACATAGAGAGGATCTCTTCAGGAGGGGCTCAGAGAGGGAGACACAACTACAGTGGCAGATTAGAGATTTCTCTCGACCACAGATTGAGGAGTCAGACCAACATGCCCCACAGTATAGCAGCACCAGAAGTACATTGCTTGATTGGGTGATAGAGTTGGGACAGTCCCGCTGCCCCTGGATGAGGGGACCCTCTCAACATCGACAAAGACTACGACAAAGGATCAACACCATACTAGCACGACAAGGGAGCCGTCTCGCCGGAGTGCTCACTATGGAGGAGACTGATGTTATCTGCCATTGTCCGATGAGAGATATCTATGGATACTGATGTATATGATGCCTACCTCTACTGCCAGAGAGGCCCTTATGTATCCCTCTCTTTCATGCCATAGGCTACTCTCTCCCCTCACCCCCCTATTGTGTCACAAGACGGGCACCAGGTGCCAATAGAAAAGAATAGACTGAACAGACTTTTAGCACTTCAATAACAACTGAAACTGAAAGAGAGAGAGCACACGCAACACGGAGTGGCGGAATTCCACCCGAGAGAGTATTGGCCCCAAACCTTGGTGCCCCTTTCGGTATTTCTTTATATTACTTGAACTCAGTACAATGCCTGTACTCGCGCTCTGCTTCTTCTCACTGAAGCGTGCCAGAGACTGAGCCCTCTGCACTTATCTAAAGGCCCTTGGCCTTGAAACGCAGTTTACATGAAAAGCTTGAAACTCAAAAGCAACTGGCTCAAAAGCTGGCGCTGAAAATCAGCCAGCGTAAATCACGAAAATTCGTACAAGTTGCCACGTCAGTAGCCAATACGTTTTGCGGGTTGTTCGTACAGTTGCCACGTCATCAACTTCTGCACAAGTTAGCATGTGTGTGTGTGTGTGTGTGTGTGCTGGTCTTGCTTTATTTTTATTGCCTTTATGTCCTTTGGGTGGGCCCCATCGAACGGGGTCCCAAAAGTTGGTGGAACTTTTTAATTCTTCTGTTGCTTCTTTTTAGGGTTTAGGCCCCTCGGCCGAGATTTGCAAGCTGGCTCCATTCTTCAGTGGCTTGACACGTCAGCAGTTTGTGACATCCCCCGTTCTTGAAAGAAAGTAATCGTTCACGATTACAACATATCTGCAAAACAACTCAAGTTAGCTCAAAAAATTTCGAGGGTCATTCCGAGGGACAATCAGTTTGCTTTTTTTTTTTTTGTTGTTGTTAAGGAGTTGGCTTACTCTTTCGTCCATATCAGAACTCTTGATATTCCGGCGTAGTAAAATTAGCCATCACACCCAAACCGCACTGATCTTCCATGGGTGTCTTGATGCACTAAAATTACATACCCAGGTAATCTCATCGAATTTAGTAGTTGGCACATCACAATGCAACACAAATGCTCACATATGCATGTCACAAGACATAGAAACATTAAGTCACCGATGAACACTCCCCCTGCAAATAACCATCTAGGTTCGGGCCATGAGCTGTTCAACGACTCTCTCATGACTCCTCTCGCAAATAACCTAAAAAGGTTTGGGCCATGAGATATAGAGGCCTTTTACAACCAAACGCCCCCCCAGTGCGTTGCTTGGAGGTGCTGAGAGTAACGATTGCTCAGACTTTTTAATATTCCCCCCGTAAATAACCATCCAGGTCCGGGCCATGAGTAACAACAACAATATTCCCTCCGTAAATAACCATAAGGGTCCGGGCCATGAGTAAAAACAACACTTTTCAAACATTCAATAGTCTGCACACAAATAACCACAAGGGTCCGGGCCATGAGTATGAATGAGCAAGCATTCTCAAACATCATTTGTCACTACTCCACCCGGAAGTAAAATTACCAATCATTGAAACCAGTATTAAAACCAGAGTTAAACAGTATTAAAACCAGAGTCAAACAGCTCAAAACAGCACCAAGACAGGCTCAAAACAGATACCATCCATTTCAAACAAATTCCAAATAGGATCACCAAACAAGTTCTCAAACATAACTAAAACTTAAAAAAGTAATCTCGACATCAGCCAAGCTCGAAAATTCGACTAACTTTCTATCCTGAAACTTGCACCAAAAAGATTCCTTCCATAAGGTCGTAGCTGACCACAACATGGTCCATCAACTCTTGGACAGACGATGTTCCTCTAGTGGCTATGGTAGTCCTAAGACATAGCAATCACATTGGACCTCCAAGGTTATAAGCTCGAGAAGAGACACCTACTGAGAGATGTCGAGAAATTTCAAGTTATAATATGCTAGGGTCTCCATGGCAAGCATTTTAGGATACTTCACTCTGCTAGAAGCTGCACTATGAAGGAAGATGTCAGAAACCATATAACTTCGGGCAAGAATTTTCTTGAAAGCTTGCCAAGTCCTTGGAGTGTGCAACTCAGTAGCTATAGACTTTCACCACTGCATGGAATTGCATCTAAGAAAAACAGCGGCTCGAAACAAATCTTGGATCCTTCTCTTGTAAGCGATCTTTATGGCTTATGCCCTGTAAGACATGAGCGATGAAGACGGGAGCGCACTCGATGCGCGATGAAGTAAGGGTGGGAGAGGCTGATACGTCCAGGGTCGGGACCCGAAGATACTTCAAATAAGATTCCAATAGACTTTGGAAGCGTCGGTTTGCTCTAACTGCTCTTTTGTAGGACCGGTATGCTTTCAGAAAAGCACACGCCTGATGCTCTAATACCACTGTCAAAGACGGGCACCATGTGCCAATAGAAAAGAACAGACTAAACAGACTTTTAGCACTTCAATAACAACTGAAATTGAAAGAGAGAGAGTAGACGCGACACGGAGTGGCGGAATCCCACCCCAAAGAGTATTGGCCCCAAAACCTGGCGTCCCTTTCGGTATTTCTTTATATTACTTGAACTCGGTACAATGCCGGTACTCGCGTTGTGCACCTCTCACTGAAGCGTGCTAGAGGCTGAGCCCTCTGCACTTATTTAAAGGCCCTTGGCCTTGAAAAGCAGTTTACATGAAAAGCTTGAAACTCAAAAGCAACTGGCTCAAAAGCTCGCGTTGAAAATCAGCCAACGTAAATCACGAAAATCCGTACAAGTTGCCATGTCAGCAGCCAACACGTTTTGCGGGGTGTCCGTACAGCTGCCATGTTATCAGCTTCTGCGCAAGTTAGCATGTGTGTGGGTGCTGGTCCTGCTTTAATTTTAATGCCTTTGGGTCCTTTGGGCCCCATCGAACGGGGTCCCAAAAGTTGGTGGAACTTTTTAATTCTTTTGTTGCTCCTTTTTAGGGTTTAGGCCCCTTGGCCGGGATTTGCAAGCTGGGTCCGTTCTTCAGTGGCTTGACACGTCAATAGTTTGTGTCATATTGCCCCCCCCCCCACACACACACACACACACACCCCACCCCCATTTTAGTTAGATGTTTAGGTGTTTTTCAGCTTTCACAAACATTGTAGCACATTCACCAAACATTGTAAACTTTTGGTCTTATAGGTCATTTTGGCCTTTAGAAGACGTTAATATATCATTTCATTTCTCTCTCTTTATTTTGCAATAAAAGTGGGGCTTTGATCCTTTGCATTACATAAAAATCGACCATCGGTCCATATACAAGAAATATTGAAAAAATCCTGAGAGATGTACAATGAGATCATGGGGAAAAATCCAAGAACAAACCGATTATAAAGATACTCTAATCAGGTGGTGAAATGTAGCTATCTGGATAGTGATCAAGTCTACACAAATCTACCAAAGCTCTATCCACCTTGGGCGATGTAGCAAAAACCACAAAGTTCAGTGTTGTGTATCTGATTGATAAAAAGCATCCGCTATAAAAACCTCTTGTAGGAGCTCACAAAAGCCAAGGGACCATGAAATCCCTAGTCCGTGCCTCCAAAATCATCCGCATCGACTCTAACATTTCGTAGTGATGTACCCCAAGAAAGGATGTGGATCTATGGCACAACCAAAGTGTAAGAGAGGCAGGAGGAACCCACTCTCTGTCCACCTCAAAAGCCAAGGGAAGGTACCAAGGTACACATCTCTCTGACCAAACCAACTTCCCTAAGGCCTCTCTCAAACAAATCTGCAAGTTGTTTGACATCCATCAAATAATTAGCCTCAACCATTGCCTGCCCCTGTATGATATCACAGACAGCCTCCCTCGTCCAAAAGGAGTCGTCATGTAAAACCTGCATTCTAAATCTAATCATGGGAGCTCTCTCTCGACCAAGGAAAACGTGACGTGCTCCTGACAGCTGCAAGAAAAACATGTCTATACGTATGGGCCCACTCCTCAAAAAAACATCTAGAGATGTCCATGGGCCAACCGCAAAGAACTGAGAACGCAAGATCTCAGAAACCGGGACATTTGCTAGAGATGCGAAGCCTACTGAATACTCAAAATCCTCTCTCTCTCTCTCTCTCTCTCTCTCTCTCTCTCTCCCCCCCCCCCCCCCCCCCCCCCCCCCCCCCCCCGCCTCGCGTGAGACCTCCCCGGCTTTTCATCATGGAGGAGATTGAAGCTAAGTTGTAGCGGTTTTATGCTTTGGCTATGTCAAGTATGTGTGACGGGGAGTGGTACCCTTCATTTTACCTTCGAAAAAAGGCCTGAGGGCAATATACAAGGAATGTTTGCAAAAGGAAATCCCTGAAGATATGACACAAAGCACACCCCTCTTCTTTCGTTGCACTAGCGACAAAAGATACTCTGTGATTGTCTATGTGTGGTAATACCCATGAGCACCTCTCTCCGTAATTTGATCCTCGTTTCTCTACACTCATTATACCGTCTGTTCTGGGGTATGCTCCCAGATCATCTCCGTGTAGGTTTGACTGTGGGGATATGCCTCTGATGCTGCATCATGGAGCGTCTCTGTTAGTATATGAGTGAGCTCATCTAATGGCTATCTTGGCTCCTGAGTGCATAGCTGTCTGTCTGTCTCATCTGTGTACACAGAGACAGTCTCCCTCGTGAAGATATACTAAGTGTGTGTGTAGACCTCTCGTAATGGGACGGGCACCACGTGCCAACTGAAAAGAACATAGTGAGATAGACTTTTAGGTAGCTCAAAGAAACTGAACTAAAAAAGAGACTTCACATAAGACACGCAGTGGCGTAGTTCCTCTCCCAGACTGCACTGGCCCTCAAACTATGGCGCCCCTTTCGGTATTTCTGTATATTCCTTCAATGAGGTACAACATGTGCGGCTCTGCTTTGCGTCTCCCACGGGTAGCATGCCAGAGAGTGAGCCCTTGTACATATTTAAAGGCCCTTGGCCATCCAAAAGCAGTTTACATGAAAAGCTTCAAGTCTAAAAGCCATGTTTGGGCCACGAGAGATAGAGGCCTTTTCAGTTTACATGAAAAGCTTCAAGTCTAAAAGCCAGGTTTGGGCCACGAGAGATAGAGGCCTTTTACAACCAAACGCTCCGTAGAGTGCAACCTACATTGCTTGGAGGTTCCAAGAGTAGATACTTCTTAGGCTGTAGCCAATTTTCTTTTCAATACTCCTCCTGCAAATAACCAACAAGGTCTAGACCATGAGTATAAACACCACTTTTTCAATCATTGATTACTCCCTCCACAAATAACCATAAAGGTCCGGACCATGAGTAAAGCACTACTTTTCCACGTTTGAATACTCCTCTCGAGAAAGCCCGAGCCATGAGATATCCAGACATTATCAAGCATCAAATTTTCTCTTCAGTACTCCTCCCGAAAAAGCCCGAGCCATGAGTAACACCCAACTTTGCAATCACAATTTCCACTTTGAATACTCCTCCCCAGGAAAGCCCGAGCCATGAGTAGCCAAAAGTGTTCCCAAAAACATTGAAGCAAGTATCAAAATTAGAATCAAGCAATCTCAAATCGGCACCAAAACAAATAAAATCCATTTCAAACAAATTCTCAAGCAAATGGTTCTCCTCGTTGCAAAAGAGTGGATCTTCAACTTCATGCTCCCAATTGCTTCCAATATTACCCGTTCTTTGCCAAAAAGATCCAAAATATAATTTTGACCCATGCTGCAGAAACCCTAATTTGTTGCTGAAAACCCTAATTTTTCAAAATTGTAGGAATCAAAATCCGCTCGCATCAATGTGTAGGGATCGTCGAGGGGATCAACTTTGTCTTCTGTTGCATATCCAAATTCTCAAACATGGAAGAAATTTTTAGAGACCTCTGCAACACAGAAAAACGTCAAAAAATATATTTTTCGAGCTTTTTAGGGCAAAAACGAACTCCTTCTCCTTCATCATCTCCTTCTCTTGTCATTTGTTCTTCATCTAGCTCCATAGCTTCCATATGTAGGTTCATGTAGGTCCGGTTTTCTCTCGAGAAAAGGGAAAAAAATTTCTGGAAGCGCCATCTTGCTCTGTTTTCTCTTGAAGGACCGGTATGCTTTCAAAAAAGCACACGCCTGAAGCTTTGATACCGCTGTAATGGGACAGGCATCACGTGCCAACTGAAAAGAACACACTCAAACAGACTTTCAGGCACTTCAAAACAACTGAATTGAAAAAGAGACTTCACACGAGACACAAAGTGGCGTAGTTTCACTCTCAAAGTGCAGTGGCCCCAAACTGTGGCACCCCTTTCGGTATTTCTTTACATTCCTTCAACGAGGTACAACACCTGTGGCTTTGCTCTGCGTCTCCTGAGGTAGCATGCAAGAGAGCGAGCCCTTGTACATTTTTAATGGCCCTCGGCCATCCAAAAGCAGTTTTCCTAAAAATCTTCAAGTCTAAAAGCATCTAGTCTCAAAAGCTAGCACCCAAGGCTGCAAGCAAAAATTGCGGATATCTGTACATCTGCCACGTCAGCATGTCAGCGCAAACGCGGGTGTCCGTACAGTAGCCTGCCACATCATCAATTTGTATGCAATGTCTTTAGTGGGTGTGTGTTTAGGCCCCATAGGATAGGGTCCCATAAGTTGTTGGGGGTTAGGATTTTACTCCTAACCCATTTTAATAATTGGGCCACTCGACGAGGATCTCTAAGTTGGTGAGGACTTCTTCTTCTTCTGCGTCTGCTAGGGTTTAGGCCTCTTGGCCAAGATCTACAAGCTGTCTAGGGTTAGGGCTAGGGAGTCCTAACCCTCTGAATCTTGAATGGCTTCTTGACATGTCAGCAGTTTGTGACACCTTTCCCAATGGAGCTGTGCTGAACTCAATCGTGGCCGTCTGGATCTCCGTAGCTCCAATGCTCGGTCGATGAGAGTGCCGGTAGTGGTCGAATGTGTGTGGGCCGAGCTGTGCGGTGATGGCTGCTCCTCTGGCTGTCCCATATCTAGTGAAAAGAAATATGTAATCCGTCTCTGGGAGTGTCTCTCTCTAGATCTCCCTAGTAAAGTGTCTCTATATCTGTGTAACTCAAGTAGATATAGCCCAAGACATCTCTGATCCTCATAACTCATGACCCTAGAGAAAGGACCGAAACCCTCTCTGAATAAGCAGTGGAAACGGCCCCGAATCTCATAGTACATTGTGCAATGACATATGTAATCTAGCTCTGTCTTTGGCTCTAGCTGGCATAAGCGGCATATCCTGTTGTCTGCTGGTATCCCTCTGAATGTACCAGTCTCAATCTCCAGCTGATGTGAGGATGTGCATATCTAACCAATGGCACACCGTGAAACCGGCCTGTTCAATCCAAAAAGGGCGGTAGACTTTACTTCAAACCTTGATTTAGATTTCACCCATTATTAGTCGTCTATTATACCTGCGCTATAGTGACACAAAAGAGGGGAATGGGATACAGATGCTAGAATGCACCTGTATGAGAAGACCGACACCAGATTGGCCCCTAACTTAGGCGTCCCTTTCGGTATTTCTTTATTGTTTAAAAGAGGGAAATAAATGCTGTGGTTCTTTCCCAGCTGCACCGCACAACCTTGGCTGAATTTTGACTGTTCTGGCCTGATTTCGGCAGCATAACTGTACTAGAACCCTTCACAGTCAGTATTCCCACGCATTAAAAGACTTTCCCGACGCATACGGGCACTTTGCAAAACCTGGCGAGAATCTACAGCACGCTGAATTCTCTGTTTTCAGCCCTGAAAATGCGCCAGATCGCCTGTACTGCGGTCCCCTTGCGTCCCAGAACCTCCTGGGGGTATTAGGGTCCGTTTAGGGCCAAAACCCTAAACCTGCAAAAATACACAGCAGGCCGTAATTCACTGTTTTGGGCTCCGTTTCGCGTGCCGGTCGCATCCGTAGCAAGTCCTCGAGCTCCCGCACCTGTAGGGCTACTTGCCCTTTGAATCGGACGAGATTTCTGGCGTGAAACCTCTCCGAATTCACCTGTACCTGCGGGGGGATTAGCCGCTAGCTAATCCAGTACCTGTACAAGAGGCTCTTGCCTCGGCAATCCCGCATGAACCCACACAACTGTACATTGGTCAAATGAAGAGCCCAATAGTGGGGCATAACATACTGCCAAAGGGGAGAGAGAGGGCAGTGCGTAGCGTGCAGGGCATCACTCCTGGCACCGCACTGTACATAGGAGGGAAAGCAAGCACTCCATAGCTCTTAACCTGTGACAATTTCTGCAAAACAGCCCCTCCTCTCTTCAAATTCAGCGCCAACTCTCTCTTGCATTAGAAACTGCACCAGAATGTGCCACTTGACACATTTACAAGCATTTTCCCGTTTCGGGGTTGCCGCCTAAAAATCTCCCAACAGGTTGCCCAGTTGACTTCACGGCAGACTAAGAAAATGTTCCCCTTGTCATTCCGGAGGTAATGACGCCAACACATTTTCAGGTCCCAAAATAGCAGTTCCCTAAATTTTAGGAGATGCTGCCATTGTATCTGTCTAGGTCATCCGACCCTCTTTGTACACTGCGGCCACATCCAGAACTGAAATGTAGCCTCTGTAGCAAAGGATTCCACTTTGGCTAGTCAATGACCCCACTTGGCTAACCATAGTCCTTGTCCAACCTTAGTGCTCTTTTGCCCTCAGGCCTGGACTCCCTCTGGACAGCTCCACACTAGCTATGCAATGCAGGGCAGTTAGATTTCCCGAGGGGTGTTTCCAAAAAGTGAAAGTAAATAGATAATAAGAAAGAAATCAACAAAAAGGATAGATAGTAGTCACACGCTGGTGACACACCGCAAACCATGAGACATGTGTATCCATGTAGCTGGGAGAGAGAGAGAGAGAGAGAGAGAGAGAGAGAGAGAGAGAGAGAGAGAGAGAGAGAGAGAGAGATGAAATGTTATTAATGTCTTCAAAAGGCCAAAATGACCTATGAGACCAATCCGTTACACACTGGTGAATCCGATACCATGTCTGGTACAAAACAAAACAAATACGAAAATGAATCTAGAAGTGCTACTAGCTGGAATTGTGTGGGGTATGTGTGACCACTGATGCAATGGGTGCTCGCGATATAATGGGTGATGAATAGATTCTCACCTGTACTCTGGATGTCGAGATAGTATGGCTCGAATACTAATAGATCCTCACATGTACTCTGGATGTCGAGATAGTATGGCTCGAATACTTTGTTGTGAAGCTCCTCTCCTTTGTTATGTCTCTGGCTCTGTATGGCATAGGTGGGATATCCTGCTAGTTGCTGGTATCCCTTTGAGTCTACTAGTCCAAATATCAAGCTGGTGTGAAGATGTCTGTATCTGACCAATGGCACACCATAATCCATGAGATAGATGTGTATCCATGTAGTTGGGTCGAATCACAAACCCATCCCGTGTGAGTTGGAGAAGTTGCTCTCTATAGAAAGCCATCTTTGTGCCTAACTCCACAGAGAGAGAGAGAAATGAAATGCTATATTAAATGCCTTCAAAAGGCCAAAATGACCTATGAGACCAAACTAATACAATCCTTGTGGATCTAATCCAATGTTTGGGTACAAAAATAAAATGAACTAAAGTGAAAGACTAAAACTAAAAGCCTCAAATCATCAGTGTGAAAATCATCATCATCATCATCATCCATGCCCGAGGATGCCCGGCATCAGGCGTTGTCCGAGAAAGTATTGCATCGATCGCTGAAGAGCTTCGTCAATGTCCTCCTCTATAAGTAATCGTACTGGGCATCTCCCATGTCGTGCTAGAATAGTCTTGATTCTCTGGTGGAGCCTCTGTCAATGTCGTGGTCGCCCCCATAGACGTGGGCGTCTAGCTCTCCCGAGCTCAATGGCTCTGTCCACTAATATACCTCTGGTAGAAGTGGGCTTTGAAGTCTGCTGCGAAGCATGCTCATCCAGCTGCTGAGTCCTTGCTCTAAAGAAGTCAGTGATCTCGCTCTGTGAATGTCTCCCACTACCTAGTCTCCTCAAGAGACTTTCCCTGTGTCTACGCAGCTCTAGCAAAAACAACCCGAGGCATCTCTGATCCTGATATCTCATGACTCTAGCCAACGGTCCAAAGCCCTCTTTGAATAGACAGTGGAAGCGGTCTTGTATCTTGTAGTTTACCGGACAATGACAAATGTGATGTAACTCTGTCTCTGGCTCTATATGACATAACTGGCATATCCTGGCTTCTGCTGGTACTCTTCTAAATCTGCTAGTCTCAATCTCTAGCTGATGCGATGATGTTCGCATCTGACCAATAGCACATCGTATCCCATAGGATAAATGAGTGTCCATATAGGCCGGTCTGATCACATATCCATCCTCTGTTACTTGGAGGAAATGCTCTCTATAGAAAGCCATCTTCGTGCCCAACTCTTGTTCCGATTGTATCCATGTGCTTCTGGTATCTAGTTGAATCAAATCCTGACGTATTAGTCTAGTGGTCGTCAGTCTATCCATGCTGAAGGCGTGTGACTGAAACCATAATGTCATCTGCCCATAGCAACATGTTGCGTCCCCTTGTAGCGCTAGCTGTCGGAATGACTCAAGTGCTAGATGAGAATATCCGTCTCTGGGAAGGTCCCATAATGAAGGAGACTGATTTAGTAAGGGCATCAACTACGAGAGGAGGGGCAGCTAGCTCACCAGATCATAGAGACTAGGGCCTTAGCTCGAATCATCCGAGAGATCATAGAGACTAGAGGCTTCTCCATACATCTCCATCCATTAGTGCTACCAGATCTGCCTTGGTGGTCCACTGAAGTCCCTCAAATTTGAACCCCATAGAGCATAGCTGAAGCCACTAGAGTGTCAAAAAGCCACAGATTTGTTCGAGGTTCCTGAAACTGAGCCTACGAACACATCTTCTCCAAACCTCCCAAGGCTGCATAAGCTCTCGTCAACCTAGTCTCTATTGCTCTCAATGAAAATGCCGGTCCACTGAAGACTACCTCAAGATAGGTGTATGCATCTGTATACTCCACCATCGCCTGGCCATATGTAAAAGTAGGTGCAGACCTCTTGACCCACTGTGGTGTGGTGTTAAACATCATAACCTTGGTTTTCCCCAGGTTAACAGATAATCCATTATCGTGGGCAAATGTGTACAAAGCATCTAAATGATGCTGCACCCCTCTAGGGAGAGGAAATCAACACAATATCATCAACATATAACAGTAGTGGGATCCATGTAGTAAGAAACCTCATCCACATACATGCCAAATAGTGTAGGAGATAGCGGGCAGCCCTGTTTCACCCCAATAGTGGAGTGAACCAAATCAGAAATCCCCTCTGGAGTGCGTACATGCTCCACTACTGACTCCCCCAAATCAACTCTCTTGGAACCCCCATTTCTTGCAGTATGCGCATCAATCTAGCTTTGGGCAGTGTATCGAAGGCTTTGCGGAAGTCCACAAAGCAACAATAGATCCGTCTCCCACATGATCTCCCCTCCTCAATAATGGCTCTGAGTGTCAGGATATGATCAAGAGTAGAGAAACCTCTCTTGAAAGTTTGAAACCCGCCCGTCCTGCTGCCCTTACACCCTCTCTCTTTGCCCATCTACTCAACTGCTGTGCTCAAGGATGGATGCGTACGACCGTGCCAATGTGTGTCCAATCATGATGGTGCGGTAGTTCCTAGGATCCATAGGGTCCCCTGACTTGAAGATAGGTACAATCGTGGACAAACTCCAAGTATCAGGTAGGCCCTCGCACATGGCACGATTGAACATCACTGCTCAAAGCACCTGCAAGCAAATCTTTGGCATGTATAAAATGCTATGCTCTTAGGCCATCGTGATCATATGCTCTCCTAGTCTTCATCCTATCAATGGCTTTCTTTACCATCTCAGCGGTAAAGAAAGCACATGTGTGTGGGCATGGATCTGGAAAAGGTGCCTGCCCCGAGACGGTGTAGAGAGATGATGCATACTGACCCCATACCTCCGTAGAAGTGATGATCGGTTGGGGAGGAGTGCTGATGGAAGAGTTGCCATGTCTCCCCTAAATCCCGACTCAAAAACAACTGATATAAATCCTGCTCTAGCTGAGCTAGAGCAGCCCTCTTCTTTCGTCGTACCAAACGTCGAGAAGCAATCTGTGACTGCCTATGAGTAATGACACCTAGAAGTACCTCCATTTGAAGTCGGGCTCTCGTCTCTTTGCACTCCTCATCATACCAGCTATTTTGGGGTGTGCTCCCAGAATGTCGGCGCTGCCAAGGCTCAATATGGGGGTATACCTTTGCTGTTCTATCCTGTAGTGTCTCTGTCAATATATAAGTGAGCTCCCCTAAAGGTCTCCCCGGATCCTCTGTGCATAAGCATCTGTAGATACCATCTATGTAGACAAAATCAGTCTTTGAAGTAAAAGTGTATCTTGTGTGCATAGGTGTCTGTGCCAGTTGAGCTGTGCGGAACTTGAATGAGACGATAAACGTGAGGAGAGCATGATCTACTGCTACCCCAATAGGCGTGGGCCCGACTGTAAAGTCGTGAATAGAGGGTATGAAACCGGGCTAAGCCAAAACATAATCCACTATGTTGGTCCCATGTCTGTGAGGAAAGCAAGTGAACCCACTCGACGCTGGAAATCTGTGGAGGCCATTCAAGATGGCCAATCCATGTGCAGTCCCCAAATCTATCAGATATCCCCCATATCCAATGTGCTCTTCATCCTGCGAAGACCTGGCCAGTCCCATATCACTGACATCCAATTCTTTCAACATTTCCTCTGAGGTATCGTAGAAAGTTGTCTGAGACTGGTCCGTCATGGCATTGAAGTCTCCCAAAAGAATGACATCTCCATCCCTAGAGAACTCCCATATGTCCTCATCCAATATCATGTAGGGTGACTCCCCCTTGGGCGATGCATAATGAGATGTGCTAGGGGCAAAATAGCATATTGCAATGTAGAATGGCCTCCGTGTCTTTGCTCTCACTTTGACCCACATATATCTGGCTTGCTCATCCCTCCGAACAATACAAATGAGGGTTGCAGCTCCTCCCTGAATAGGACTGCCACACCTCCTGACCCCGGTCCTCTATGCGTTGATCTCACTTCTTGCCTACAAGTAGTCTCCCAATGGTATCCCGTCACTCTAGGTAATGTGCTGCTAGGAGTCTGATGCGTTTCTGAGTAAAAAATAATGTCTCTTCTCTTAAAGCTATCCTCAAATGCGCCTACATCTAGCTTCACTGATTCGTTACAATTCCATGCTGCCATTTTAAGGTTGGTTTCATAGGTCTCGCACTGTCATGCAGTGCGTTTTTCCAACACCACTACACTCCCTCCCTTGTAGAAAGCTATTTTCCCTTTCTCCCTTGCCGCCTTGATCTCTGGCATTAGTTCTTGCATGTGTGCTACCTGTATTAGAGCGAGGTCATCACCAAAAATATCCCAGTTTGCTTGAATGTTGGTCTCTTCTTCAGGAATTCCTTCCTAGCTTCCAGTGTAGGGAAACGTATAATGAGTGATCTTTCCTTGGGCATTCCTTTCTCATCACTTCCCTTCTTGCTAACTCTCCAAGCACACGTTGTGAGCGGGATGAAAACACACACAGCGCCTCTATAACGACCCGACACACACTCTTGGGAAGATACACACACACACTATGGGGCACCACTCGGCTTAGACAACACACCTGGCCGAGACAGGGAACACACCTCTGGAGTGAGAGGAGAGAGACTATCCACTTGCCCACTCCACACAGACACACAGACACACACACACACACACACACCCAAAAACCTCAGCTCAAAAGAGGAGAATTTCTGATGTTTAGATACAATTGAGCTTGGGCCAACACCAATGGGGCAAATAGCTCACACAATATGGGTAAAATAAGCCAGATACAATCACAAACTAGAGCAGAAACTTCGCTCATAGGAGAAACTTACACAGAAAAACAGCAGGAAAAGAGTGAGGAATTTGGCAAAATGGACAGCGCCATCGCGTCCGGAACGGCCCAAAACCCCAGTCTACAATGTCAAAGTGCTCAAATCCGACCTCGGATGAGCAGTTTACGGCCAAAACAGGCTCCAAAAACCCAAAAAACACACCTGCGGCTGTTCCTCCTCTCTTCTCCACGTTTTTTCTGGTCTTCTCTCAGTTTTTTCAGTTCCCACACTTAGCTTTATTACTTGGGCACCCTTGGCCTCTTAGATGACCTCAAACGGACCCCGAACAGGCCAAAAACTGACCTCGCAGTGCATAGTTGTCACCTTTTTGCATCATCCGCACACCTGGCACTCATTTCTTTTCAATAATTCATCCCGCAACCACGTGAAGTGGCCCCAAAAGTTGGTCCTCATGATGACCTTTCTGCATAATTATCACAAGAAAACATCCACGTGGTGTCTGTACTTATCCACGTGCAAGTCTTGACCCCGTTCGGCCTCCTGACGCTACTAGATGCCATCTGACGCACCTGCTTACCTCATGTCGTCGGCCTGCGGATAGCTTCCTCGAGAACTTTTACGCGCTATAAACTCCTCATTATTGTAGCAAAAACATACTGGTACTGGTGATAGTGAAAATCGATGCACTATGTACATGCTGTCCTACCTGTACACATGTGGGCCCCACGTAACCACCTGGCTCTGAAAAATGGGCAATTCTTTATTTGATGCACCATGCATGTATATGTACATATGCGCAATCCCTTGCTCCAAAAAACTCCTGACATAATTTGCCCACCCCCTAGCCTGCTAGAGCATTCATGCTCAGCAGCAGCACTAGTAGATGCTCATTCCACCTGGATCAAAAGGCCAAAGGCATATCGCCTGATTCACAAGAAGCATCATAACACCACACCTACATTTGTCAACAATCAACCAAAATGCACCATAGACATATCCAACTAACACATTCGCCCTGTCTGGAGTTCCAAAAGCATAAATATTGCATGCCACATTCAACCCAACCGATAGAGACAACTCAAGTGACTCATCACCTGGCATCTTGGCTTTACCAGCCATAGCAACAACCTGCAAATCATGCACCCAAGTAGCTAAAAGCATTGTGTGAAGGTAAAGTTGTTGATATCCAAAGCACAAAAGTATCCCCGCAACACACATATCTCTAGCATAGACATCCACATAGCTGAGATTGGACTCATATATGCCAAACCCCTTCTCATCATCATAAGCATACTCATCATCACCCATCACTTCATCCACATCATAATCATGGCTAGCACCACTATCCATAGCTTCTAGCATGGGTTCATCAGTCTCCAAGAATACAAATCCCTGCTTTAAACCACAATCATGCTCACAAATCGGTTCAATTACTGCACATACATCAAAATATGGCTTCAAAACAGGCTCCACATCCAACAAATCCACAAAATGGCTCTCAACCTTGCCCTCTTCCCTAATTTCCAAGGAACTAGTATCCAAAGATACGTGCTCATCATCAATAACCTCAACCTCACACTCACACCCAGAATCACAAGGTACACAAGTAGCCAATGCATCCTCTTGAAGACTTTTCAATCCTGTATCCAAAGAATTACTCACCTCTTTAGGCTCTTCCAGAAGCCTGTCAACCTGCAAGACCTCTTTACGCTTCACAATAGACCTTGGGAAGAAACGAGAAACATCATAGGATAGGCTACTTTTCACCTGCTTAGGCTTAACTTCATCTTCCATGTCAAATCCATCTTGCACATGCATACCTGTACTAATACCATGTTCCTCAAGACGCTTAAACTTCCATTCCTTGTGCTTTGCAATGCATACCGCATCTTCAAAAGACTCGGGCCTCTTCAACTCAACCTCGAACCGCAACCAAGGTGACAAACCATCAACAAAAAAACTTTTCTTCAATGAACAAGGGGGGGTCTCATCCTTAAGAGCAACACACCAACGAGTCCATAAATCTGTAAAAACTTGTACATAGGCATCAACACCTTGACAAGAACCTTGCTTAAGAGCATTGAGCTCATTCCATACTGCATTTGCATCTTCAACAACCTGGAAACGCTCTAAAAAAGCTTCTATAAACTTGTCAAGACTCAAACCATAAGAAGAAGCCACTGCTTCTTTAGCTTCCAAATCCATGAACCAAACACGGGCCTCATCTTTCAAAAGCAATCCAAATAGCCTCAAAATCTTGTCCTCATCACACATATTGTTGCTTATGCATGCCACCTCGACTTGCTCCAGAAAGTCTTCCGCATCTTCACCACTTCTTCCATGAAATTCCGGATAAGAGAAAGCCATGGCTACCCAAATTATGATGCTTTGAGAACCCTTTCGAACACACGTGCAAGAACCCAAAACTTTTCACTACCCAATCCCTAGAAACTTCAATGGAGCTCAGCTTTAGATAAGGACAAACACATGCACATCAAATGAGTTTTCGTAGTTGATCATTGGAATTACAACAGGCAAAGGACATTCCAGGATCTCTCTCAATCTTCTTGGCCCAAACATAAAGACTATGCGCTGCTGGAAAAAGATCTTCCTGGACACATGAACATTAATCTGAATTCTTTGAGTTAAATGAAAAGGAGTGAACTGAGGGCCATTTTGATCATCCATTAAAGCCAACCATGAAGCTCCCAAGAAGGCACACCTGACTCAACCTCTGATTTTGCCAAAATTTCAGCAGCATAACAGCATAAATGGCTCAAAATACCAAAAAACCAGCCATCATAACTTGGGAAAATTTCGACAGAGTTTCCCCAGAAGTAGAGCAGTAGGAACCCAAAATATAGACTGTATCAGTATGCATAAACTGTCAACAATAGAACCCGAGCATCAATTAGGAATCAGTAGTACATAGCCTATGGCGAGGTCACGAAAAGGGTGCTCCAGCTACCTGTATCACTGAAAGGATCTCCACATTTGAGAATCCCCCAGCTCAATAAAAACCTCACGCTATCGACCCTCACACGAAAGCTAATGCAAATCGCGTATAGTCAAGTCTCAGAAATGACTATCTTCCAGACCAAGTCTCAGAAATGGCTGGGACTGCCAAATAAAACCATATATGGCTCCACAAAGGCGTACAATGGCAGTTTCCACAAGTAACGTACAATCCAACAAACAATGCGCTCAAATAGGCGCCAAGTGATGCATTCCCACAACAACTGCAAGTGACATCACTACTAGTCCAGCTACCTGTACCTGTGTGAATCACCTGTACCTGTCCCTGTCCCTGTTCCTGTAACCTGTAACCTGTAACCTGTAATCTGCAACCTGCAACCTGTAATCCCGAAGCTCGAAGCTTGAAGCTCGAAGCAGAAGGTACTCGAAGAAGATCCTCAGTGGGGGCGCCAAAAGAATGTGAGCGGGATGAAAACACACACAGCGCCTCTATAACGACCCGACACACACTCTTGGGAAGATACACACACACACTATGGGGCACCACTCGGCTTAGACAACACACCTGGCCGAGACAGGGAACTCTCCTCTGGAGTGAGAGGAGAGAGACTATCCACTTGCCCACTCCACACAGACACACACACACACACACACACACACACACACACACACCCAAAAACCTCAGCTCAAAAGAGGAGAATTTCTGATGTTTAGATACAATTGAGCTTGGGCCAACACCAATGGGGCAAATAGCTCACACAATATGGGTAAAATAAGCCAGATACAATCACAAACTAGAGCAGAAACTTCGCTCATAGGAGAAACTTACACAGAAAAACAGCAGGAAAAGAGTGAGGAATTTGGCAAAATGGACAGCGCCATCGCGTCCGGAACGGCCCAAAACCCCAGTCTACAATGTCAAAGTGCTCAAATCCGACCTCGGATGAGCAGTTTACGGCCAAAACAGGCTCCAAAAACCCAAAAAACACACCTGCGGCTGTTCCTCCTCTCTTCTCCACGTTTTTTCTGGTCTTCTCTCAGTTTTTTCAGTTCCCACACTTAGCTTTATTACTTGGGCACCCTTGGCCTCTTAGATGACCTCAAACGGACCCCGAACAGGCCAAAAACTGACCTCGCAGTGCATAGTTGTCACCTTTTTGCATCATCCGCACACCTGGCACTCATTTCTTTTCAATAATTCATCCCGCAACCACGTGAAGTGGCCCCAAAAGTTGGTCCTCATGATGACCTTTCTGCATAATTATCACAAGAAAACATCCACGTGGTGTCCGTACTTATCCACGTGCAAGTCTTGACCCCGTTCGGCCTCCTGACGCTACTAGATGCCATCTGACGCACCTGCTTACCTCATGTCGTCGGCCTGCGGATAGCTTCCTCGAGAACTTTTACGCGCTATAAACTCCTCATTATTGTAGCAAAAACATACTGGTACTGGTGATAGTGAAAATCGATGCACTATGTACATGCTGTCCTACCTGTACACATGTGGGCCCCACGTAACCACCTGGCTCTGAAAAATGGGCAATTCTTTATTTGATGCACCATGCATGTATATGTACATATGCGCAATCCCTTGCTCCAAAAAACTCCTGACAACGTGTGTGTGGGTTCAGAAATACCCATGCGCTTCAAGAGCTCTTGCACTTTTTCTTCTACTTTTCTGATGTCTTTGAGACCTGTAACATGCACATGAAGGGCTCTAGTCTTTCTCTTTTGCTCCTCTTCACTTGTCATATTGATGATTGTCAATGTCGGTGTGGCTTCAGGCATCTTATCTTTTCATTTCTTTGCGTCCTCGATCCACTTTTCATCTTTATCAACCTTCTCTTGTGTTTTGAATAGGTGCTCCGCCCACAAAGAGGAGGTTTGTGCCTTTTGCTCTTCCTCTTCTCGTAGAATTTTCACCTGCTCCTTAATGCTTTCGAGCTCCTTGATGATTGAGGGTTAATTTTCTGCCTCCTTTGCGGGGGTATTTTTGCAAGCTGCAAGGTCTCCCTTAAGTGCTTCGATCAATGCATCCTTTTCATTCATGCGTTCTTCCATTTTTGATTTCCAGGATTCAAACATAGTGAGTGCATCCTCTAATCTTTTCTGCATCATACATTCCATTACATTCACTTCTACCCTCACAATCGTCTGCAATCTCGTCACGCTTTTCAAAAATCTCTTTGTCCAATTCTTTCCTCATATCTGCATACATAGCTTTTTTGTAAGTTTTCGCATTTGCACACATCTCTTTTTCAATGTCACTCCTCAAGAGGCTCAGCTCCGCCTTAATTATCACTTGTACCTTCTCATACATTAAGTCATCTTTGACTCTAGAAAGTTTCTCTACTCTCATAGAACCTGGTGATAAAGTGCTCTCAAAACCTCCGCCTAAATGTTGCTTTCGATTAAGGCGGGGTTTCATAAATGCAGTCATCCCCGACATCGACTGGTTGGTCCATCCCCATGCACCCGAACAATTTCTTGCGATGGGATCGCTTGGGCCTGTGAAGAGAGGAGAGTGGCGACCTATTGGTGTGTGCTGCCTGAGAGAGAGAGAGAGAGAGAGAGAGAGAGAGAGAGAGAGAGAGAGAGAGAGAGAGAGAGAGGAAATGAAATGAATGTTATATTAACGTCTTCAAAAGGCCAAAATGACCTATGAGACCAATCTATTACAAAATGGTGAATCTAATACCATGTCTGGGTACAAAAGAACTAGAACAAAGATACTACTACTAGAATCCATCCTCATCTGCACTCTGGATGTCGAGAGTATAGCTCGAATCCTCTGCTGTAGTCTCCGTCGATGTTGTGTAGCCCCTCTCCTCAATCGTGGCCGTCTGGATCTCCGTAGCTCTAGTGCTCGGTCAATGAGAGTGCCGGTAGTGTTCAAATGAGTGTGGGCTGAGCTCTGCAATGATGACTGCTCCTCTGGCTGTCCCATATCTAGTGAAAAGAAATCTGTAATCTGTCTCTCGGACGGTCTCTCTCTATCTCTCCCCAGTAGAGAGAGAGAGAGAGAGAGAGAGAGAGAGAGAGAGAGAGAGAGAGAGAGAGAGAGAGAGAGAGAGAGAGATGAAATGTTATATTAAACATCTTCAAAAGGCCAAAATGACCTATGAGACCAAACTGATTAATCCAATGTCTGGGTACAAAACTAAAAATGAAGTGAAGTAAATTGAAAGACTAAAATCATCATCATCATTATTAACATCATCATCAGTGCCCGAGGATACATGGCATCGGGCGTTGTCCGAGAAAGTACTGCATCGGTCGTTGAAGAGCTTCGTCAATGTCCGCCTCTGTAAATAGTCGTATTGGGCGTCTCCCATGTCGTGTTAGAATAGTCCTCATCCTCTGATGGAGCCTCCGTCGATGTCGTGGTCGCGCTCGTAGACGTGGGTGCCTTGCTTTCCCGAGCTCAGTGGCTCTGTCAACTAATATACCTTTGGTATAAGCGCTCTGAAGTCTGTTGTGAAGCATGCTCATCTGATTGTTAAGTCCTTGCTCTAAAGAAGTCAGTAATCTCCCTCTGTGAATGCCTGATCTCCTCAAGAGACTCTCCCTGTGTCTGCGTAGCTCTGGCAAAACAACCCGAGGCATCTTTGATCCTGATATCTCATGACCCTAGCCAATGGGGGTCCAAAGCCCTCTCGGAATGTGAAAGCGGCCTCGTATCTCATAGTATACCGGACAATGACAAATGTGATGTAACTTTATCTCTGGCTCTATATGACATAACTGGCATATCCTGGCCTTCTGCTGGTACTCTTCTAAATCTGCCAGTCTCAATCTCTAGCTGATGTGATAATGTGCACATCTGACCAATAGCGCATCGTATCCCATAGGATAATGTAGCAGGGCTACAGGGTCACTTCACAGGACAGGCAGTTGGACAGTTAGCTACAGTTGGTCTGGTTCACATTGGACAGACCCTTTGGGCTGGGAGTGACACGTGGTAGGGTACCTACGGTGGTCTAGTGGACATCGTGGCCGTTGTACATATGAGTAGTCGTGTTTGGGGCAGTGCTATCTTATCTTGCACGTAGTCGTCTAGAGGAAGTCTTTCACAGAGCACTGCTTCACCATCCCTGCACATCTGAGCCTCGACACCCCATTTGTACCTGTGAGTCCTGGGCTGGAGCGGAGTGTGCTGCCACGCCAGAGTCTGTACATGGTTCTTTGAGCTAGTCGAGTCCACATGTTCTGGTCCACTGTTGTGTCTCTGTTGTTATCCATTGTTTCTGTGTTGTTATCCGTTGTTTCTGTGTTTCATTCTGGTTGAGAGAGTTTTCATTTGTTTGAGTGAGATTGTCACGCACATTGCACTGAGGGGCACCCACACTGTAGAGAGCACGACACATTATCCGCGCTACAGATAAATGAGTGTCCGTATAGTCCGGTCTGATCATATATCCATCCTCTGTTAGTTGGAGAAGATGCTCTCTATAGAAAGCCATCTTCGTGTCCAACTCTTGTACCGGCTATATCCATGTGCTTCTGGTACCTAGTTGAATCAAATCCTGACGTATAAGTCTAGTGATCTCTGTCCGGGTGAGAGATAGGGAGGGTGCATCCAAGGAGTACTGGAACGGAGGAAGTCTATCCATGCTGAAGTCATACGACTGAAACCATGATGTCATCTGCCCATACCAGCATGCTGTGTCCCCCTGTAGCACTAGCTGTCGAGATGACTCAAGGGCTAGCCGAGCATATCTGTCTCTGGGGAGGTCCATAAGTTATGCATGAAGGATACTGATCTAGTAAGGGCCTCGATCACGAGAGGAGGGGCAGCTAGCTCAGTTTGAATGATCTCATGTGGCACTGAGGCCTTAGCCCGCAACATCCGAGAGAAATAGAGGCCTCTCCATGCATCTCCATCCATCAGTGCTACCAGATCTGCCATAGTGGTCCACCGAGGGTCCCCAAATCTGAGAGAGAGAAATGAAATGAAATAATATATTAACATCTTCAAAAGGCCAAAATGACCTATGAGACCAAGCCGTTACAACATAGTGAATCTGATACCATGTTCGGAATCAAAAGGAACTGAAATAAAATACAATGTGTAGTACAATGAAAGAAGGCGGGGGGGGGGGAGGGGGGGAGATATGGTCAAGATCCATCCTCATCTGCACTCTGGACGTCGAGAGAGTATGGCTCGAATCCTCTGCTGTGGTCTCCGTCGATGTTGTGTAGCTCCTCTCCTAGAGAGAGAGAGAGAGAGAGAGAGAGAGAGAGAGAGAGAGAGAGAGAGAGAGAGAGAGAGAAAATGAAATGAAATGTTATATTAATGTCTTCAAAAGGCCAGAATGACCTATGAGACCAAACTGATACAAAAGTGGTGAATCTGTTACAATGTCTGGGTACCTTAGTACTAAAGTACTAAGTGTGAAAGTGTGAAAAAAAAACTAAATACAAAGTATTAAATAAACTTCTTAGGAGCATTCTGGGTGTCTGGCTAGAATGCTTCTAATCCTTTGTTGTAGTCTCCTCCGTTGAAGTGTGCTTCTGCATCTCGGTCGTGGTCGTCTCGATTTCCTAAGCTCAATCGCCCTGTCTCAATGAGGGTGCCTTTGGTATGAATGTGGGTACTCCTTTGTGCTGGCTGCTGGCCTCCTGCTTCTCCTTCCACTCCTGCTTCTCTCGATCCGAAGAAATTCGTGATCTGCCTCTGAGGCTGTAGTGCTCTTTGTCTTCTCATTAGATTATCCCTGTGCCGATGTAGTTCCAGTAGGTACAAGCCTAAGCATCTTTGATCTTGGTATTGCATGACTCTATGAGAGAGAGAGAGAGAGAGAGAGAGAGAGAGAGAGAGAGAGAGAGAGAGAGAGAGAGAAATGAAATGAAATGTTATATTAACGTCTTCAAAAGGCCAAAGTGACCTATGAGACCTAAAAGTTACAATGTGGTGGATCTGATACAAAGTCCGAGTAATAAAAGTAACAAAATGAAATGAGAATGACAATATGACAAAATGACTAAATGACTACTATCGAATCCTAAACTTCAAGGTGTGAACTCATCAGCTAGCTGGGATAGCTAAAATCACAAGAGATCCAGCATCGGTCGCTGGCGGATCTCATCAATCTCCTCCATGGTCAGTAGTCTGACTGGGCGTCGTGCATGTCGGGCCAAAGTGATCCGAATCCTCTGATGCAGCCTCCGTCGGTGCTGTGTAGTCCTCCGTAGTCACGGGCGTCTGGATCTCCCCAGCTCGGTCGCCCGGTCGATCGTGTGCCTCTGGCGTGAGGCGGCGAGCTCTGCTGTGGTAGTAAGTCCTCCGGGTGTCCAATGTCTGCTCTAAAGAAGTCTCTGAGACTGGCTAGCCTCTCCTCTCATCAAGCTCTCTCTGTGTCTGCATAGCTCGAGCAAAAACAAGCCCAAGCATCTCTGATCCTCGTACCGCATGACTCTGGAGAGTGGTCCAAAGCCCTTTCTGAACAAGCAATGGAAGCGGCCTCGTATCTTGTAGTAGGCGGGGCAGTGGCATGTGTAGTGCAACTTTGTCTCAGGCTCTCTGTCTCAAGCTCTATGTCACATAGGGGGCATTCTCTGGCCTCTGCTATATCTCCCAGTCTTGATCCGCAGCTGGTGTGAAGATGTGCGTATCTGGCCAATAGCACATCGTACCCCATGAGACAAGTGGGTGTCCATGTACCTGGGCCTCGTCACGAAACTGTCCTCCGTAAGCTGGAGAAGATGCTCTCTGTAGAAAGCCATCTTCGTGCCCAGCTCCTGTGCTGGCTGTATCCATGTCCTCCTGGTGTCTAGCTGAGTCAGGTCCTGGCGGATGAGCCTGGTGATCTCGGACTGTGTCACCAGCGTGTGACTACTATCTATCCTTTTTGTTGATTTCTTTCTTATTATTTATTTACTTTCACTTTTTGGAAACACCCCTCGGAAAATCTAACTGCCCTGCATTGCATAGCTAGTGTGGAACTGTCCAGAGGGAGTCCAGGCCTGAGGGCAAGAGAGCACTAAGATTGGACAAGGACTATGGTTAGCCAAAGTGGGGTCATTGACTAGCCAAAGTGGAATCCTTTGCTACATAGGCTACATTTCAGTTTTTGATGTGGCTACAGTGTACAAAGAGGGTCGGATGACCTAGAAAGATACAATGGCAGCATCTCCTAAAATTTAGGGAACTGCTATTTTGGGACCTGAAAATGTGTCCGCGTCATTACCTCCGGAATGACAAGGGGAACATTTTATTACTCTGCCGCAAAGTCAACTGGGCAACCAGTCAGGATATTTTTAGGTGGCAACCCCGAAACGGGAAAATGCTTGTAAATGCGCCAAGTGGCACATTCTGGTGCACTTTCCTCATGCAAGAGAAGGTGGCGCTGAATTTTAAGTTGGGAGAGGCTCATTTGCAGATTTTGTCACAGGTTAAGAGCTATGGAGTGCTTCCTTTCCCTCCTATGTACAGTGCGGTGCCAGGAGTGATGCCCTGCACGCTACGCACTACCCTCTCTCTCCCCTATGGCAGTATGTTATGCCCCTCTAGTGGGCTTTTCAATTGAACAATATACAGTTGTGTGGGTTCATGCGCGATTGCCGAGGCAAGAGCCTCTTGCACAGGTACTGGATTAGCTAGCGGCTAATCCCCCGCAGGTACAGGTGAATTCGGAGAGGTTTCATGCCAGAAATCTCGTCCGATTCAAAGGGCAAGTAGCCCTATAGGTGCGGGAGCTCGAGGACTTGCTACGGATGCGACTGGCACGTGAAATGGAGCCCGAAACAGTAAATTACAGCCTGCTGTGTATTTTTGCAGGTTTAGGGTTTTGGCCCTAAATGGTCCCTAATACCCCCAGGAGGTTCGGGGACGCGAGGGGACCGCTGTACAGGTGATCTGGCGCATTTTCGGGGCTAAAAACAGAGAATTCAGCATGCTGCAGATTCTCGCTAGGTTTTGCAAAGTGCCCGTATGCGTAGGGAAAGTCATTCAATGCGTGGGAATACTGACTGTGAAGGGTCCTAGTACAGTTATGCTGCCGAAATTGGGCCGGAACAATTGAAATTCAGCCAAGCTTGTGCGGGGCAGCTTGTAGGGAACCACAACGTTTATTCCCTCTTTTAAACAATAAAGAAATACCGAAAGGGGCGCCTAAGTTAGGGGCCAATCTGGTGTCGGTCTTCTCATACAGGTGCATTCTAGCAGCCTGTATCCCTTTCCCCCGTATTGTGTCTTGAAAGTACAGGTAGAATAGACGACTAATAATGGGTGAAAGCTAAATCAAGGTTTGAAGTAAAGTCTACCGTCCTTTTTGAAAGTACAGGCCGGTTTCATGGTTCCATCGACGGGATTAAATCACTTTTTCCCATAGAAGTGAGCCTTGGTCAGGTTGGGCTTGAAGACACAGGGGATCATAGACCAGACAAAGGCAATTGCAATTATGGCTGTCAGACCAGATGATGTGACTGAAGAGGTTTCCTCTTCACAGGGTCAACAGACACTTGAAGTGGGTGAGTCTTTAAGACCACCACAGACGGATGATGATATATTCAGGACCCAGTTGGCTATTGTTGTGGCTATGTTCACTCAAGTAATGCAGAATCCGAGGTTTTTAGCCTTTCTGCAACCTCCTGTTCCATCTCAGCAAGTTGGGTCACTGGATCATATTCAAAATCCTGTTAAGGCTCGAGCACAGGTGATTCATACTGCACAGTCAATGGAAACACCTGTACACTTGACGGAGAACATGCAGTCTCCACAACCTGTGCCTAAGGTGCAAGAAGAGGTGGCTGAGATGCCAGTCTTTCAAGCTGTACCAGTTCAGCCAGCCACTTTTCAGCAGCCTATAGTTGGTTCTAATGGGCAGGGAAGCAACCTACAGGCTATGCAACAAGTCTTTCCACCACCTTCAGTACACCCTGGCTATTTTGGAGGTGGATCGGTATTCCAGAGCATGGCTGGTCATGCACCTGGAAATCAGTTTTACATGCCAGGAACAGTGTTCGGGGGTGCTCAAACGATGATGCCTAACCCCATGTATGGTGTCACGGGCATGCTACTAGGGTTTCAAAGCACTCAAGGCCAATTTGGGATGCCACAGGAAAATTTTGGTATGGCTAGAATTACAAATCAGCAGCCAAATATGGCATTTCCAGGTCAACTTAATTGCGGTCAGGGAACACAAATGAACCCTAACAGTGTTCCCATGTTTTAGTCACTTCCATATGACAATTTAACACCGCTGGAGAGGCCAACTCCGTACAAAGCAGGTGGCAAAGGTGTGACATTCATGACCTTTACAGGGTTTGATGACAGGAAGAAGGCTCTCTCATTTCTCGAGCAGTTTGACAAGGCCTATGCAGGGGGAAACTTTACAGAGGCTTCAAAGGTCCGCAAGGCAGCCACTTTCTTGACAGGGAATGCGGGACAATGGTGGACAACTTTATTGCTTCAAGGGCAAGCTCCGTCCACCTGGATTTACTTCAAGCAGATTTTTGCAGCAGCATGGTTATGTGATGACTTTGAAGCAGATGTCATGACAGAATGGCACCAGCTTAATGCTGCTACTTGCAAGAATCTGGATGACTACAATCGGAAGTTCTGGAAAGCTCTACTTCCCGTAACTTCCTATAGGTTTGTGCCATTGACAGAACAGATTGAAAAATACTGTTGTGGCCTACCCAAAGGATTCAGAAAGTACTGCACGAAGACCAAAGTCACTACTTTGACGCAGCTCATTGAGGTAGCAAACACTGGCAATGGTTTGCTTAAGGGAGAAGATTGTGAATTCAATACTGGCGTCAAGGAAGGATCAGCCAAGAAAAAATTCAGCGAAGAAGTATGTTCCCAAGGAGGTTCCTAAAGTGACTCAGGAGCCGGCCAACGCAGGGAAAGACAAAGCTACGGCTTAATCAGAAAAGGGAACAGCGAAGAAATGGAAAAGATGTTTTCCTCGCAAGTCGGAAGAGCAAAAGAAGGTCCTAAGGTTAGAGAACAAATGCTTCATCTATGAGCAGCCTCGCCACATCTTACAATTGTCCTGCAAAGAAAAGGCCAGCTGATTCTGAAGACAAGGAAGACAAGAAAGGAAAGAAGCCCATGGTTGGTTTAGTGCCAGATATGGTGGGCGACAAGTCAAATTCAGATGCAAGTGAGCTTTGCAGAGCATGGGGAAAGGTCAGGGATCAAACAGTGCATATCTTCTTTGATCCAGGTGCCAAAGCCAATTTCATTTCCCCAGAATTGGCTTCAAAGTTTCGAATCAGACCTGAAGAGATGGGGTATACAGCAGAGGCAGGTTTGGCATGTCCTGGCCATACAGAGGCTGTGACACCCATCATCGGAAAGTTGCGCCTGCATATCCAGTCCTATGTAGATGCTGAAGAATTTTACATCATGCCACTGGACGGATGTGATGTGTTGTTAGGTATTCCTTGGTTATTTCGTGTACAGGGAATCATGGATGCCTACAACAAAAAGATCACTGTACAGAGCAGGGGAAAGACTCACATTCTGGATGTAAAGCTTAAAGGGGAGTCTATTCCCACTGTATCAGCTTCTGCTATTACTTCTGTAATGAAAAAGCATCTTTCTGCGTACTTGGTTTTTGCACGTGAAGTGTCAGATTGTGATGAATCAAATTTATCTGTGCTAGATAAAGAAAGGTCAATGTTTTTACAACAGTATAGTGACTGTTTTTCCGATTCATTACCGTCTCAATTACCGCCAGAGAGACGCAAGGACCATGCGATAGATTTGGTGCCAGGCAGTAGCCCACCAAATAAGCCTCCGTACAGGGTTAGTGCGGCTTAGCAGAAAGAGATAATGGGCCAAGTATAGGAGCTGTTAGAAAAGGGGCTGATTCAGCCCAGTTCATCTCCATTCTGTTCTCCAGTGTTGTTGGTGCAGAAAAAGGATGGCTCATGGCGTATGTGCATTGACTACCGTGCACTGAACAAGAATACCATCAAGAATAGGTTCCCTATACCTAGAATTGATGATATTCTAGACAAATTAGAAGGAGCAGCTATGTTTAGCAGGATAGATCTAAAGAGTGGGTACCATCAGATCCGCATTAGATCAGAGGATGTGCACAAGACTGCTTTTAGAACGACGTTTGGCCTTTACGAATTTTTAGTGATGCCCTTTGGTCTCACAAATGCTCCTGCTACGTTCAATAGGATGATGAACATAATTTTCCGTCCACACCAGCAGTTTGTTGGTACATTCTTTGATGACATGATAGTCTACTCAAAGAATGAAGAGGAGCATAGGCATCACTTGGCCATTGTGTTCAAAGAGCTACGCAGTCATAGGTTGCTCATCAATGCAAAGAAAAGTGAGTTTTTTCTGGAAGAGATTCACTTTCTGGGACACATTGTCTCAAAGGATGGTGTCAGAATGGATCCTGCAAAAGTTGAAGCGATCAAGTCATGGCCAGATTTGAAGACGGTGCACGATGTCCGAAGTTTCTTGGGACTATGCTCCTATTACAGAAGGTTTATCCGAAATTTCGCTGAGATTGCTTCACCTTTACATGCTCTTCAAAAGAAGGCAGTCACCTTTAGATGGACACAGAAAGAGATTTCAGCTTTTAATCTCTTAAAGGAAAAGATGACTTCAGATCCAGTCATTGTGTTGCCAGATCTTAGGAAGTCATTTGTGGTCCAATGTGACGCCTGTGGTAGTAGCATTGGTGCAGTGCTAATGCAAGATGGCAGGGTAGTAGCCTATGAGAGCAGATTTTTCAAAGGGCCAGAGATGACCATGCAAGTCTATGAGAAAGAGTTACTGGCTGTGATTCATGCGCTCTTAAGTTGGAAACACTACCTGCTAGGTGCAGATTTCGTTGTCCAAACGGACCATCAGACCTTGCGGTACTTCTTGACACAGACAAAGTTATCTGAGAAACATATGCGATGGGCAAATATCTTGTCCATGTTCCATTTTCAGATTGTGCATATGGAAGGCAAGAAGAATGTTGTGGCTGATGCCTTGTCAAGGAAGCCACAAATTTCAGCTGTGTCAATTCCTTATCATCATGAACTTGATGATATGAGGGAACAGTATGCAAATGATGAAGATTTTGCAAGGGTCTTTGAGCAGCTAATGGATGGACAACGTCATGAACACTATCTTCTCAAAGATGGGTTCATGATGATGCATGGAAGATTGTGTGTCACAAAGCCATTGCGACACAAAGTTGTAGCAGGCTACAGTGTCACTTTCACAGGACACAGTTACAGTTAGTACAGTTGGTCTGGTCTGTTCACACTGGACGGACACTCTGGGCGGTGACACTGACAGTGATATGGGTGGTGGCCTAGTGGACATGTGGCCAGGTCACACTTAGCTAGCTGACATTTATGGGCCGTTGGTGGCTCTTTACGATGTTATCTATGAGTAGTAGCCGTTGGGTCATTATTATTATCTTTTATGGTTGGTCTAGTAGTTGTCGTCTTGGTAGCGAGTCTTACACAGAGTCCTAGACAGAGCACATTAGCACCATCCCTGCACGTCTGAGCCTCGACAACCCCATTGTACCTGTGAGTCCTGGGCTGGAGCTGAGAGTGCTGCCACGCCAGAGTCTGTACACAATTCTTTGAGCTAGTCGAGTCCACATGTTCTGGTCCACTGTTGTGTCTCTGATGTTATCCATTGTTTCTGTGTTTCATTCTGTTTGAGAGAGTTTCCATTTGTTTGAGTGAGATTGTCTCGCACATTGCACTGAGGGGCACCCACACTGTAGAGAGCACGACATATTATCCGCGCTACAGGTGCTCTCATTTTGGCGATCACGGTGGGACCTCAACTGAAATCTCACTCTGTGAGGTGCAAATCTTGAAGCTGGTTAGGTTGATCTAGCTTCGCCTGCCTTCTTCGCCGACCTTGCCTTGCAATGTTCCCCTCTCACCTGGTCCATTAGTCCTTGGTCTAGTCCTTTCTTGCCCTGGTCCAACTTATCCTCGTCCCTGGTCTAGACCTCCTCGACCCTGGTCTAGCCTTCCTCGTCCCTGGTCTCGTCCTTGGTCCAGCCGAGTCTAGTCATTTACCTGGTTGGTTTGGTGGAGTCTAGACCTGTCACAAGTTTCTTGCCCAAACTTGGTTGGACTGGTGGTCACTGCATGACACATACAAAGAGGTCAGTTGAGCGTCAAAGCCCACTACTGAGCCCTCTGAAGTACTATCACAGAAGACGACCTTTGACACCTCGTAGAAATCCTTCAACCTCATCACCTATACCTCCACATATCACATCACCCATTCCTTCATCAGGTTCCCCATCTTCCCGATCACCTTCTTCAGAAAAGCTCTCACCCATTCCTTCGTCATCAGGTTCCCCATCTTCGCGATCACCTTCTCCAGAAAAGCTCTCTCCTATTCTGCTACAACAAGCTATTGTGCAACAGACTCAGCAAGGAATCATGGAGCCACTAGCTAGTGTTTTGGCCAAGGTGAACATCAAGTTCCCTACCTTCAAAGGGCTTTCTTCAGAAGATGCTGACGACCATGCAAGAAGATTTGTATCTCTCTATAGGGGACGTGGGCTGAACAGAGAAGATGCTTACTTGGTACTATTTCCATCCACCCTGGATGGCCTAGCAGATAAATGGTACAACCAATTTGCAGAGAACCATTTTGCAACTTGGGCAGCCTTAAGACAGCAGTTCTGTGCAGCTTTCAGGCTGGGTGACTACCAGGAGAAGGTGTTGGATGAGTTGGCCAACATGGTGCTCAAGCCTGAGGAGACTTTTGCGGAGCTTATGACTAAAACTAAGTCACTGGTGGCCAAGCTTCCCCAACAACCCGGTGAATTCATGGTTAAAAAGTGGGTGGAGAAGGCTCTTCCCAAAACTTCTCAGCAAAAACTCTGAGAGAGTCTCCGATTCGACGCCACTCTCGACGAGTTCATCGCAGCTGCTACTAGAATAGAGGGGGCTAGGAAGCTCTTCAACAACTCTCCTCAAATAGATACTCCCTCTGTGTTCTCGGAAGGTAGTCCTACTGATCCTTTAACTTCTTTACGCAGGGAACTGGAAGCCCTAAAGCTACAACGAGCTTTTCAAGAGGAGAGGTCCTTCTCTCTTAGACAAGAGAAGCCTACACATAATGAGGCATTGGAACAGATTAAGCGCGAGTTAGAAGAGCTCAAGTGTCAGCAAGAGACTAAGGCTATGGTTTGGTGTAGCTCATGCCGCTCTCCAGGGCACCCCCCACAGGAATGCACCCTTCGGGTTTACTGCCACTTCTGTGAAAAATCTGGACATGAGGATAAGAATTGTTACTACCTCAAGGGATTGCGACAAATACAGCAAAATCTTGGTCCTTCTCTCCAACAAGGGCTAGCACCTGCATCCAACATGGTCTCACCCTACGACCATCAAAACCAGTTGCCTCCTCTGCTGACAACACCCCCTATGCAGCAAGGTATGCACAACAACTTTGCACCCCACAGCTTTTATCATGCCAGTACTCCCTCAGTTCCCCAAAGTTTCTACACCTCAGTCTCCAACTCCATGCAGCAACCACCTCGTCCCCCGTTTCGTCCTTCCAATCGGCCCATACTCTGCTACAGATGCGGAGAATATGCGCATTATTAGAGCAAGTGTCCTTTACCCGAGGGGTCCCCTCCTTGTCGTCATTGCCCTGATTCGAAGGATCACTACAGTAAGGATTGTCCCAAGCAAAGGGCATCCACGTCTTCAGGCTCGACTCAGAACCAGCCCGAATTCACCTTTCCGAAGATAAATTTGATTACTGTAAACACCGTGCCTCAACCTTCACCTGCTACTCATGTGGTTAAGCATCTGCAAGTGGAGGAGCCTGCTGGTGTCCTTACTCGGGCACAAAGAGCAGCTCTTGGTCTCAATCTACCCACAGGTCCACCTCGCCAGTCTCCACTTCCTCAATCTGGTCTACCTGACCCAAAGGACAAGTCCTTCCCAATTGCTCAGAGCAAACCAACTTCCTTGTTATCTGACATTGATGGAGTCTTCTTAGAAGCAGTGGATGACTTGGAACAGATTAAGGTCCCAAAAGGAGCCCAGTTCGAAGGCGCCAAGCCCACAGCAGAAGCCATCTTGAAAAATACTTTTTAGCAGGTGACATGCTAAAGCTTGACGCAACACTTAGAAGTGACACCCTGTCAGTCATTCAGTCTCTGTACCCGGGGGCTGGGCCTAGTGGCGGGCACCTCCCTGTACAGCCCTCAGAGTCTTACTTGATTTCCTATCCAATTGCTCCTCTCACCGATTATAAAAGTCCTCGTCTCACTGTATCTATTCTTGGACAGCAACTATCCGGCGTCATCGTTGATGGTATCGTTGATGGTGGATCTGGAATCAATTTGATGTCCGAATTCACTATGAGGGCCTTAGGTCTACAGCCTACCCGACCTGCTCCTTTCACTGTTACATTGGCTGATCAAAGAACAGTCTACCCAGTGGGCATAGTCGACAAGGTGCCTCTGAAGGTACAAGATTTCACTTTTGACTTGGATTTTGTGGTAGTTCATCTTCCCCAAGTAGAGGGAGGTTATCCCTTGCTGATTGGTAGGCCATGGTTGCGACATACGAAAGCACTTCATGACTGGGGAAACGACGCCATGTGGATACATACCCCTAGCTCTCCAATGCAACAAATTCGTCTCGAAGGTGGCATGGATCCAGTCGCTCAGCATAGCTCTTTGTCAGTAGAGTCCAACCCTGACTTGGAGCAGCCGGTCCCTCTTGATGGGTCCGATGAAGACTTACTGCAGTGGTTAGAAGCTACATCTTCGATGCCATGCTATGTAGTCTCTCTTCAACCCTTGACAACAGATTCACCCTCTTCCCCTGATCCTACACTTGAAGCCAGTAATCCCAGTCAGCCAAGTGCGCCAGAACCATGTGGGCCAGTCTCTGATGACCATCCTTCAGAGGGTCCATTGATTGAAACCATCGGCCTGGGTGAGCCTATAACCCACCATAGAAGGGGGAAAAAGTCTCCCTTGCAAGAGTTGGCCAACATCCCACTTCCCTCCTTAACCTCCATTCCATTTGAATCTCCACCCATGCCGGAGCACTTTGAGGTATCTGAGGATTTACCATTTGCAGAGCTTCCATTAGGATGGTTGCAGGAAGAGTATGCTGATTTCAACATTGATCAAACGCCAGCTCAGAATGTCTAGAAGCTCACAGAGGCGGCACGGTCTTCTATCCCTGACGCAGCCTCACCCACTGCACTGCCTGACCCAGTCAGAGAGGTCAACCTAGGCGGCCCTGACAACCATCAGCCCATCTTGTTAGCCGCTTGGTTATGGGATCATCCCGCTATACTCGACCAGGTAATCTCTTTCATGCACTCTTTCAAGGATGTGTTTGCCTGGTCTTACCACGATTTGGAGGGAATTCCAGCAGAGCTAGGAGTCCACACAAGTCCTCTGGTTGAGGGGGCTAAGCCAGTCAGAGGAAGGGCTTACAAACTGAATCCCAAATATGCAGAAGCAGTCAAAATCGAGTTGGAGAAAATGCAAGAAGCAAGTATTATTGTACCAGTAGAGCACTCAGAATGGTTGTCCCCTATGGTTATTGCCCCAAAGAAGCAGTCCAACAAAATTCGAGTTTGCGTCGACTACTGGGCTCTGAATAAGGTCACAATACCGGATGGATTTCCAACCCCTTTCACTGAGAGAGTCCTTGAAGATGTCGCTGGCCATGTACTGTATAGTTTTATGGATGGGTTCAGTGGCTACAATCAGTTAGGAATACATCCTGACGACCAAGTCAAAACAGCTTTTGTAACTCCTTGGGGTATTTTCATCTATACTAGAATGTCTTTTGGGCTTAAAAATGCACCGCCTTCTTTCAATCGCATAGTATATCTCATCTTTTGTCCTCTGCTTACTGATCACCTTCGCATATTCATGGACGACTTTTCCACCTTCTCGGGTGCTCAATGTTCAACCCCAGTAGAAAATCTAAAGGAGCATCTTGCTCAGCTCTCTGCAGTCTTCCTCAGGTGCAGAGAGGCACGTTTGAAGCTCAATCCGAACAAGTGTCATTTTTTGGTCACCGAGGGCACACTGTTGGGCCATGTGGTGTCTGCTCAAGGTTTAGCACCTGACCCAGAGAAGATAGTGGCCATCTTGAAGTTACCTCCTCCCATAAATCCCAAAGGTGTTCAGAGCTTTGTGGGTCACACCGGCTATCATCGCAGGTTTATACGTATGTATGCACAGGTGGCTCAACCATTGACCTGGCTCACCAGTGTTGCTGTTCCCTTCCAGTGGTCTACACCAGAGGATGAAGCATTTGCATACCTCAAAAAACGCCTCACTGAAGCGCCCATTCTAGTTGCCCCGGATTGGGCCCTACCTTTTCATGTGCAAACTGATGCGAGTCTGCTGGCTGTGGGTGCTGTGCTGACTCAGCCTAGCAAAGAGTTCAACTTGGATCGCCGTGTACATTATGCAAGTCGCCTACTCACCAAAGCAGAGCGCAACTATAGCACCACAAAGAGGGAAGGTTTGGCTATAGTATATGCTCTACACAAATTTCGGCACTATTTGCTAGGGGTCCACTTCACAATTATTACTGATCACCATGCCTTGCGCTATCTGCTTAATAATCCACAGGTCGCAGGTCGAGTATGGCGATGGCTCCTCCTATTCCAAGAGTTTGATTTTGAAGTGGTACTTCGTCCTGGTAAGCAACATGTAATGGCTGACCACCTCTCTCGCATTCACACAAGTGAAGAAGCTACCGGAATTGCGGACCACTTTCCCGATAGCAGTCTTTTTAAGATAGATACAACACCGGAATGGTACGGCGAGGTCTTACATTTTCTATCTACTGGGCTATACCCAGAGAATGCATCTCCACTGCAGAAGAGGAGATTGCTGTTGAAGTCCAGGCCTTTCACTTTGATTGGGGGCAGCTCTATAAATCGGGACCAGATGGTGTGCTGAAGCGTTGTGTCTCGCCTCATGAGGTGGAGCATATTTTGGAGGATGCCCACACTGGTCCCACCGGTGGCCATTACCCTGGTCACATCACTGCCCAGAAGATTCTACAGAGTGGTCTGTGCTGGCCCTACATTTTAAAGGATGCAATAGCATATTCTAAGGTTTGTGATGTGTGCCAGCGATGTGGGCCGAAGCTGAGTAAGCAATCCAACTGTCCTTTGCAGGTCTCGATGGCGTGGCTACCTTTTGAGAGATGGGGTTTGGACTTTGTGGGACCAATATATCCCCCGGCTCAACCAGGTAATCGCAAATATCTGCTAGTGGCTACAGACTATGCAACAAAGTGGGCCGAGGTACTAGCGACAGTAGATTGCACTGGCAATACAGTGGCCAAATTTTTATATGAAAATATTTTATGTAGATTTGGCTATCCTTTGGAGATCACCAGTGATAGAGGCAGTCATTTTGTCAATGTCATGATCTCAACTTTGCTGGAAAATTACAAGATTTTTCACCGCAAGTCGTGCTCTTATTACCCTAGAGCCAATGGGCAGGCCGAGAGCACCAACAAGGTTCTGATCGCCCTACTACGGAAAGCATGTCATCTCCATCCAGCATCTTGGGCTCAGGCTGTGCACGGTACCCTTTGGGCATACCGCACATCTTTCAAAGCAACAACGAATCACACGCCTTTTCAACTGGCTTACGGTTTGGAAGCCATAGCTCCTTTTGAGTTCAACTCCGGATCCCCTAGAGTGGGCAGTCTGCGTGCAAGTTCGGGTATGGAATGTGCTTCCATATCCCGTCTCACCTTATTGGAGGAAAGCCACCGCTTAGCTTCACATGCTCTGCAAGCGGAGCAACTTCGTCGCAAAGCGTGGCATGATCGCCACCTCAGAAAGCCGAAATTAACGCAGGGTTCTCTGGTGCTACTCTATCAGGCAAAATATTTGAAAAAAGCAAAGAAGCTGGTTCCAGCTTGGCAAGGGCCCTTCGTGGTGGAAGAGATTTTACCACAGGGAGCACTCCAATTAGTCACTCTAGAGGGTGTTCCTTTGCCACTGGTAAATGGATCAAGGATCAAGTGCTATAATTCGCCCTAATTATCTCCACATCTACTGATGATAGGATTCTCAACACCATATGATTATTCCCTCCTCAGTTCGGTATTTCTACCTAGCTTACCATTTTCCCTCTTCTCAAATCTTCCTCAGCTCTTATCTTTCAAAACTCCCTTTGTTTCAAGGCATGCACCAGTTACTGTTGTTTTGTCTCTGTCTCTGATCCCCTCTGTAATTTCCGAGGTTCAAGTCTCATTGACTAGATCTTTTGATCATTGGATATTGTTCGCAATTAAACCAGCTCCAACTGCATCTCTCTATTCCGTCTCTAATTTTTAAATGCACTCTCACATTCGCATCCCTATCCTGCTTCACTCATGCAAGCTCAGTTTCTACCGGGTGGGTGGGAATTTCAACTGGTAGCTATTTCTGGTTAATGAGACTCTAACTCTATTTTTCCCGAGCTGTTCTCTTACCTAATGAACCCCTATTCGCCCTTGTTCCCTAGGGCCCTACTCTTGCTGGTGTTCTTTGCTTAAATTATCCCCAAAGTCTTCCATGCTGAAGTCGCCCCTAATTCCTAATTTCCTCACGTCTTCCCCACTATCAACCTTTCCCCTCGTTCCCCTGTAGGCTGTCGAGCCCTTGCCCTCTCCAGCCTCGCCCTGTCGACCCAGCTCTCGCCCCTCGTCCCCTGCATAGTGAGCCCCGCCTACCCCTCGCCCCTACCTAAACTCAACCCCCTCGCCCTACCCACTATCTCCCCCCTCGCCCCTACCTAAACTCTCTCCCCTCGCCCCTATCCACTGTAACCCCCTCGCCCCTACCCACTATCTTCCCCTGGGCCCTCGCCCCTACCCACTATCTCTCCCCTCGCCCCTATCCACTGTAACCCCCTCGCCCCTACCCACTATCTTACCCCCTCGCCCCTACCCACTATCTTCCCCCTCGCCCCTAACCACCCTCCACCCCCCTCGCCCCTATCCACTGTCACCCCCCTCGCCCCTAACCACTCTCTCCCCTCGCCCCTATCCACTATCACCCCCTCGCCCCTAACCCCACCGGCCCACCCTCAACCCCTCTCGCCCAACCTATCTACTCTCTCCGCTCGCCCTATCCTCTACCCATACCCTCGACCTTTACTTACCCAAACCCTCGCCAATTCCTGCTTTTTTCGCATCCACCAACTCATCTGCTTTTTTACGCATCCATCATCCATCAACTCCTCCTGTTTTTTTCGCATCCGTCGCGCATGGCGTGAGCTACTGTGTGGGCTACTCGCTTTTGGCGTAGTCAGGCTCTTCCAGAGTTCGCCGGTTCGCCATCGTGCATGCTTAATCAACCTTTTTTGTGACACAATCAACTAGAACATTTCTTTAAGATGGCTGGTACAAGCAAACAAGTAAGGAAGAAAAGAGCTCTCTCCAGAGAGGCCAACTGAATCCCAAAGTTCTGCAGAGGAAGAGGATGAGGATACCTCCAGCCATGGCCTCACCGATGTGTCCACCACTGATCACAGTGATGAAAATTACAAGGCGTCCGACTCAAGCTCTGCTTCCGACTCAGAGTCTTCGAGCAACAACGAGGAAGAGGAAGAGGAAGAGGATGAAGAAGAAGAAGCAGTAAAGAATCAAAAGAAGAAGAAAGCCATAATGCAGGTATTGAGTCATCAAGTTCCTCGGCCTCCTTCTTCCAAGACCCAAGCCAAATTCACACTGAACTTCCATCTGCAGCAGCCTCATCCATCTCTTAGAGAAGTCTTATCAAAAGACCAGCTTCGCAAGCTAGGTCTCTCAGCATTAGCAGACACGGATCTGCCTTCTGATATCCCCATGGACATGGTGTATGCACTCCTCAAGTTTTTTCCCAAAGTCAGGGGACACTCACTGACTGCTACACGAATTGGTAACGCTTTGGGGATGACAACCTTTCCTGCAGTAAAACCGGCTACGCGAACCTATTCACAAATTTCAAAAGACGCGACAATCGAGGCATGCAAAGAGCTACTTAGTACGAGTCATCCTGACTATGCAAGGAACAAAAATCTATGGGCTATTTTCAAGTATTACTTTTTGGTCAGAGATCCTAAAGTCAGCTAGAACAAGGGCAAGGGCAAGGGCAAGGCCAGATGTGATGTGCCTACGATATTCGCGCACTGCGAAGGCCTATACTGCCTCATCCACACCATCCCATGTGGCTTTCATCAAATTTTATTTACCTCTTTACAGTCGCGGGCAAAAAGATTCAGAGCTCAGGTACAATCTGTGCAATCTAGCTTTCAATGCTTCGCAGCTCCGATGTTGGCCTGGGTCATTAATATACCTGTTAGTCCTATGGATGTGGATGTGGATGCGGCGGTGCGGTGTAAAAGCTCCAAGGGAAAAGGGAAAGATATTGAACAAACAATGGATCTATCTGAGAAGCCAAAGAAAAAGCGAGCAAAGGTAGTGAAGGACACACTAGAATCTTTAGTATCCCTACCAGTTTCGGAAAGCCAACAGCTTCGCGTGAAGCAACCAGTTCGACGTTCCTTCACACGGTCGCTACTGATTCGATGATAAGTACAGGTGGTGCAGATCACACTATGCATGTCACAGCTGTGGCTTCCATAGTGTGTGTTCCTCTCTCTACTACTGCTATTTTTACCCCTACCACAGTGACTAGCTCCCACGTCCCAGTGGCAGTTGCTTCTCCTATACCTAGTCCTGCGCCTATACCGAGTCCTGCGGCAACCACTCCCACCATCTCTACTTCGACAGAGAGGCAGGCGCCTAGTCCACCGCAAGCAGTGCCACTTGTCACACCAGTCCCACCAGCTGTACCACTTGTCAGCTCTCTTCCACCTAACACTGTTACAGGACCTTTCACAGGGTCGGACTCTACATCATTTTTTCGGCTATCGGAGGATATATTGCAGGAGACTAGGCAAGCCATTGCCACCATTGAGCTGGGAGCAGAGCGTTTAGCAGCAACACACCAGCGTCACGCAGCTACTTACGTAGCTATGGAGGGAGCTCTGAAGGTTGCTGAGAGCGCCATCGCTGATAGGGATGCCACTATTTTCGCACTCCAACAGGCCTTGAAGTTAAAGTCTCAAGTGATTAGTGACCTTCAGAATCAACTACAAGGATTTAGAGAATCGCTGTTACATGAAAATAGGGCAACGCCGCCTAAGATGATGGGTATGGGATATGGGTGGACTGGAGCAGGTACTCCAGTGCAACATGTAGCCACGGGTCCCTCTCAGCAGTTTATGGGACTTTACTCACAGACTCCAGTTCCCGTTCAGTACTACAATCATCAACAACAACAATATCCTCCTCCTCAAGGGTTTCAGTTTTCACAATTGCCTCATATGCAACATATGACTTGTTGTGATGGAGTTGCTGGAGCACATCGCCATGGCTGTGTTACTTGCCGTCCTCAGTACACTACAGGACAAGTGCTACCATCGACCCAGTAGCAGGTGGCTGGTCAATTCTCAGGAAACACATTTACTGCCAGGAGAGCTCCCATACAGCAAAACCCCACAATTGATTTGATGGCTCCACCTCCAGAGGCTGATGCTTCGGATGCAGCAGTGGCCACCACTCTATCTCTTGGATGACAGATTCAGGAGCGCACCATTGTACATACTAGTATTTTTCTTTCACAGTTTCAGTCTTCTTCTCACTAAGACGGTGAGCGGTCTTGTGGCGGGCAACCTATAGCAGGCTACAGTGTCACTTTCACAGGACACAGTTACAGTTAGTACAGTTGGTCTGGTCTGTTCACACTGGACGGACACTCTGGGCGGTGACACTGGCAGTGATACAGGTGGTGGCCTAGTGGACATGTGGCCAGGTCACACTTAGCTGGCTGACATTTATGGGCCGTTGGTGGCTCTTTACGATGTTATCTATGAGTAGTAGCCGTTGGGTCATTATTATTATCTTTTATGGTTGGTCTAGTAGTCGTCGTCTTGGTAGCGAGTCTTACACAGAGTCCTAGACAGAGCACATTAACACCATCCCTGCACATCTGAGCCTCAACAACCCCATTGTACGTGTGAGTCCTGGGCTAGAGCTGAGAGTGCTGCCACGCCAGAGTCTGTACACGGTTCTTTGAGCTAGTCGAGTCCACATGTTCTGGTCCACTGTTGTGTCTCTGATGTTATCCATTGTTTCTGTGTTTCATTCTGTTTGAGAGAGTTTCCATTTGTTTGAGTGAGATTGTCTCGCACATTGCACTGAGGGGCACCCACACTGTAGAGAGCACGACATATTATCCGCGCTACAAAAGTTATGGAAGAGAGTCATGTCCCACCGTATGCAGGGCATCGTGGTATCGATGCTACTGTTAAAGCGGTTGAGACGTTCTTCTATTGGCCTACATTGAGAAGAGATGTGGATGCCTTTGTGCGAGAATGCCTAATTTGCCAGAAGGTCAAATTTGACAGGCAAAAGGCACCAGGTTTATTGCAACCACTACCTATTCCAGCTAAACCATGGGAAAGTATTGCTATGGATTTTATCTTTGATCTTCCGAGAACGCAGACAGGAAATGATGGTATTTGGACCATCATTTGCAGATTCAGCAAGCAGGCTCATTTTATTCCTGTCAGGAAGAAGATAAAGCTAGATCAGATGGCACGCTTGTTTATGAGCAATATTTTCAAGTATCATGGCATGCCACGGTCGATTGTTAGCGACCGTGATCCACGCATGACAAGTTTGTTCTTGACAGGCTTGTTTGAGAATTTGGACACCACGCTCAAATTCTCTTCGTCATTTCATCCTCAGACAGATGGGCAGTCAGAAGAGGCAAATTCTACTGTCCTAGATCTGCTGAAGTGCTACGTGTCAGAGCATAAAGGAAAGTGGGAGCAATATTTGCCATTGGTGGAGTATGCATACAATAATACAGTGCATTCATCAACTGGCAAGGCACCTTTTGAGATAGTTGAAGGTCGCAAGAAAGTTCCTCCCATACTGCATACAAACGACAAGATATTTGAAGCAGTTAAGTATGTTGAGGACATGGATGAAATGTATAAGAAGGTCAAAGTGGCTCAAAGCAATGGCAGAGTGCGAAGCTACCACTATGTCATTGGGACAGGGTTCACACGCAGGCAATACATGTGTCGACAACTGTTGAATACACGAGGGTTGACAATGAGCATGTATGTGTCGTACATGTGTCGACAGGTGTTGAATACATCAGTGTTGACTGTGAGCATGTACGACATAGATGCAAACGAGGACGTTTGAGATTTCAAGAGGGGGGTATGTCACCAGCGTGTGACTACTATCTATCCTTTATGTTGATTTCTTTCTTATTATTTATTTACTTTCACTTTTTGGAAACACCCCTCGGAAAATCTAACTGCCCTGCATTGCATAGCTAGTGTGGAACTATCCAGAGGGACTCCAGGCCTGAGGGCAAGAGAGCACTAAGATTGGACAAGGACTATGGTTAGCCAAATTGGGGTCATTGACTACCCAAAGTGGAATCCTTTGCTACATAGGCTACATTTTAGTTTTTGATGTGGCTGCAGTGTATAAAGAGGGTCGGATGACCTAAAATTTAGGGAACTGCTATTTTGGGACTGAAAATGTGTCCGCGTCATTACCTCCGGAATGACAAGGGGAACATTTTATTACTCTGCCGCGAAGTCAACTGTAGGCGGCAACCCCGAAACGGAAAAATGCTTGTAAATGCGCCAAGTGGCACATTCTGGTGCACTTTCCTCATGCAAGAGAAGGTGGTGCTGAATTTTAAGCTGGGAGAGGCTCATTTGTAGATTTTGTCATAGGTTAAGAGCTATGGAGTGCTTCCTTTCCCTCCTATGTACAGTGCGGTGCCAGGAGTGATGCCCTGCACGCTACGCACTGCCCTCTCTCTCCCCTATGGCAGTATGTTATGCCCCTCTAGTGGGCTTTTCAATTGACCAATGTACAGTTGTGTGGGTTCATGCGCGATTGCCGAGGCAAGAGCCTCTTGCACAGGTACTGGATTAGCTAGCGGCTAATCCTCCGCAGGTACAGGTGAATTCGGAGAGGTTTCACGCTAGAATTCTCGTCCGATTCAAAGGGCAAGTAGCCCTACAGGTGCGGGAGCTCGAGGACTTGCTACGGATGCAACCGGCACGCGAAACGGAGCCTGAAACAGTAAATTACAGCCTGCTGTGTATTTTTGCAGGTTTAGGGTTTTGGCCCTAAACGGTCCCTAATACCCCCAGGAGGTTCGGGGGCGCGAGGGGACCGCTGTACAGGTAATCTGGCGCATTTTCGGGGCTAAAAACAGAGAATTCAGCGTGCTGCAGATTCTCGCTAGGTTTTGCAAAGTGCCCGTATGCGTAGGAAAAGTCATTCAATGCGTGGGAATACTGATTGTGAAGGGTCCTAGTACAGTTATTTTGCCGAAATCGGGCCGGAACAATTGAAATTCAGCCAAGCTTGTGCGGGGCAGCTTGTAGGGAACCACAATGTTTATTTCCTCTTTTAAACAATAAAGAAATACCGAAAGGGGCGCCTAAGTTAGGGGCCAATCTGGTGTCGGTCTTCTCATACAGGTGCATTCTAGAAGCCTGTATCCCTTTCCCCCGTGTTGTGTCTTGAAAGTGTAGGTAGAATAGACAACTAATAATGGGTGAAAGCTAAATCAAGGTTTGAAGTAAAGTCTACTGCCCTTTTTGAAAGTACAGGCCGGTTTCAGAGTGTGTAAGAGTCAGAGAGGGTGCATCCAACGAGTACTGGAAAGGAGGCAATCTGTCTATACTGAACCCATGTGCCTGAAACCATGATGTCATCTCCCCATACCAACATGCTGTATCTCCCTGCATGGCTAACTGTCGAGAGGACTCAAGTGCAAGGCGGGCATATCTGTCTATGGGAAGTTCCCATATGCGGTGTATGAAGGAGACAGATCTGGTGAGGGCCTCAACCACTAGTGGGGGCGCAGCTAGCTCTGCTCGGACAATGGCACGTGGTACTGAAGCCTTGGCTCTAATGAGCCGCGAGATCATAGAGACCAAAGGCTTCTCCATGTCCCCCCATCCATCAGTGCGGCCTGTCCTCCCGTGATGATCCAATGAAGGTCCCCAAATCTCAGCTCCATAAAGCAATGCAGAAGCCACTAAAGTGTCAAAGAGCCAGAGCTTCGTCCAAGGCTCCTGAAACTGAACCTGTCAACACATCCTTTCCAATCTACCCAGTGCTGCCTGGGCTCTAGTCAACCTAGTCTCTGCTGCCCTCCTCAGTGAAATTGCTGGCCCACTAAAAACCACTCCAAGGTAAGTATAAGCATCTGTATACTCCACTGTCTGCTGGCCGTATGTGAATGCGGGCGCTGATCTCCTGATCCACTGTGGGGTGGTATCAAATACCATGACCTTGGTTTTACCAAGGTTGACGGACAAACCACTTTCTTGAGCAAACCTATGCAAAGCATCCAAGTGACGTTGCATCCCCTCCGGAGAGTCGGAGATCAACACAATATCATCAGCATATAACAATAGTGGAATCCATGTCCCTGCCAGTTGTGCACCTCTATCACCATCTCTCTCAATGTAGTTAGAAACCTCATCCACATACATACCAAATAGAGTAGGAGAGAGCGGGCAACCCTGCTTCACCCCAATAGTGGAGTGAACCGGTGTGGATAGACCCTCTGAGGTGCGTACATGCCCCACTACTGACCTGTATAATGCCATGACCCCCCAAATGAGCTCTGTGGGTACTCCCATCTGCTGTAATCTGCGCATCAATCTAGCTCTGGGTACTGTGTCAAATGCTTTGCGGAAATCCACAAAGCTACAATAGATCCGTCTCCCATGTGATTTGCCCTCCTCAATGATGGCTCTGAGTGTCAAGATATGGTCAAGAGTAGAAAAACCCCTCCTGAACCCTGCCTGCCCGGCTGCGTATATCCCCTCTCTCTCTGCCCATCTACTCAACTGCCGCTCAAGAATAGATGCGTACAACCGTGCCAATGTGTGTCCAATCATAATAGTGCGATAATTCCCAGGCTCCATAGGGTCTCCCGACTTGAAGATAGGTACAATAGTAGATAGGCTCCAAGTAGACAGGAGACACGATCAGAGCATAGCTCGCAGGGATGAGCAAGCTAGGTACATGTGGGTGAGATTGAGAGCAGAGACAGGCAGATATCTTTACATTTCTATTTGCTACTTTCTCCCGAACACGTCAGTTTATGCACCACCCAGAGGACAGTCCCCCTTCTCTATTTTGGATGATGACATTTGGGAGTTCTCTAGAGATGGTGACATCATCATTCTAGGGGATTTCAATGCTAGGACTGCCGATCATCAGACAGTATTTTATGATACTTCAGAGGAGATGCTGAGAGAGCTGGATGTTGCAGAGACGGGCCTATCCAGACTATCACAGGATGGGGAACACACTGAGTATGGACGACACTTGATAGACATGGGGACTGCACACGGATTGGCCATCTTGAATGGCCTACAGAGATTTCCCGCTGCCGGGGGTTTTACATGCTTTCCACACAGACATGGAGCCAGAACAGTGGATTATATCATGGCACAGCCGAGCCTCATCTCTCATATCCAGGATCTCACGGTTGGACCCAGACCTGTGGGTGTGGAAGTAGATCATGCTCTTGTGTCGTTTACCATCTCTTTTCGGTTTAGTGTAGCACATAGGCCCCTACTCGCTACACCTTCACGCGGGAGACGGACTCTGTATACATAGATGGGATCTACAGACGCGTGCGCACAGAGGAGCCAGGGCGACCTCTGGAGGAGCTTACTACTATACTGACACAGACACTACATGGTGCAGCAGCAGAGGCATACCCACATACCCACCCTGAGCAGAGACGCCGTTCGGGGAGCATGCCCCAGAACAGCTGGTATGATGAGGAATGCCGGGACACTAGAGCCAGACTTCAGAGGGAGGTACTTTTGGGGGACATCACTCACAGACAGTCACAGATTGACTTCCGACGCCTAGTGCGGCGAAAGAAGAGGGCATTTTTGGCTCGCCTAGAGCAGGATCTATACCAGCTATTCTTGAATCAGGACTCGCGTGAGGCATGGCGGCTCTTTCATGAGCACTCCCCCCCCCCCCCTGCCATTACTTCCATAGAGGCCTGGGGCCAATACGCATCATCTCTATACACAGTTCTTGAGCAGCCCTCCCTTCCCGACCCCCCGATCCATGCCCACACACATGTGCTTTTTTCACCGCTGAGATGGTGAGGAAGGCCATTGACAGGATGAGGACTGGGAGAGCTTATGATCATGATGGCTTAGTGGCTGAGCATTTCACGCATGCCAGAGATCTACTAGCACAGCTTCTAGCAGTTATGTTTAACCGTGCCATGGAGAGAGAGAGAGAGAGAGAGAGAGAGAGAGAGAGAGAGAGAGAGAGTTTACCAAATGCACAATGATAAAAGAGAGTTATTCGTTGCTTCTTGTGATGTCATGCAGATTCAAGTAAAGATGAGCCTTATCACAGCTTAAGGCGATATATTTCAGAAGGACATGAGGATCATCTTGAAACAGGGGTCTGACAACTGCTCTTTCCTTTTTGTGTGTGTTTGTACCTCCCATCAGTGCGTTTCCCCAAGTAATGGAAATGTGAACATGACATAAAGCCAAATGCATCAGAGTAATCTCTAGTTCATTTAAAGCTCCTTGATAGTTGGCCAATTAAGTATACTGTGGTTTAATGTTTCAGTGTACACCCAGGCCAAGCATAAAGCCTCCTCTGGATTCAATCAGAATGTGGTGTGCTAAAGGTCCACAACATGATCCTGGTAAGCAACTTCTAGCTGTTTCAAGTTATGTCACGCAGCAACTCATGTTCTCATGTTGCAGACAAGCACTTGAAGCATTAACCTTGTTATAAGCATATTTTTGTGGGTTGCAGCTAATCACAGAAATGTGATTCTTGGAAAAATTGGGCCATCAGATCATTGGAAGCCTCCTCCATCATTGTCGGCACCAGCAGGCAATTATCATAAAGATATTGTAGATGGTTGCTTTGCTGGAGCAGAGGTACTAGGGTCTGTTGTGAATGCTCAGATGAACTACCTTTTGGCTTCCTAAAGTTTTAATATATTGCAAATAAACAGGAAAATGTTGATCCGGAGATTCCTAGTTACACCAGCACACTTTTCAGGAGGGCCGTTTGAGTATTTGGTGAGGTATGCTTTGTGTACTTCCTCTTTGCTTGATCCAAGTTAACTTTAGTATAGCCATGATGGACTGCATGGGTGATGTGCATACGTGCATGTGCATGTGCATGTGCGTGTGTGTGCATGTGTGTGCGAGAGAGGTTTTCTTTCTCGGGGATTGTCAAAGAGGCATCTCTGGTGTGTGGTTGCTATGCAAATGTGGGCACCTCCTCTTCTTTTGTTTTGTGTGTGTGTGTGTGTGTGTGTGTGTGACAGAGAGAGAGTGTGTATGTGTGTAGTTAAAGCTGCACGAACTCTCTGTCTACGCGCTCTATGTGAATTGACCTGCACGAGCCTGTGCGACCTGACCTGCATGCGCGCTCTATGAGACCTGACCTGCACGAGCTCTGCGCAAACTCCTTGCAGCAGTAAGCCCTTGGCGTGGCGTTTTGCCCCTGCGCAGTCAGCCTCGATTCAAAGTACAGCCAAAGTACAGCTCGTGTGTTGCTGTTGGTGTGTCAGTGTTTGTGAGGGTAAAAGTTTCTGTACAGCCAGCCTTCTTGTGTGTGTGTGTCTATGTCGTGTGTGTGCGCGTTGGGAAGGGGGAAATGGGAACAACACCTGGCACACTCTACACTGCCTCTCTATAGCTCAGGGATTAACCCGCACCCCTAACCACACAGAAACTCACACTCACGCACACTTTCTGCCAATCTCCAATGCACCGACTCGCTTATGAGCGCCACCAGCTATACACAATCACTTATAAACTCCAAGCATAACTGGCTCGACAACATACAACCATAACTGCTAATCCATAGCACATTCATCAAATTTGCAAGCACAGTAAGCTCACCCAACCTCTCTCTCCCTCTCTCTCTACACACACACACAAAAGACCCGGAGCCACTGTTGGGGTATAAAGCCCAATGTGGTCGCCCAGGTAAGTGGGCGGGCCGCCAGGTATATATACATATTCTTTTGTTAAAACCTAATAAGAACTCACTATGCTCTACACATTACAGTAGAGCGAGTTCACCATATCGTCGTGCTCTTCTTCTCGCACTCTCTCTCGCGTCGCACTTCCGCTCGTACTCCTTCAACTGGTATCAGGGCTCAGATCAAGGCTCGGGACAGCACTGCAGGAGGTAGAGTCACCAACTCAGATTGGAGTGAAATTCGACAGGCGAAGACACGGCCCTAAATCCTGTGGGACAGCCCGTAGGGCTTGGTGTTCTCAGAATTTCATTCTGAGGTATCTCGGCCACCGTTCGGCTTCGACAAAGTTCTGCGCAGGCCATTTTCGACTACGTGGTCTCGGCGGGTGCAGATCCGACTCTGCAAATTTGGGGTTTCGGCTTACGACTGCAGGTGTTGAGGATATCGGCACTCCCAGAGTGCTGATTTGTGGCTGTCTACACATCGAAGGACGGCTCACAGTTCTTGGAGGCGTGTCACATACGACACGGGCGCATCTACACACAGACTGTAGGCGACATCCACTAGTTCATCAGGTAGCTTGTGTTTGCTGCTTGATATTCCAGATTTCATCCTGACATTGCAGGTACTTCCACATGGGATGTATTGTCAAAGATGATGTATGTTTGTTGAGGGTTTGCTGACTGTGAGTCACGCAGCAAACAACCGCCGCAGCGGTTACAGCATATAGTGGGAAATTTGTGGATGTATGACTTTGTGGGAAGTCTATGTACTGTTAGATTTACTGCAGCCTTTGTTGAGGGTCGAGTGAGGTTTTATTGAGCTGTGGGATTCTCGAATGTTGAGATCCTTTCGGTGATACAGGTCTTGGAGCGATCCCTCGAGCACCCTTAGATAGGCAGCTAGGATGTATTGACTGTGAGTTAGACACTTGGGATTGCATCTTTGCTTTACTGCCGTTGAGGCATTGTCGCAGTCTATGCTTACAGGACAGTGACAGGATAGTGAGAGACAGTACAGGTGCAGGACAGGTTTACCCGCAGCTTACAGTGTCAGAGAGACAATGTTTTTTGAGCTGTTTTTTGGTCTGTTTTTTAGTACACCAGAGTCATTTTACAAAGGAGACTCTACCGAAATTTATGCAGAATCTGAAGCTTTCTTGGTTCATTTGACAGGTTGATATTGGTTCAGAGGTCAGTTTACAGGGGAAACTCTGCCGAATTTTTCCCAGGAAAGTAAACCACTGTGAAGCGTAGCTATGGCTGAATCACAGGACATTGCTCTTTACAATATCAAGAAGCTGGATGGAACCAATTTCCCATTGTGGAAGAAGCAGATTTGGCACGTGTTGGTACAAAAGAAGCAGATAAAACCTATAAAGCTCAAGGGATAAAACCAGAAGATATGGACGAAGATGAATGGAACGAAATGGATGAATTGGCACTTTCTACCATTATGCTGACTTTGGCAGAAAGCGTTTACTTCAATGTAGCAGACGAGATGTCGGCTTATCAAGCATGGTTAAAGCTGAGTGATCTTTATGAGAAGCAGAGTGCAGCTTCACAGGTATACTGGCTTAAGAAGCTTGTTGACTTAAAGATGAAAGAAGGGACACCTATGTCCAATCATCTGAATGAATTCAACACAATCTATAGTCAGTTGTCAGCTCAAGGTGTCAAGTTTGATGAACCTGTTAGAGATATGTTCCTGTTGATCACATTGCCGGAAAGTTGGGACACTTTTCGCACAGCTTTGAGTAATTCTGCACCTCCAGATGGCTTGAACATAGCAGGTGTAGAAGGAAGTCTGCTTATTGAAGAAACCAATAGAAAGACAATGGACAAAGGCAAAGGAACAGCCTTAGTTGTCAGTGGAAGGACCAAAGAAAAGTACAAAGGTGGAAAGAGGAATCAGTCTCGTAGCAAGTCTCGCAGTGCTAAAGGCAAGAGTGACATAGAATGCTACCATTGTGGCAAGAAGGGTCACATGAAAAGAGACTGCAGAGAATGGAAAGCAGAAAAAGGAAAAGAGAAAGCTGAAGACCATGGTGAGAAGAACAAGTCCTCAGTGAAGATTCAAGAAATAAATGTGACAAACACTGTTGCAGAGGATGACAGTCTAGTGTCAGGAAACATCTACTTCTTGAAGAATACAATGGACTCAGCTCTTCTTACAGCATCTGATGGAAATGCACTGAGTGACTGGATTATAGACTCAGGGGCATCACTTCATATGTCTCCAAACAAGGAGTGGTTTACCTCTTATGTGACCACTAAAGATCATGTTCGGCTAGGCAATGGGCAGACATGTGAGATCTTAGGTGTTGGAGATGTTCAATTGAAGTTTCAGAATGGCTCTTCTTTCACGCTGAAGAATGTGAGACATGTTCCCGCAATTACAAAGAGCTTGATCAGCACAGGTTTACTTGATGATGCTGGCTACGTCACCACTTTTGGACAGAACATGTGGAAGATATCCAAGGGTTCTATGACAGTAGCACATGGAGTGAAGTCTGGAGGACTTTACATGATTTATGTATCAAATGTCTCTAAAAATGTAATCAATGTAACCGAGCAGCCGAACGTTTCTTTATGGCATAGCCGGTTAGGACATATGTCCAAGAAGGGAATGAAAATCTTGTCTCGTTCTGGTTATTTGCCTGGCTTTTCATTTAATGATTTTGAATTCTGTGAACATTGTTTGTATGGTAAGCAAACACAGCAACCACATAAGCATAGAAGCAGTAGAAGAGATACACAGTTGGCACTTGTTCATAGTGATTTGTGTGGACCTATGCCTAACCTATCTCTAGGGGGAGCTTCTTACTTTATGACATTTATAGATGATTACTCGAGGAAAGTATGGGTTTACTTTCTCAAGCACAAGGATGAAGCGTTTAGTGTTTTCAAAACGTTTGTGACACTTGTGGAGAATCAGAGTGGCAAGAAGCTTAAATGCTTACGCACTGACAATGGTGGAGAGTATGTTTTAAAGGCCTTTCAAGACTTTTGTGAGTCAAAAGGTATAAAACGTGAACTTACTGCTCCTTACAATCCTCCTCAAAATGGTGTTGCTGAGAGGATGAATAGGACCATACAAGAGAAGGTCAGAAGTACGTTGTCTAATGCACAGCTGCCAAATGGGTTTTGGGTTGAAGCTGTATCAACAGCTGTTCATCTTGTAAATAGATCTCCTAGCAAGGTTTTGCAGAAGGATTCAGTGCCAGAGATGGTATGGTCAGGCAAAATGCCCTCATACAAGCATCTGAGAGTCTTTGGCTGTGAGGCATATACTCACGTTCCAAAGGAATTTAGGAACAAACTTGAGCCAAAGAGTAGAAAGTGCATCTTTCTAGGCTATGGTAATTCTGGTGAGATGGGGTACAGACTTTGGGATCCCGAATCCAGAAAGGTTATCCGCAGCAATGATGTTCACTTTAATGAAGCCAAATATCATTCTAAACCAGAGAAAGTTGAGGAGATTAGAAGAGTTGTCTTCCAAGAAGATGGACCTGCACGTGCAAGACAAAATGTCAGGGCTCAAGAGGAGCAAGGACAGGATAGATTGGAACCACAGGTTGTGGCTGAGCCTGAGCCACCTATTGTGCGTAGATCTGGACGTGTCATGCGACCTCCTGATAGGTTTGTTCCATCTATGAACTATGTCATGTTGACTGATTGCAATGAGCCTTCATGTTACAAGGAAGCAGTGCAAATGAAGGACTCCGGGAATTGGCAATTGACCATGCACTCAGAGATGACAGCTCTGCATAAAAACCAGACATGGAAGCTAGTTAAATTACCACAGGGCAAAAAGGCTCTACCTTGTAAATGGGTTTACAGGTATAAGATCACCGCTCATGATAGTCAGCCAAAGTACAAAGCAAGGCTTGTTGCCAAGGGCTTTAAGCAAGAACAAGGCATTGACTTTGATGAAGTCTTCTCTCCGGTGGTCAAGATGACTACATTGAGATGCTTTCTTGCATTGGTTTTCATATTAGATTTGGTGTTGCACCAAATGGATGTCAAGACAGCGTTCTTGCATGGTGATTTAGATGTGGAAACTTACATGCAGCAGCCAGAAGGGTTTGTTGAGAAAGGCAAGGAAGATTGGGTATGCCAGTTGTTAAAGAGTCTTTATGGCTTAAAACAATCACCGGGGTCATGGTACCATAAATTCCACAATTTTATGCTTTCTCAAGGCTACAAACGTAGTGAGTTCGATCACTGTCTATATACAAAGAAGGCTACGGATGGTAGTTGGCTGATCCTTATTTTGTATGTGGATGACATGTTGATTGCTAGCAAGCACTTGGAAGAAATTTCAGCTTTGAAGTCAAAGATGGCAAAATCGTTTGACATGAAAGACATGGGTGAGGCAAGTCATATACTTGGTATGCGCATTGAGAGAGACAGATCAAAGAAGTTGATTTGGTTATCTCAAACAGAGTATATTGACAAGGTTTTGCAACGTTTCAATATGGAGAAGGGAAAGGCACCGAGTATTCCATTGCCACCATATGTGAAACTTAGCAAACAAGATTGTGTTACTCAGTCTACTACAGAGGCTGAATATGTTGCAGCATCAGAGGCATGCAAAGAATCAATTTGGCTTAATCGACTAGTAACAGATTTGGGAATCAAAGAAGAGATGCCTGTGTTATATTGTGATAGTCAAAGTGCTATACAATTAGCTCGCAATCCAGTTTATCACTCAAAGACAAAGCATGTGGATGTGAAGTATCATTTCATCAGGAAAATGCTCGAGGATAAGCAACTTCAGCTTGTCAAAGTTCACACCACAGAAAATCGTGCTGATCTACTTACAAAAGGACTTCCCTCAGAGAGCTTTGCGCATTTTCGCAAGCAGTTAGGTGTAGGGTAGTACATCACTTCTCTACATCTCTTGTATATTAGCTTGTATAGTAGCTTCTCTCACACTTAAAGTACCACATTGGACTTTAAGTGGGAGGTTGTTGGGGTATAAAGCCCAATGTGGTCGCCCAGGTAAGTGGGCGGGCCGCCAGGTATGTACACATATTCTTTTGTTAAAACCTAATAAGAACTCACTATGCTCTACACATTACAGTAGAGCGAGTTCACCATATCGTCGTGCTCTTCTTCTCGCACTCTCTCTCGCGTCGCACTTCCGCTCGTACTCCTTCAGCCACCGCTACCACGGGCGCTATGCACGAGACGACGAGTAGACGAGAAGATGGCAGCCAAATACCAAATAACTCAACCAAACCGTAAACTCAGTTATGCATAGTAAACAAAGAAAACTCTGATACAATCTTGATCACTGTCAATTGCGTGCATTAGTGCAATTGGATACCCTTCCTCGGCTATTGGTAGCCCGTATGCCCTTGATGACCTTCTACACTTGCTCCAAGGCAAGCCCTCGGCTTCAACAATCCTGGCGGCTCCCCATTGTCATATACAAGCTCTCGCTGGCCTGGTTCTTTGAGATGCAGTCACGCCACAACAGATGGTAGCCCCTGGTGGCCCAATTCATGCTTTCATACCTGCCCCCAGTTTGTTGCACCTCATGGCGGTTCTGACTCCCATGCACGACCACCACATGTTTACCTCTTTACTGCAACTCATGGCATCTTTCACCACAGGCTCTGTTTGACCCTCTGTAGCATGCCTCCAAGTTGCTCCTCAGCGTGCCCAACCTCTCCTGGCCACACCCGCCTGCAGGTTCAAGCCACTGGCTGCCACTCCTATCCTCCTGCAGCACTCGCTCTTGGTACGTAGCCTTGCAGCTCTGCAAGGGTCACCCTTTGCCCTTGTTGTTCCTCGTGTTGTTCTTTGCAGCTCGTCACCCACCGGTTACTCACCCTGACCATCCCTATCTGATGCCCCTTGGTGACCCTCCATTGCCTCCCAATCAGACCTTGGCAGCCTCCAACTCCCATCAGCTCTCGGCCTCCGCCATGTTACGCCCTTCAAGCCCCTTGCAACCCCCTATGGCTACCCAGTGTAGCAGGCGAACTCCTTAGGTGGCCCTCAACTGCAGTCTCTCTGCTCTCCTTGTAAGCTGCGCCACCCTCTTGTTTTTTTCAACCCCGCCTTGGCATGCAACGCTCTCCTCCCCTCAGCCGGTCCGAGCTGCCTCCTTCCTTGTAGCTCTACTCACAGCAGCCCTCTTGGCCCTATTCTCTTCCTCATCCCCTGTCGACTCCTCACAACCCCTGAAGCTGGCTTCTCCGTGACCTTTCTCCGTGGTACCGGCCACCCACCCACTATTGGTCAACTGCGCCCCCTCTATGGCATCTCCTTTTTCCTCCCTTGCAGGCCCCCCAAGTTGCATTGCTCATGCCGCCTTGCCACCTCACAGATGGCGCCCCTCCCCTCGCATGCCGGGCAAATGGCCTCCCTTCCTTTCCTGACACGTTCAATCTTCCACATGGCTGCAGCGCCACCTTCTGAACTGCAGCCCGGTTTTCCCTGTGGCTACCTTTAAAATTCTTTTTTTGTCTTTTTAATTCCCTACTTGGGCAATTTTCCCACGAGCAACCAAATCCATTTGATCATGATGACGCTGAGCGTCTCCTAACGGTGCAGAGATCCAAGCTTTTGTATGGCGAGCATCCAAGACCCTGCGCATCTTCATGAAAGTAGAATGTGGAATGGTGGCATTCTCGAGAGGAGACCTCGCCAAAAACAATTGCCATCATCACGACCGCCTACTTGGCATATACGCTCTGGCAGCGGAGTGTTGTGCAAACACCCCGCCCAAGATCCCATATCACAAACTTCATAGCACCTCTATCAAGCATCCCTTGCCTCATCCCCAAGCTTGTGATATCAACACTTGCCCCTGCCACCTGTGATAGGACAAAACACTGACACCTTCCACTAGCAAGTGCTCCACCTCGGTATACCTCTCCCAGCTGTATCAAATACCTGCTCAAGGCCCTTGCCATTTGCCTGCAAATTGCCATGCCCGAGCTTCTTGCACTTCCATAGGTCGACCATTTTCAGCTGTACCAGCGTGTATGCTCGTGGGGATTTGGGTGTGTGGTGAATCCTTCTGCCACTCGTCTGTCGCGCGACTCTGTTCTGCACAACATCTACCCTATGCAGGCCCTTCACAACGCGCTGGTGGTTGAAGTTTGATTTCGCCTACACGTGGTCCTTCCGTCGTCTTGTGTGAAAGAGAGAGGTGTGAGTGTTTCTGTACAACTAGCCTGTGTGTGTGTGTCTGTGTCTATAGAAGTCAAATATCAAAAACCTCCCAAAAAAAAGAGTGTGTGTGTGTGAGCTTCACATGGATTCGACTGATCATTGTATATATAAGCGCCGGAAAGCCATTGAATCTTCGGATATGGATGCTTTAAGCCTTATCAAGAATGTTTGCATGAGGATTTCGAGGATGCACGTCAAGCCTGGGAAGGATCCGCTCCCGTCATGGAAGTGCGCATCCCTATACAGGAGCTTATGGATCCTGTTGCTCAATATGCACTTAACGCGGTGATTCTTTTTTTCCCAGGTAGAATGCCTACGGCTCAGGATGTAGGCCAATGGGTTGATTTCGTACTCCAACGGCAAGCAGTCCGAGGGGTTTACTTTGGCGCATGAGGGTTCTGTGAAGTCTTGCTGGCTGACATGGATGCTCGGGATGCTCTGCTTGAAATGTCTCCTCTTTTTTTCAATACGCAGATGACTCATGTACTGCTCTGGGCTCTTACCAAGGACTATCAGAGTCTCATTCGTCACAAGTGTCCCGTCTGGGTTGAGGTGGTCGACTTTCCTCGCACTTGGCGTCACTTTCTTCCTTTGTTGGCTGCTCAGTTGGGCAAAGTCATTTGCCCTCCTAAGCTGGACGCAAACACAAACCGTTTTTGTATTCTGTGGGACACGGATATCCCCACACCGGTATGTATTTCGATCGATTCTGGGGATGTTGTGGTTGGAAAGCATCCATTTAAGCTTAAATGGGGCAAGTTTGCAAATTCTTGCTTCCGCTATGGCAAATTTGGTCATATGCAGTCTGAATGTCCGGAACCAAATCTGCAACCACCTCCTAAGCCGTCCCTGCTCCTTAACCTCACTCGTCTCCAAAATCTTACTGAGGTTCAAACCAAAGGAGTTTCAACCTCCTCCTTGAAAGCTGGGGCGATTAAAGGCAAAGGGAAACAATTACAATTGTCTGCACTTTGTGCTTCTCCAAATATTAAAGACAAAGCAAAAGAACAGGTTTCGACCTCTCAAACTTGGATAGTGTCCAAGAAACCCGCCAAAGCTGCTACAGCTCGTGTTCCGGCATCTTCTCTTAATTATGTGCCTCCTTTGAAGAATGTTGCTCAGAAAAAACTCCCTTGTAATGACAACACTTCTTTGGTTGAAGCTTGGGACAAGGTGGTTCGCTCTTACAAGGAAGTTGTTACAGGAGAAGCCTCTTCATCGCAAGGTGCCTTTATTTTCAATCATCCAGGTCCAGGTTTTGACCCACCTCCTCAGGCACCTATAGTTGGGGAGGATGTGTTTTTCCTGTTTCCTCGCCCACTGTATATACCATATAGAATGCATAGTTCTTTGAATTGGAAAAGGAATCTGTCAGGTGCATCAGGTGGTTGATGACTCGGGTTATGTTCTTTCTTTTGCTAATGCCATCTCCCTCTTTCGGTTGGGCCTTCACTATTCTCCTCTCTGGTGGGAGATTCAAAGGATGCTTGCTGCTCACTCACCCATTCCTCCTTTGGATGTGGACTCTCGCTTCTTTGATTGGAATCTGGCTACAACTAGATTTTGCCAGTGTCTATGCCATCCTTCAGTCTGATGTATGGATTGTGCATCAGGGTAATCACCTGTGGTCGCTTTTCGAGTCATCCTTGTGGTGGCAACACACATTATCTCGCAAGGTGTACAAATTTTGCCTCTGTTTAGTTTGTAAATGGGTCCTCCATTTAAGGGCCTCATGACTTCTTTCAACTTTTTATTTTAAAATGCCAACTGAGAGTTCACTCTCTCTCTCTCTCTCTCTCTCTCTCTCTCTCTCTCTCTCTCTCTCTCTCTCTCTCTCTCTATCTATCTATCTATCTGAGAGACTCTCTCTGATAGAATGCCAACTGAGAGTTCACTCTCTCTCTCTCTCTCTCTCTCTCTCTCTCTCTCTCTCTCTCTCTCTCTCTCTATCTATCTATCTATCTGAGAGACTCTCTCTGATAGAATGCCAACTGAGAGTTCACTCTCTCTCTCTCTCTCTCTCTCTGTCTCTCTATCTATCTATCTATCTGAGAGACTCTCTCTCTCTCTCTCTCTCTCTCTCTCTCTCTCTCTCTCTCTCTCTCTATCTATCTATCTGAGAGAGAGAGAGAGTTTCTGCAGATATCGGGAAAGAAAGACGCTATGTTCTTGAAGAATGCCGTCTCGAATTTGTCTTATGAAGGCTGCAGTATCTACGCCATATCAAGGATTCAATAGATTTTGGATGGATTGAAGGTTTATGGCATTGGTCCTGCTGGCCTTTGCAGAAGCTTGTAAAGTATGAATTCATTTGTTTGTGGGAACACACTCCCTTCGACAACTGGAGGCGCTTTGCACTTCTTGTACTTCGGGTCCCATCTCTGGTTCCTTGTAGGTAATATAGCTGCATTGTACAGTGTTCCCATCCAGGGTTCAGCCTCTATGGCAAAATTTTGAGATGTATTCTTTCATTTTATGTTGCAATTCGAATCATAAATCTTGTTGTATATGTAACAAATTGTCTTCCTGCATATGTATGTATTGGTTCATTTCTCGTATGTATCGGTTCATTTCTCGGGGTGTAATATAGAGGGTTTACATATAGGGAAGCTCCATTCAACACCTATTTTGAAAATCTCTTATCCCTAAAATTTTCATGAATAAAACACACCATTTTCCTATTCAATCTCTTAATCCCTATAAATGGGGCCCTTCCATATGTAAAAATGGTGGAAAATAGGGATTCAGAAAAACGCCTTATGTTGAACTCTTGATACTCCATTGGTGAAAGCTGTATAATATTTGGTGATTTGTATTGAAGTATATCTTCTCTAAAATTTATTTATAAGAGCAAGAAATTTGGATTTGTTTTTTGAGCTTATGACTATTAAGTTGAGTCTATTGCAAAAGAAAAATTAAGTTTGCACATTGTACATTTTTTATCTACATTTTTCCACACAAAGTCCTTGTGTAGAAATTATTTCACATTGTCATCCAACATATGCTGATTTGGATTTTGTGTTCCTGCCCCAAATCTTTTCCTCTCAAGAACTTTGTCTATAATCATGGCTATCACGTAGTCAACCATTGAAGAGCTCACCAAAAACAAACCAAAGAGAAACAAAGACACGCTTTTGGTTTCAAACAAGTATGTAAAATTTTGCCGGTTTTCTTCTAGGCAAGCTTGGAATCTAGTACGAGTTTTGCAATTTTAGCTCGTGAAAAAAAAAACACCAAAGACTTGCTTTTCTTGAGCACTAGCCCTTTGTGGCCTGTAAGAAGTACCCTTCATAAACAAAAATCGGGATGAACAACAATTTAAGAAGAGAGAGCCCAAAAGGTGACTAGGTCAAATAGCAAAAAACACTAGAGTACTTGCAGGCTTTGCGAGAGAGAAGGTTGGTGGACATACAATTTTGGTCATCAAAAGTGCAAGAGAGTCTGCAACCAAAGGGTCACTTGGGAGAATGTAGGGCACAATAAAGAAGTACTAAACGGCACACATGAAAAAACAATGTTCCACATTATGACCTCTCATCTCTCTTAGAAAACCATCAATATATACGCAAATTTAAAAGCCATGATTAGTTATTGATATAAGCTACAAGTTTAGCATGCTTAGCCTATTAAAATAGGAATGATGATGTGACTATATATGTGCAATCAAAATGAGTCTTATTTTGGTTGGACCAAAAAGCCCAGCCATCTTTGTATTGTTAGCTATATGGGGTATTAGGTGTCCCAAAGATCAAGGAAGAATAGTCATATGCTATGGAATCCAATCAAAATTTCTTAAAAATATATATTGGCAAATTTTTAAAAATAGGCCCATAGGGGAGGGTGCTTATCCCTTCCAAATATTAGCCATGTTACGTGGTCAGGCAAGGGCCGCGTACCATCAGGCAAGAGCCACGCATAGGCATCACCATGATCACCTAATTGATGCACCGTGTGCAGAGAACGACGGAGAGAACTCGTAGCAACCAGCTAGGCCATAACTTTCAAGATGAACATTCGTCTTTAGTCATAAAAAGATGTTCCAAGGCTAATCATATATCAATTTAGACCTAAATAAGATGACTTTTAGGTATACTTGCAAAACTTTGAAAAATGGCAAAAACAATAGCACATGCATTTTGGCATAGTTTAGGTTGAAAATAATCTGTAAGCATAACAATGAAGGTGCAATCAATAGCCCACAAAAATCCTAGGAGGGCATGAAAGTGCCTGGGGACATATAAGTGTCCCATTACCAACCTAATGTTAAACTTGCTACTTACACTAAAATTAAGGGGGCTCAACTCTTATCTATTACTACAAAATAGAATTCAAAACATGCCAAAAAATGGTGACAGTAGCATAGGAAATAAGAACTCAACAATGCTTATATGGGCACACTATTCAATAAAATGGGTAGAAAATGAAACACCTTTATGCACGCAACAAATTTTTTTCTTTTACTTATTTAGGTTTGTCAAATAGGTTCATTGAAGGAGACTATAGGACAATGGATGAGGATGACCTCATAGACTTGGTCATGGGATGTATAGGCACCCAATTCATTGCTTAGGACATGGTTCTGGATTTACTTATGCTTCAAGGCATGGAGAAGGGAAAATCAAAGGAAAAGGCCAATAAGAAAAACCCTATGACCTGTGGAGGAGTCAAATGAGTTTTCAAAGAGGTTGATGAGTAGATTAAAGCATCTATGGCACTCATTCTCTTGTTGCAAGCGCCCATCTCCACTAAGGAGGAAGATCGGATGATAGAGGGAGATGAGGTGTTGGTGGGGGAAGTCCCTGACCTCCAAATACTCACTTTGCATGAAGTGATGGTGGAGGGTCATCAATTTTTTTTCCTCGATGACATTGCTAAAACACTTGGACTCAGAGAAGATGAGTCGTTCTTAGTGCTCACTATCTATGTGGGCATGAAAAATCCAAGTGGAAAGGCAGACTAAAAAAAAAATGAAATTGACTTTGAAGACCAAAGTCTCCCTGCAAGACTTTCCAACTTTTGCCAATGAAAATAAACAAAATTTGGTGCAAATGGTAATCGGTACCCTAGTGGAGATTAAGTCATGTGCCTCCTTTTATGAAAGTGTACCCGAAAACGCTTTTTATTCACACAAACCACTGATTCCTATGGGTGAAGACGATCGCTCAAGCATTGATCTTACAAGGAAGTTTCTTGAAGAAATGGATGAGGAAACTGAGGTAAAGATTTTAAAACCTAAACGATTGTCTATTTTTTTCTAACAACAATTGGTAATGTCCTTCAAACTACTCTGCAAGTTGTATACCATGTTGATAAGTTGACAATGAAAACTTGAGGTCCTTGCAATGTCTCCATGAATAGGGAGAGCTCCTTGTGGCGCTTCTTGAGCCACCTGGGATCATCGATTCTTTGAGTTCCTTACACAGAGTTCACGAAGCATGGTACTCCCTCAAGTGCAAAGTATTGAGTACCAAACTCATCAAAGATTCTCTCATCCTTAATGATCATAAATATATATTAGTGGATCGCAAGGCATCCTTGTATGCCTTTACAGGAAAGCATCCTATATCAGTCCTCTCCCATTGTGCCTTAAGCCTAAGTCAAGGGGTGAAACCCAAAGGAAATTGTAAAAATCCTTGGCATTATGCCATCCATTCGTCACATATCCACAAATGTAATTGTAGCGCGGATAGTGTGTCGTGCTCTCTACAATGGGTGCTCCTTAGTGCTATGTGCGTGACAATCTAACTCAAACAACTGAAAAGAAAGGAACAAAAGATAACAACAGATCACACAGAGACACAACAGCAAACCAGAACATAAGACTTGACTATCTCAAAGAACCAATACAAACTCTGGTGTGGCAACACACTCAGCTCCAACCCAGACTCACAGGTACAATGGGGGTGTCGAGGCTCAGATGTGCAGGGATGGTGAAGACGTGCTGTGTGTAAAGACTTGCTCCCTAAACGACGACGATGGACGATATATGAAGAAGATCCACCAACGACTCATAAATGTCGGCCACCTAAGTCTATCTCCAAACTTGAGTGGCGCTGGTGACCTAGCCACGATGTCCACTAGACCACCGTCCGTATCCCTGCCATGTGTCACTGCCAGCCCAGAGAGTCCCCGTCCAGTGTGAACCAGACCAGACCTACTGCACTAAATGTGTGTCCTGTGAAAGTGACATTGTAGCCTGCCTCTACAGGTTGCCCGCCACAATTGCCCGCCACAAGACCCCCGCTCACTGTCTCGATGAGACGAAATACAGAAAAACTGTGAAAGAAAACCACCAGGTACCGCATCTGTACGTCTTTCTTGAAGCCGGTGCTAGGCCCACCAACCATGACCTTACATCCTCAAAAGTGGAGTTAAAAACATTGCACTGCTTGCAAACGCCATAAGCCTTTGAATAGGCAGGAACCCAGTATGATTGCATAGTCCAAGAATCCCAATTGGCAACACAGAATGAGGCTACACATCAAAGAGATATGCTCGGTTTGGATCCAGCACATAGTGAGAGGAAAATGACTTGGTCCATGCTTGCAGATGAACCTTGCAACACCTTCTGCAACATCACTCTTCTCGAAAAGAGGGATGACTAGAAGTTCGAGTAACACCGCAAATAAGGTTAAGCGCCATCGTGATGGCAGAACGAAAAGCATTTACAGCAATGGAATGGCAACCAGGTGAATGCTTGAAAGCCACAAGGAAACAGCTAAAAGGCTCTTCATCTTGCTCATCTGCTGTGAAACACCAAAAGACCTGCTTCAAAAACTCCAAAGCTAGCAACCCTGGCAAAGCAGAGTGGAAAGGGTGGGTAGGGGGGTTGAGGGCTAGATAGGGGGTGGGTAGGGGGGACGAGGGGTGGGTAGGGGGCGAGGGGTAGATAGGGGGTCTAGGGGTGGTTAGGGGCGAGGGGTAGATAGGGGGTGTAGCCCTAGGTAGGGGGTGGGTAGGGGGCCAGGAGTAGATAGGGGGTCTAGGGGTGGGTAGGGGGTGAGGGGTCGATAGGGGGTCTAGGGGTGAATAGGGGGACAAGGGGGTAGATAGGGGGTCTAGGGGTGGGTAGGGGCGAGGGGTGGGTAGGGGAGTGAGGGATGGGTAGGGGGCGACGAGGGGTAGATAGGGGATCTAGGGGTGGGTAGGGTAGGGCGAGAGGGGGTGTGAGCAAGGGCGAGGAGGCAGAGAGGGGGTAGTGAGGGGAGATGGCCATACTGCAGATAGATATCATGATCAGGTATTCATCAAGCTTGAAATCAACATTGTTTTTGTTGTGTCCCGTGTTGAGGAAGCTTTGTGAAGGGAGTTCGCTAGACACAAAGGAGAGCTTTGTTCTGGTCGGAGAGGCACACATCAATGGGGGTGATGTTGAGGGGGGGCAAACTCCTATAGGAGAGATTTCTTCCCGCTTCTATGATTCTTCATAGGCGCACCAAATTCAAAGGCTTCCACCAAGGGAAAATCAGGAGTAGCTTCTATGACCTTCAACCTTTGAGCTGGCTCAGGTGGCTCACTAGGTATAGTTATTGTGGAAACATTGGAAGAGGGTGTACCTTCAGGCAAAGAGTGAATAGAGACTCCATAACAAGGCATAGATTTGATAGCCTCCAACCACTCCAATAGATCCTCGTCTGACCCGTCAGGTGGAGTAGGATGTTCCAATTCAAGGTTGGTTGTTAGAGACAAAGAACTATGTTGCACGACGGGATCCATGCCTCCATGGGTTGCATCGGGGAGACAGGAGTATGTATCCACATGGCATTGTTTTCCCAATCATGAAGTGCTTTAGCGTGTCGCAGCCATGGTCTGCTAAAGAGTAAGGGAAATACGCCCTCCACCTATGGAAGACGAACCACAACAAAATCCAAACTAAAAGTGAAATCTTGTATCGGCAGAGGTATCTTTTCCACTATGCCCACAGGGTATATTGTCCTCTGGTCAACCAATGTTACTGTGAAAGGGGCAGGTTGAGTAGGCTGCAGGCCTAAATCCATCATAGTGAACTCAGGTGGGGAGGGAGCATGGGTGTGATAAAAGCTCTGAGAGGGAAAAGTGCTCTGCATACCTTGCATAGGAGGGACTGACAATAAAGGTGGCATGTGGTGTGGATGGCCACAAGGAAAAACCATATTGGATGCAGGTGATGGCCCTTGTTGAAGAGTCGGACCAAGACTTTGTTGTATTTGTCACAATCCCTTGAGGTAGTAGTTGTCCTTGTCCTCATGCCCAAACTTTTCGTAGAAGTGGCAATAAGCCCGAAGGGGACAGTCCTGTGGAGGGGGTCTTGGAGAGCGACATGAGCTGCACCATACCATAGATTTAGTCTCCTGCTGAGACCAAAGCTCTTCTAGCTCCCTCTTGATTTGATCTAAAGCCTTGTGATGTGGGGGCTTCTCCTGTTTAAGAGAGATTGATTTCTCCTCTTGAAGAGCGCGTTGTAGTTTTAGGGCTTCAAGTTCCCTACGTAAAGAAGTTAAAGGGTCAGTTGGACTCTCCAAGAGTACAGAGGTAGTCTCTACCTGAGAAGAGTTTGTAAACAGCTTCCTTGCCCCTCTATCCTAGTAGTAGCCGCAACAAACTCCTCCAAGGTGGAATCAAGTCGGAGATTCTCTCTCAGTTTTTGCTGAGTAGTCTTTGGAAGAGCCTTCTCTACCCATTTGTTGACCATGAACTCACATGGTGGCTGAGGAAGCTTGGCAACTAGAGAATTGGTTTTAGTCATGAGTTCTGCAAAAGTCTCCTCTGCTTGGAGGATCATGTTGGCCAACTCATCCAAAACCTTTTCCTGGTAGTCACCTGGCCTGAATGCCGCACAGAACTATTGTCTTGAAGCTGCCCAAGTTGCAAAATGGTTCTCTGCAAACTGATTGTACCACTTGTCTGCTAATCCATCCAATGTTGATGGAAACAACACCAAATAAGCATCTTCTCTGTTAAGACCACGACCTCTACAGAGAGATACAAACCTTCTTGCATGGTCGTCTACATCTTCTGAGGAGAGTCCCTTGAAAGTAGGAAACTTGATGTTTACCTTGGCCAAAACACTGGTCAACGCCTCCATGGCCTCTTGCTCAGGAGCCCGTTGCTCAATAGCCTGTTGTAACGAAATAGGAGAAAGCTTTACTGGGGAAGGTGACCTGGAAGATGTTGAGCTGGATGGAGGAATGGGTGTTGCCGTATGTGGAGGTATGGGTCATGAGGTTGGTGGACTTCTACTAGGTACCAAGGGTCGTCTTCTGTTATAGTACTTCTGAGGACTCATTAGTGCGCTTGGACGCTCTAATGATCACCTTGTATGTGTCATGCAACAACCACAAACCAACCAAGCTTTGGGCAAGAAGACCTTTAACTGGCTGAACACAGGTCTAGACTCTACTAGACCAGGGCAAGTGACTAGACCACCAGGCTCAGGGACAAGGAGGGACTAGACCAGGACAAGGAAGGACTAGACCAGTGACGAGGACCAGGACAAGGAAGAACTAGACCAGGGACGAGGAAGGCCTAGACCAGGACGAGAGGAGACCAGACCAGCAGGCTGCACAGTGTAAGGCAAAGTAGGCGAAGCTAGGTCAAAACCATCTAGCTACTCAATTTGTACCTCAACAGAGAGTGAGACTTCAGTTGAGATCCCACCGCAATCGCCAAAAATGAGAGCACCTGTAGCGCGGATAGTGTGTCGTGCTCTCTACAGTGGGCGCTCCTCGGTGCTATGTGCGTGACAATCTCACTCAAACAACTGAAAACAAAAGAACAAAAGATAACAACTTATCACACAGAGACACAACAGCAGACCAGAACATAGGACTCGATTATCTCAAAGAACCGATACAAACTTTGGCACGGCAGCACACTCGAGACTCACAGGTACAATGGGGGTGTCGAGGCTCAGATGTGCAGGGATGGTGAAGACGTGCTGTGTATAAAGACTCGCTCCCTAAACGACGACGCTGGACCATATATGAAGAAGATCCACCAATGGCTCATAAATGTCAGCCACCTAAGTCTATCTCCAAACTTGAGTGGTGCTGGTGACCTGGCCACAATGTCTACTTAGACCACCGTCCGTATCCCTACCACGTGTCACTGCCAGCCCAGAGTATCCCCATTGAGTGTGAACCAGACCAGACCAATTGTACTAACTGTGTGTCCTGTGAAAGTGACATTGTAGCCTGCTACAGTAATTCGCAGACTGACAAACCATCCATGATGTAATTCCAAAATCAATAGAGAATAATTTGGTCTTTTGTGTTGTCTTTTGACTGATATCATTTTGTCCTTTACATTTTTTCTTTGTTCATATTGTCAAAACAAGTTTGATTAATGCAACGCATACGTGGAACGGCTTCCACAAGAACTCCATACCATGATCATGCAGACCGAGGGAACACCATCGGTCAATTTTTGTTTGAGCTGGGCAATGGAGGGACAGTATGGCTGTGGCAAAATACCCACAGTGCACAATGGGGGCAAAAAAATCCTTATGCGCCATGGCACACAGAGGGATAGTTTGACTAGGCCGACAGGGAGCAAACAAAAGCTGTCTATGCCACGGCACGTAGGTAGAAAATTCTACCAAGCCGTTTTTTTTTTCCCCTTCCAGGCGTCTTTGTGTGTTGTGGGTATCCTGCCACACCCATACAGTCCCCTTGTTGCCCGATGTTGACAAAAGTTGACCAACGGTATCCTCCGACCACCCGATTTGCGTGATCATGTTTGAGAGTTAAATTAAACAACTCGAGAAGTACAAATACTAAAATGCTTACCCTTTTGAGATGTTGACCTTTGATAACCTGGCACTCATATAGCTTCATAATAAAGATAACCTTACCATCACACTCTTCCTGTGTCACCCCATAGAAATTGATCATTGACTCCTTGAGCTTCAACAAGTCAATATACACATTGTTGAACTTGTTGTAGCGGAAGGATTTGTTGTCTTCCAAGGGCATGACATCTTCCACATATTGAAATCCACCTAACAAGATTGCAACATCATTATTGGTGCATTTCTTTCCAATGCTCACATTGTAAGATATTGGCAGCAACTTAAATAGTCCCTTTTCCTTGTGTCCTAGTGTAAGAGTCTTGTACAAGGCTTTGTAAGCCTTGAAACTTATTATTTCACTGTCAGATACCTCCATCATCTCTTGAGGCAACACAATGTTCTTCAATTCACTCTTATACGTGTGGCGCAAAACTTTGGTGATGCTAACATTAGATGGATCATCCAATAACTCCATCAACTCCTTTGGCTTGATGATATGCTACAATAGAGTACATTCACATCATCATTTGAGCCAAATTCTTGCAGGTTGAATTAAAGTTATAGTAGCCTGTAGAAAATGTAGCAAATTGAAAGCGTACATTCTTGTCCTTATCTAGTTTGACAGATACGTTTCTTTTAAACTTTGCCACTTGAAGATAGCATGGACATCGCTTGTCTCTTGCATTTTCAAATATGGAAGCCAAGGGGAATGTGTGTGAGATGATCGATTCGACAGTGCATATTACATGCAGTGTGATGTAGTTGAATGTAATTGTCCAACCGACACTCTTGCTACCTTTTTTTCTGCTCTAATTTTTGTTTGAGCTTCACCAGTTGAGCTACTTAGTCTTCTCATTAGCCTCTTCTTTGACTTGTTGAATGTCCTTCACATACTTCTCTTGCAGTGAAGAATATGCAACAAAGAGTTGCTTTCTTGATTCCATTTCATTGAAGAAAGCTGAATACAATCTCCTACAATAGCCAAATAGACCGGTCTTCCATCACCTACAAAATGCAATAGCTCAATGACATTCCAAAATTGTGGTGATACATTGGTTAGAGGATTACTCAAGTAAATATAAATTGATTTCTTTGTACCCAATGATCTGTAGCATTGGGATTGGATGTGCAAGTCGCGCAGTAGCATACACCTACTCCAAATCAACATTTAGATGATATGGTTTTGGCATGTTATTAATGTGTTAAACAAAAGGGGATTGAATGACATTTGAAGCTAGCTTGATCAAGCAAATTAGAGAGAGAATGTTTAATGGTGATATGTACAAGCAGAGGATGTTGGCTATGGAGGGAAGAAACAGAGAGGACTAAGAGATATGCGATTTGGATGATGTTGTGGAGGGGATTGAATGACATTTGAAGCTAACTTGATCAAGAAAATTAGAGAGAGGATGTGTAATGGTGACATGTACATGCAGAGGATGTTGGCTCTATGGAGGGAAGAAACAGAGAGTACTCTGAGATATGAAATTTGGATGATGTTGTGGAGGGAAGAAAGGGAGGGAATTCTGGTTAGTCTCCCTTGAATTCAAATGGTTGCTCATGGATGTGTTAGAGAGAGAAATGCTAATGCACACAGAGAGAATGGAGGTTCCCAGTGCTCCACGCTAGAGTTAAAGATGGAGAAGCGTGAGGGGGGGGGGGGGGGGGAGAGAGAGAGAGAGAGAGAGAGAGAGAGAGAGAGAGAGAGAGAGAGAGGGGGGGGGGGGGGGGATCCCAAGGGAGCACAAAAACTGGTGTCCGAGGGAGAGAAGGGGTACACACACACACACACACACAAAGAGAGAGAGAGAGAGAAAGAAAGAAAGATTTTTTAACGTCTATAAAGAGGCCGAAATCGGCCTATGAGAAAAATCAAAGTACATGAGGTGGGTGTCCTCTGTGTATCCATAAAGGATAAAAGGGTACAAAAGTAAAAGTAAACTATCCTGTGTAATGTCTGGGGGGAGGTGATACAAAGAGGGTGGGGGTGGAGCTCCAAAAATTGGGGGAGAGATGCAATCCTATATGATGGGGTAAATACAATCATGAGATGCTATCCTATCTCTAACTCCATCCAATCCCATAATCAGGGTGTAATACATGATGCATGGATGGGTAGGGTGTGCACAATCCGCGTAAGATGGTGGCTGGATCTGCAAAAGCCCGAGTACGTCGCTCCTCCAAGGATCTGTAGTAGTGCTCCTGGATCTCCTAGATCTGGTGTAGGCGGGGTGCCCTACGTCCATGTGTGCATGGGCGTCTACGAGCTCGGACCTCCTCAGCCTGCTGTAGAGTCACTCCTCTCTGGGTGGTCGAAAGTGATGGTGCTGCTATGGTCCTCTGGAAAAATTCCGTGAGTTGTGTCTGGCGCTCGTCTCTCATCCCTAGTGCTGCCTGGAGGAGGGAGTCTCGATGCTGCTGTGCCTCTATGAGGAAGCGGCTGCTGGTCTCTGGACTCAAAGATCTGATGTAGAGTGGGCTGATCTGCAAACAAGGTCAAATATCTGCCTCTAATCTCCTCATATGCTCTACATTTGCATACGTAATGCTCCTCGCTCTCAACCTCTGTTGTGCAAAGTCTGCATATCCTCTCTGCTCTGGGGACATGTGCCGCTCTCCCTGCCTCAATCTCTAGCTGGTGTGATGATACTCTGAGCTGTCCGATGGCGACCCGTGCTCTATGTGGAATATAGACATCCATGTATCTCGGTCTCTGGATGAAACCATCTGCTACAATAGTGAGGAAGTGGTCTCTGTAGTACTGCCTCTTCGTGGGAAGAGGCTCTCTGGGTGTGATCCATGTCTCCCTGATGTATAGCTGCCAGAGATCCTGTCTCAGAACTCGCTTACTCTCGGTGTGTGAGAGGCGTATGTGAGGGGAGTCGGGATCATACTGAAAAGGGGGCAGATCCGTGATGTCCAAGCCATGGGATGTAAACCACTCTATGACCTGTGAGTACCATGCCCTCGTCTCCCCCTCCTAATGCAGCTGTATCGATGCCTCAAAAGCTCTGCGGGTGAGTCTGTCTGGTGGGAGCTCTCGCATGCGCTGGATGAAACAAACTGTCTGAAAGAGAGCCTCTACTAGCATCGGTGGGGTAGCTAGCTCTGCTCTGATGGTGAGTCTGTCTGGTGGGAGCTCTCGCATGCGCTGAATGAAAAAAACTGTCTGAAAGAGAGCCTCTACTAGCATTGGTGGGGTAGCTAGCTCTGCTCTGATGATATCATGTGGTACTGAGGATTTGCTATGGAGCAAACGGGAGATCATGATGATCTGTGGGCGCTCTATCTGTGTCCATAAGGATGCGGATAGCCCTGGAGCCCATACAGCGGCTGCATACATCATGGCAGGTGTGACTAGAGTGTCAAAAAGCCACCCCTTGGTGCGGGGCTCCTGGAAGTGGGCCTGATGGCATCTGCGCTCCAAGGTGGCCAGCGATGCATATCGTCGTGTAAGCCGGTCTCGGGCTGCCTGTGCCATGGAAAATCTACCAGTGGTGCCAGTGAAAGTCACCCCCAGGTATACATATGAATCAACCACATCGACCTGCCCGCCTGATGCTGTGAGTACTGCTCTGCTCCGCACTGTCCTTGAGGTGTGAAAGATCATGACCTTGGTCTTGCCAAGGTTCACTGTGATCCCTCGATGTGTGCAGAAATCATCCAAGGCTCGTAGGTGGCTCTGTAGTCCCTCCTGTGTCTCAGAAACTAGAATGATATCATCAGCATAAAGCATAATATGTATTGGTATACCTGCCAAGTCTGATCCCGCCCCTCCTGCGCGTAGAATGTAATCTGATATCTCGTCGATGTAGAGACCAAATAGAGTCGGGGAGAGGGGACATCCTTGCTTCACACCAATAGTGCTAGCAATGGAATCCGATAGTCCACCTGGGCAGCGCACTCTACCAGAGACCTGTGCGTATAAAGAATGAATGGCCCATATCATCTCAGATGGTATCTATAGCTCCTGAAGGCGCTGGAAGAGTCTCTCTCTAGGGATATTGTCAAAGGCCTTGCGGAAATCCACAAAGCAGCAGTAGAGTCTCCTCTTCCGTGCTTTCGCTCCATCGATCAGGCAGCGAAGCACGAAAATGTGGTCGATAGTTGAGAAAGTGCGTCGAAAGCCTGCCTATCCTGACGCTCTTATCCCTGATGCCTCTGCATGCGTGCTAAGCTCTGCCTCAAGAACAGCCCCATATAGTTTGGCCAGTGTGTGGCCAATCATGATAGTCCTGTAGTTCCCTTGATCCAGGGTGTCGCCAGACTTGTCGATAGGCACGATGGTGTGCACAGTCCACTCCTCTGGTAGTCCCTCAACCAAGTCACGGTTGAAGAGACTTGCTATCAAGGGGGAAAGAGTGTCTGTTGCATATATCAAGTGCTCACTCTGTAGTCCAGTGTGATCTGCTGATTAGCCATGCTGAACGCGTCGGATGGCCCTCTCCACCATGCTAGATGTGAAGAAAGTCGAGGTGGTAGGTCGAGGATCAGATGGCTCTGGGATCAGTGGCTGCCTAGGTATCTGGTACAAGCGCTTGGCATAATCATGCCAAATATGGGGGTCCTCCAGGGGGGTGGTGGGGGGTGGCTCTCTCAGAATCCTCCATGCTGTGGCGCAGTCTGTACTCATAAGAAGGTGGTATAGCTCAAGCTCCTGTGCCTCCTCGAAGGCCCGCCGTTTACGGCGTGTGATGGCCTTCATCTGTCGTCTGACCTCGCTCTCAGTAATCTCCTCTAAGGCTCGTCGAGCCCGTAGCTGTCTGTATAGATCTCTGCACTCCTTGTCATACCAGCAATTCTGGGGCATCGTCCCAGAGGGGGGGGGTCGGCCACTGTGGGTAGTGTGTGGAAAGCAGCTGAGGGCTGAGGTGTGTAGAACTGCTGAGAGTTGGCTAGTGAGTGTAGAGAGTGGTGTGTCTGGGTCGAGAGTGTAGTTACCCTCATATACATGTGATGAGTAAACGTGGGCTAGCTCATGTGTGAAGTGTATAGTGGTGTATGGTGTGGATGCAGGTGGTGTATGTGAGATGGGTGAGCCAGTGAGAGAGAGGGCGAGATATGCGTGGTCAGCCCCAATAGGCAATGGTGGGATGGTGAAGGATGTGAGTAGGTGGGTTGTCTCTCTGAAGCCAATGATGTAGTCCACTGTACTACCTCCGCTGGCTACTAATGGCGGTATACAAGTCAGGCCGCCGGATGATGGCCATTGCGCCATCCCGTTATAGATAACGAGACGGTGTTGTGATCCCAAGCAAAGTAGGTGCCTCCCATATGGTGTGGGTGTGGTAGTATCACTAGAGATCCTCTCTTCCCCTATGTCCTCCATAGTGGAGAGTAGCTCTGGGTCATCGAAGTCGTAAATATCACACTGTCTACTCTGTGTCTAGGCATTGAAATCCCCCATGAGGAAGACTTCACCCAGTCTAGAGTACTCCATGATCTCGTCCCTAAGACATGCATATGGTGAGTGTGTATCATCCTCCTCCTCTCCTCCGTGAGTGTGTACCTCCTCTGTCTCCCCTCCACCTGTCTGTGCAAACCTGGAGCTGCTGGGTGCAAAGTAGCATACGGCGATGTAGAGGATGTGCTCCTTAGATAGCTCAATCGGTATCCACATGTAGCGTGCCTCTGGATCGCGTGCTACTATCTGTTGCTGCTATGAAGTGAGCGGCGGTAGAGAACTGCTACTCCGCCAGATCCTCTAGAAGTGTTGTGTCGTGTACACTTCCTGTGTGTAGACTCCCATTGGTAATCCTATACTCGGGGTAGGCCTCTCTCTGAACTCTCGTGTGTCTCTGTGAGGAGAATGATGTCTCTACCATGCATCACCTCTTCCAGTCTCCCTAGATGTGTCCACAAAGAGCCATTGCAGTTCCAAACTGCCATGTGTATCTCCTCGTATAGTGTCTCATAGGCCGCGAGTCCCTATGCTACGGCTTTGCCATCAATGATGACGCGACCATCGCGATAGGAGGCCCGTTTTCCTTCTTTGTGTGCTTGTTGTATCCGAGGCATGCATGCTCTTCTATGCTCTACTTGCATCCTTATGCGGTCATCATCTAGGTAGATGGGGGGGGGCCGTGAGACCTCGTAAAATTACCCTCTTTCGAATGAAAAGGGTCCGTGCTTCCTCCGATGAAAATTGGAGGATAAGAGGCCTCTTCTTGATGGGGTCTTTGCCGGCTCGCCAAGCTTTGGTGAAGGGGGTTGATTCCTCTATTTTGAGAGAGAGCGAGCAAATCTGCAACCTTAAAGGATCTCCACTTTTTGTCAGAAGTAGGCAGTAAAGAATGTCCCTTCAATGATTGGAAGAGGGAAATGACGAGAGAGAGAGAGAGAGAGAGAGAGAGAGAGAGAGAGAGAGAGAGAGAGCTCACGTTTAAGAGAGAGAATGTGAAAAATATGCTTTTTTGATAGGGGAGGGCTAAAAAGTGCTTCTTTTAATGACCTCAAAGTGAAAGAAAATGGTTTCAATGTATGAGAGAGAGGACAAGGGTGAAAAAAGACACTTTAAAATTCGAAAATTTACATTGTAAATTCTGATCCACCTCTCTTTTTTGTAAAAATTATCTATTTTCAAAAACAAAATATAAAAATAGCATTTTAAAAAAACACAGCATAGGTCTTTTTGCCCACTCTTTTTTACTTGGTCAAATTTGGCTTAAGCCTTAAGCATTTCCTTAAATTGCCAAATAAATGGGCCCTCCTATACCCCATTCACTTCCTAATGATTGGTATTGCCAAGAGCATGTCCAAACTTAATCAATGACTATGGTGGTTAGGGCAAGTGAAAATGGGATCTTGATGGTGATTAGCAGATGCTAATCACTTAGAAGGTTGTGATACCTCTTGTGAGGGTTAGTAGTGGAAGTGTCTTCCCTAATCACCAATGGTGTAGCATCAAGATATGGTGGATGTAGCCTTAGCTTAACCATGGTCTTAGAGATAGGGTTGAAATGATAGGGTTAGGCTATGCCAAGGTCAAGAGCATTAGGATAGAGTGTAGACACAATGATAGACTCAAAGTGTAGTTGCTTCATTAGAGGGAAGTCTCTTAAATAGGCTTAATGCTTGACATCCATTGTCAATTGTCGATTGTCCTTTAACTTAGAGTTCTCTTGTAGAACATACTCAATGTTAGGTACAAACTTTTCAACAAACTAACATGGAAAACAATATATACTTTTACATGCAAAAGCAACTCAAGTTGATATGCAAGTGTTGTACTTCTTGTCAAAATTTAAATGGCCTAACAAAGGGTAGAAAAAGTATCCTATCTTTGCTCAAAATTCGATTTGAATGTTTTGGAATGACCTTGAGAAAGACCCTCTCTCCCTAAGTTTGTGGATGGAAAGCAATAGAGATGCTTGATCCCAATTAAAACTAAAAGAAACTTAGTTTGACTCTCTAAGTTTCTCCCTCAAACTGTTGATGGAAAGCAGTAGAGATCCCAATTAAAACAAAAATAGCAATTTTTTTGGTGTTATGTCAAAGCAGTCATTGTCCAAACTTATTTGCTTACTCATATAAAAGTGAGACTATGTAAAGCAAAGTTGAATGCAAAAATATGGTGAGACTTTAAAAAGTTACGTTTCCTCGAGAGGTTTTAAGACTTTGGTAAAACAGAAGATACAATCGTGTGTGTACCATAAGACATAGCTTGTATGCATGCAACAAACAATATATAGAGCCCACATAAAGAGTATGAGGAGCCAACAATCTAATTACAATCCAAAAACTTAGAAATTGACTAAAGCTATAAGAGAGACATAATCTTTGCTTGATAAACATTTGCTTCTGAAAACTACTAACCACAATTTATTGAACATGTATATTGCTGCCATCTATATGGTAGTGATGTATATGAACACAGTTAGGACCGTTGGGTACTTTTTACTCTCATTTTCTCCCTTTGTATATAGGCCCATCACTCTAGGGATATTTTATTTTTTATTGGCAATATACTCTCTACTGTGTGTTCCTTGAGCTTCTTCTCCATTTCCAAGTTGTACATGCATTCATGTAACCCTTACTCCAACAATTGGTATTAAAGCAGATTGCATCCCCACGGACGTAGTTGCAAGTACCTCCTACTCACTTTCTACAATTTGCGTGAACTTTGGTGAGTGTCAACACATCAATAAATACTTTGGGATGTCTTGTAGAGCATGGCACACTCAAAATTTTGATTTAGTCGGCCTTTGTTTTCATTGCTACAAGTACTATGCAAGCAATTTTGTCTTTTTGTGCAAAAAAATTTCCACGATTATTTTTTTCATAACAGGTTTTTGATAATCTATAGTGGTTTGTGCTATACAACACAAACAATTTTCCTTCAATTTCTACTCATCTTGGGCATTTTCAACACCAAGTTCAGTTTTTCACTATAGCTGAGAGCCCTGATCTTTTCAAGATGCTGTTTGTTTTCTGATGACAAATTGGATGGAGACAACTATCCATTTTGGGCTTACATGATGCAACATGTACTTGTTTCCAAAGATGTATGGAACATGATTAAAGGTTTTGATGTACACTTAAATTTACTGATTTGAGTTCTGTGAAGGATGTTGCAGGTTCTAATAGTTCTTCTCTTACTACTCGTATTATTTTACCTATAAGTAAACTGGCTTGTTGAGATAGTAGATCATCTATGCATTGATTGCATTGTTTGTTAAGCGCATCATTAATCCTCACATTTCTTTAGCAAGAATAGCAATATAGATCTAACTAGATTGTATATAGGTTGTAATGAGTTAAAAATAGCGTGGAATGAGCTCGTCACTTTGACATCTATTCTAGGTTGGAGATTCCGATTCAGATGTCAAATTAGAATAGGACAACAAATTCAAACTTCATGTAATGAACTAAATTGAAAGTACACAGTCAGATTTTGGATGCAAGACACTAGAACTCATGTATTCATATAATGGATCAAAAGTACAAAACAAAAGTACAATTGTCACAGAATGGTGGATTACAATAGATCTTAGTTACAATAAGAGCAACAACTTAATGACTACAAAAGACTAAAAATAGCCCAGTGGAGAGATGACGTTCCAAAATGAAAGTAGCAGGTCTTATTTATAGGTTCATGTACACCGCGGTATCTGATGGATTGTGCACTATTGCAATTGTTGACCATAATAATACAAGTAACTACTAATCTGACTATGTACAAGTGCCTGTATAGAGACATTTTTCACTATTTATATCCTCCTCCCATTTATTTAAATTTTGGCATATTCCTAAGTTCTAGATACAGTGTCAATGTCACCGTTTGTGCTTGCGTTTATCTGGAGCCTTGTTTAGAGTGGCCCTATGGACCATCTGTGGTTGGATCTAAAATGCTCTGGGTTGGCCACTTATTTGAGAACGAGAGCCAGTGTTCTCATTTTGGATGATACAATAGACCGCTTCTTACTCCACATGCTCCCCACGTTCAGTAATATCTACAGCTCGTAGAGTGTCAATGTATTCCATGTCTTGGTGTTAGGGTCATGCAAGGTTTTCTAGGCCTTGCCATGGCGAGTTTGTGTCAGATCCAAGGCAATGTGAATCTAACCATCTAGATTTGGTTGTTTGGCCTTGATTCGAGCTTCAAAAAGAAATTCTGCCATCTCTCAGAACCACTGTACCTCAGAGCTAGCTTTGCTGGCCAAGTCCTTCTCAAGGATTTTGGAAGCCTCTACCAAGAGTTTTAATAACTCATTTGTATATTTCATTCAACACGAAAATTTGTCTTCTTCGCCGAGTCATCATCCCTCTGAAATTTATCAAATCATCTTTTAACTATGAGACAGTGTTTTTCTGTTGTGTCTCTTTTAGAACATTCTTCTAGGTGACCACCCACATTGCCTTGCTCTGGTCATACCACTCTCTGATACGATCCACAATTTTGATGTATTTGTTTTCATCCACTGGCTCATTGTACTTAGGATACAAAGCTGGGTAGAAGAATAGAAGTTCATCATCTTTCATTGATAAAGTATACGTGCCGATTAATAAATCTGGGACTGGTTCATATAGTTAAGCACGAATCAATTTTCTTGTTGCATCATCTTTCACAAGATTCTAACCAGATGAAATAAACTTTTGAGTGCAATTTTGTTCTCTCTTAGACTGATCCTGGTTCAGGGCCTCTGTTGATAGACACACTATTTTCCAAAAGAATTATAACTTTCTAGTCTAGAAATTCCTTAGTAATCTGCATCTGATAATAAAGCATGCATCTTTGTTCTGATGACTTTCATGAATTTGTATGCTAGGGGATTCCCTAATAGCATTTTCACCTAAATACCCAAACTGTGAACATTCATTGTGGTCAGCTGTTGTGCTTGGGGGTTCACCAATAGATCATCTTTTGTGAGAATAAACTCTATCTAGTACTTGAATGGTATTCAAGTGAGATGGTAAATTGTAAGATTCTTGTTCATGATAAGTTATGGTTTTACATTGTTCAATCATTTGCTTGGCACCCATGTAAAGTACCTGAAACCTCTTCAACTTTGATTAAGAGTCATCATCGTGTAGAAAATTTTGGAGGGCTTTTTCTTGATGTTAGATTTTTTTGAGACTTAAACATTGGTTGGTGTAGCTTGTGATGGGCTCTCAATCCAACTCTACTAGCACGGCCTTCCCCTTGTCCTGTCTGGTGAGCATCCTCCTCTACTACTAGTGGCTGATTTGGTGGTGCATCAACTTGTCCTTCCTTAGTTTGGTTGCTCCTGATTTTGAGTTTCTAAAATGAACCCTAATACCCTCGTGTAGAGCTGTGTTGATTGCCCCCCGAAGCAGACCTTGAAGTTGGAGGAGGTGGAGGGGGTTCATCACCATCATCATCTTTCTTATATGACAACCCCCCCTCGGACTACTGGTCGTTATCTTGTTCCTCTTTCTCATCTTGATCATCATCAAAATGTGGGTAAAATGCTCGCTAAGAGCTTGGTTGGCCATCGTGTTGGTGTAGATCAAACCCTTGTCTTCCACATTCAACTTTAATGTGCTAACCAAGTTTTGCAGATCCACAAGATTCAATGTTAAATTTCCTTCAGGATCAGAGATATTGACTAGAGAGTTGATGAAAGTATTTGTGTAGAATAGACTGTTTCAAGACACTGTGCACTTCCTTCAAGCTGCTAAGGGCATCAATCTTCTAGTCCAACTGTGCACTTCCTTCAGACTACTTTGGGTAGTAATTTTTTGGTCCAACTACACCCAATGTGCAGCCATATCCTTGATTAATTTCCACTCATCATCAACGCTAGAGTGGAATTCTATATTCTCAACTACTCCATCTATTATTGGAGCTCCTTGATGGTCTTCAGATTTTTCTCACTTCTACATTCCTCTTCAATTAGATATCCATTGATTAAAAGGATTTCCGTTCTTTGTGCCTCTGACTATTTCTTGCTCAAGCTCTTCCTCCAAATGGGTGATATCAGACTGTTTACGTGAACTTTGTGCTTTCATCATTTGTCTGACAACATATATAAATGTGTTCCACCCTATCTGGATGGTCGCTACACACCCATCTCTAATGGTTTTGGGATCTGTCTTATCAAATCTCTAAGTGAGCACAAGAACTTTGTATGGAAGTGGTAATTTTTATGATGAGTCCATCACTAGAATAACCACCAATTGATTCTTTTGAAGTGCTTGCAATCGGTTGACTCATGTTTCGATGATGGTGGATGTAACGATTGGTGGGTTGCTTAGATGTGGTTTCCTATTTTGGACTCTTTTACAATTTTTATTGTGAGCACTAAGATGATCCCAAAATTCTTTAGTCAATTTTTTTTTCTTACTGGCCGGCTCAGATGTTCTAGCTTCTGCTTCATCAAATCCCTTTTTTCCCTTATGATAATCAGGTGCATACCCCATGTCTATAACAACTCCTTTTTTTATTCCTAAGTACGTATTTGCTAATGTTCTGGTGAGGCATAGTGGACTGTGACTCGGCATGTACCAGCCCTTGTTGGAGTTAAACTACGGCTTGATTCTACTGACCCAACACAGCTTGCATGGCTTGAGCAGCAATTGCACCTTGCTTCACCATCTCTCAACCCTGCATCAAACTGTCTAGAGAAAGAGAACTCATTAGAAGATGATGGTGATACAAACCACAAAGGTGTGTCGATGTGTGTAGAAATTGGAGATGAAGGAGATACATGAGGAAGCTCTATCCACGCAGGGGATGAATGAATGCTTGCAGGGTCAGCACCCTCCTCGTAATTATTCAATTCGAGCCATGAATGCTCCACTCTTTGCACACCTTGGGAGTATAGTAGCCATTATTGACATGGTGTTCATGCATTGATCTACCCTTATAATGATTATTGGCGGGATTATTAATGCATTGCCAATGATCGTTATGAGCTTTAGATGCTTTTTTATGATTTCCTCTCTAAGTCTGGAGTCTGATAACACTCATTTCATCTTTTGCATTCCTTTCTTCACCTATCCTTACCTCTTCTGGTATGACCAAGAACAAATCCAATGGGGGAGCTTTGGAATCAGATGCTTGCTTATCTTGCCCATCTAGTGCTTGTGCTTCTGCTAATCTGGAATAGTACAACTTAATTTTGCCCCATTATAGACCCCTAGTAGTATTAGTCAAGATAAATCCTTCAATTCTATTGTGCCATTCGAGAAGACCTAGTCCACCTCATGTGTTCCTGACAATGCTATCTTCAAAGTGGATTTCTTTGCGCCTAATTTTGACTAGTACAGTAAGACCAAGTCACATTTCCTCACCTTGACCTTCAACTTACTATCATGCTAGTATTTCCTTCGTTGTTGTACCACTTCCTATTCCATCATTTCTCTCTATCTATTCTTCGGTGTTGATTTGTAGTCAATATATTTTTGAGACTAGGAACAACATCCGTAGGTACTGCCACTACAGTGCCATACACCATTCTCAATGGTTTCATACTAGTTGTAATCGTATAAGCTATTCTCTAAGCCTAGAGTGTTGTGTGAAGCTTGTCATGTCAAGTGTGAGGCTCCTTCTAAACTATCCTAGTCAAAATGGTTTTGAAGGCCTTGATACTACTCTCATCCTTTAAGTTGCACCTTGAATGATACGATGTTGATTTTTTATGCTTGATTGAAAAAAATTTAGTCAGAATCTAAATGGTATCATTGATGAAATGGGTTCCCTGATCTGAAACTATATGAATTAGACAGCTATATTTGCATACAATATGCTCATTTAAGAACCATGCCTTCAAAATTTTTTTGTTATTGGGTAAGTCCTTTGCTTGCACCCATTTTCTCACATAACATGTAGCCATAAAAATGTAATTATTCTTCTTGGGAGTAACCTTTTTTATGGACCCACGAAGTTTAGGCCCCACTACAAAAAAATTGATAATGGTTGTATTGTGGTGAGAGGTATCATGTCTCCTACAATTGGTCAACCCATTCTCTAGCAAATATCACATGTTTTGCAAAAATCCTTGACATTTAACATCTGACATCATACTCTACCACCATAGCCCTTCCAATAAAATTTTCTTGTAAGTTATATCAGTGGAAGAATGTCCTCCTGAGCTCCCACTATGAGCTTCGATTTTATGACTTGCATTCTGCCTTGCATTGATACACACCTTCTCAAATTTCGTCAATTCCTAGCATGTATAGTCATCTAGGTATGATAGTGAATTTTAAAGTTTTGATAATCAGACCCTTTTTGTTGGGTTGGGACCAATTCTCTGGAAAGCCTCCAAACTAGAGAAAAGCATACACCTCTTGCCACTCTGGATCGGGCCTATCCGTTGCCATGTTCTAGAAAAGTTTAGCATCGAATGGTTCATCTCTTAATGATGTAGCTGAAATTTCCTCGGTACTTTTGGATAGCAAATCAGCACCGCAGTTAGCTTTTCCCCACTTATGAAAGATACTGATTTCAAATTATAGCATAAAAATCATCTATCTAATCAATCATCCTTAAATCACCACCTTGTTAGTCAGAAAGATAAGTGCATGATGGTGTACATAGAAGTGAAACAACTTTCCCAACAAATAATGTCTAATTTTTGTTGCACTAAACGCCATTCCCAATGCCTCTCTCTCAGTTGTAGAATACCCTTGCTCAATCGTACTGAATTTGTGACTAGCAAAGTATATTGGGTAGTCTATCTTCCCATTAGACTATGCCAAAATAGCACCCATCGCCATACCAGATTCATCCACATGAACATGGAATATTGGTTCCCAATATCTGGCTGAAAAATAATTGGCTTCAGTCCAATGGCCTCTTTTGGACACAAACTTGCTTCTCACTCTAGGATCCATAAAAACTTTACTCCCTTCTGGGTTAATTCACATAACAAAATAGCCTTTGTTGCAAACATATGATTGAACCGTCTGTAAAACTTAATGTACCCCAAGAATGAACTCAAATCATACATATTGGTTGGTGATTTGGCTTGCTAGACACATCGTACTTTGTCTTCAACCATTTTGATTCCATTTAGGACACGATATGTCCTAGAAGTTTTCCCTTCTAGACCATAAATATTGATTTGCAAAAATTTGGATAAATCTTTTTCTCTCTACATCTCTTAAATACCATTTCCAAGAATAAGAGATGCATATCTTTAGTTGAGAACCTAGTGAAGTTGTCCACAAATATCGCCAGAAACTTATGTAGAAACTCACTAAAAATTTCCATCATACACCATTGAAAGGTTGTTGGAGCATGACATAATTCAAATGGCATTACCAAGAATACAAAGGTTCCCTATTTAATGATGAATGTCATTTTTGTCCTATCCTCTGGTGCTTTCATCACTTGATTGTAGCCACTATATCCCATCTATGAAATTGTACATTTTGTGACCTTAAATCTCATCCAATTCGTATCAAAAAATGGAAGAGGGCTATCAATAATCAAAGACCCACAACTTCCAATTCTTCTTTGGAACCACCACCATCGAAACAACCAATCATTGCTCGCTACTTCAATGATGAATTTTTCCTTCAACAAGTTTTCAATTTCTTTCTTAACCTTTTTGGCATAATTTGGATTCATTCTATATCTATGTAGTCGTATTGATCGTGCATCTAGTTTTAGTGGTATCCAATTTTGGTATACCTCTAGATCTACTCCTTTCAAATCCGTATGCTCCCAAGAAAATACATCATTATAATTCTAGAACAGCTTCCTGGCTTTCTTTTTTACCTTCGGTTTTAGATGTTTGTTGATTTTGACCATCTTCAAATTTTCTTCTAAATCGAGATTTCATTCTTTGATTTCTTGATCATCTAGCAACAACGTCCAACACCTTTTCTTTTTGCCAAATATTCAACTTCATTATCAGTTCTACCTGTTGCATATTCATTGAAGGGACTCTCCATACCTACTAGATCTACTTCTTTGTACTATTTTGACCAGGTGTGTCTACACTTTGTTGCCTATTTTTCTCATTTGATCTTCCATCCTTTGTAGTCTAACATGGTTCTTCTGGTGGCCTACCATCCAAATTCATTGGTCTTTCTCGTGGGTTTGATCAATGAAGTTCTCTGGATATTTTACTACCTCTGATGCTTTGCTCTCTCGCATTCTAGAAGTACCTCCTTCAAGTCTATCTGTACTATAGGAAATATGCTCTATGGATACTAACATTCTATCTTCTTTGTGCCATATTTCCTACACAAATTCTTTTGGCCTCATTGATCTCTTCTAGTATTATTTGTGTTTACCTATATTTTCCTATTGGTTCATTAAATTGCCAATGTTTGGCATGCATAATCATAAATGGCTCTTGTACTTTTAAGCCAATGCCTTCCCAAAAGCATATTGTAGGCTCCTTGCACATCTGGTACCTGAAAGCTAATTTTGAATTTATCATATCCTACCCTGATTTGCAAGTTTTTAACTAATCCATTGTCGTAGACCATCCTCTGATCCACCATTCCAATTTTGAAGGGCATTGGTTTCGTATCTTGGATTCCCAACCTTGGTATGACATGCTCTCTGAGGATGGTAACACTAGCACTACCATTTAGTATCTTGGTTTCATATCTTGGATTCCCAACCTTGGTCTGAGATGCTCTCTAAGGATGGTAACACTAGCACTGCCATTTAGTATTACTCTCGACATGTAATTAATCTAGATGATTTACACTTCATCATCTTTAATCTCAAACAGATCCACAATTAATGCATTTGATTCCTTCTTTCTTTGCTTTCTGAAACTGAGCAGCCTCTAGTAAGGTCCTTCTAATATTGTTTAATACAAGAGTAAGCTTCTGGATTCTTCTAAGACCTTTTACTAGATTTGATCTTGTTAATTTCTAGAGCTCTTGTCTAAACTTGAGGATCTCCCCTCCAAATAGTTGTCCTCACAATGCCATGCCTCTGCTGGCCTCCTGCGTCTCCTGGTGACTGATGGAACCTTTTGTGAGGAATTGGGTTGTTGTATCTGAACATTTTAGTCCCTGGATTGGATTCATCTGCCTTAGCCAAGTCTACCCTAACTTGCTGAACTTGTTCTCACAGACACTCCTTTGAGACCTTTAATGGTTCTTCACATTCCTCCCCAGCATCCACCTTACTAGATTCACTCTCTAGGAGTCCCCTCTTCAGAACCTCTAGAGCTTTTGGCAAAATCCAGGCTTCTCTGGCATCTTCTTTGCCAGATCCTTCCTGATCTTTGATGCCAAAGTCCTCTGCTCCTGCCACTCATCTATCTCCTTGGCCTTCTAGATAGCTCTTTACTTCTCCCACCTCTAGCCTCTTCAGTCTACTTCGTTTAGTCAACTGGCTCCTTGACCTTCTAGATGGCTCTTTACTTCCCCCACCTCTAAGCCTGTGCAGTCTACTGCATTTAGTCAACTGGCTCATTTGGTAAATCTTCAATGGCAACCCCAACACTCTTGGTGATTACGTGCACTGAAACTGGGTCTACCATTTTCCCTTGGAGCACTTCACCTTTAACATTCTCTGGACATTGAGCTACAAAGTGTCCATACTTGCCACATATATAGTAGCTGAAATTACACCTTGTAAAGTCATCTCTTCCTCAACCCTTACCACCAAAATTCTAATATCTACCTCTTCCTGGCATATTGTTGGTACTACCCCATTCTCCATACCCTCTTACTTTGCTAGTTTTGGGTTTGTTAGTGCTATCATAGATGCATATATGCCCTCTTTAAAATTGTGCATTCCAATCTTACAATTATTCCATGAATGTTCAAATGCTTCACAATAAGTACACCAGTAACATTCATCTGAATTGTGTTCTTTTGACTTACACTTTATACACAAGGTCTCTACCTTTCCCACTGCTGGTCTGGTTTTTTATATCTCTGATATCTGCTTTGACATTGCTTGTTTCTTAGTCCATGATCCCTTCCTCTTGCTCTTTGACGAGTGGTCCTCCGGTTCCCTTTTAGATGAACTTGAGCTGGAAATGGAACAAGAGTCCTGAGTTGATGATTCACTATCACTCAAATTCCTTCTGTCCTCATTGCCATTTTCCTCGTTAGCCTGTTGTTCCATTTTTTAGAGATCTATGTACCAAATGATTAAACTTCTAGTCAAAATTGGTACCTCTTGCTCTCTAAGTTTCTTGGTTTTGAATCCAATTGAAAATTGGGCATGCATACTTTTTTCTTAAGGAGGTTCATTCAGTTGTTTGGTGAGCTCCTTGATCTTTTCCACATAGCTTCTCACTGCCAACATACCTTGCTTGATCTTGTCAAGTCACAAAGAATATCTTCATCCCCAAGGTTCTCAATGTACTCTAGAAGGAGTGCCTTCTTCAACTTGCTAAAGGTGCAAAGTTTGCATGTTAGATAATGGAAATACCACTTGCTCTCCGCATTCTTGTGGAAAGTACTCAACCCATTCATCTTCATAGGTATTCTTCACATCTGCATATTGTTCAAAAGCTTGTATATGCACATCTGAATCATACCCTTGAACGTTCTGATCAAACTTTCTAACCCTATGCATGTTCTGCTACAACGATCAATGTCAACATCCCATCTGTCATCATAGTGCTCATTCATTTCATTCACCATGTCAATTTCATTTCTTTGATCTAGTTTTCCATGCGACGTTTTTTGCTACGCCTCCTACCATCATTGGCATCAGTCTAAACCTTTGATTTGCCCTTCAGGTCCAACTTTCGAGACCCATGCAAATGAGAGCATCTTTTAGCCCTCTCTAAATGCCTTCCCTTGGATTGAGACGAATGTTGAGAGTCCCCAAGCCCCTTTGTGCCTCTCCTTCCAAGGTTGACATCCGTTTTCTCACTCTAGGATTGAGATCCATCATTAGAGCTTTACTTTGATTCTTCAGCCAATGTGATGGTATGGTCTTGATCCTCCGCAAAGATTGTGGTAGGTCTCCTCCCTCTTGCAGAATGTCTTGGCGGCATTGCAAATGTTTAGTTGACTGCAAATTCCAATTGGAAGATAGGTTCGTGTCAAGAGCTTAAGCTCACCATCGTCATTGCCAAAATGGGATGAACTGGACACTCTAACAACTATTCTTGGTTGGAGATTCAGAGTCAGATGTCAGATCAAATTGAATAGGGCAACAGATTCAGAATTTAGATGAACATAAGGTAATCAAATAATGAACCAAAGTGAAAATACATAGTTAGATCTTGGATACAAGATGTTAGAACTGATGTATTTAGATAATGAATCGATAGTACAACTGACGTTGATTGATGGATTACAACAGAGCTTAGTTACAATTAGAGCAGCAGCTTGACAACTACAAAGGACTAGAGACAACCCAACAAGGTGACAACATCCCAAATTGAAAGTAGAGGGTCCTATAAATAAGAATCCATATTGGGTTTTTACCAACTATGCATTGTTATAGTTACTAGCCGTAATTACTACTGGTAACTGCAAATCCAACTATCAAATGCTTGTATCGAGACAATTTTCACTATCTACATAGCGTATGTGCGCAAACAACTAGAATCAAATATCATGCATAAGGAAGATGAAATGACCATTTTTCTTGCTGAAATAAGATATCGATGAGCAACTTATTATTGCAAGTGAAGTCATTCTCGACCATTCACTTGTGCAAACCGTTCTAGATGCATTACAAGATTTATATCAGACTTCTTTTTCAACACTAAGGCTTGTTGCACATGACAATGATAATGCTATAAGTTTGATAAGTTGGTCAATTTGTTGTGACAAGAGGCTATGTCAACAAATGGGGCTAGGCAACGTGCTATAGATCAGGCTTTTATTGTCGCACAAAGAAGAAGCAATAACAATAGTGTTATTTTCAATGTTCCTCCTTGTAGCAAACCATTCGCAACAAATGCCTCCCCATAACAACAATGCATCTGCTAAATTTGTTGAGAAAGGAAAGAAAAATATGTGTTGCAGCATTGCAAATCTACTGATCATTTTGATCAAAGCAATTCCCTAAACTAAAGTCTAAAGAGATACATAAAAAAGAAAGTGGAACTCTCTTAATCAACCATTCTAGAGTTTGCAAATTTTGTTGATGTAGAATGGGTTTTTTAGTGCGTAGTGTCAATATGGCCCTTCTGTTCATGATGAATACATGATTAAGGTTGTGGATTCACATGTGTGGTATTTTGACAGCGGTTCTACAAAGCACATTATATCTTATCAAGACTTGTTCACTTCTCTTGATGTTTTCTCCGATGGGGATACTATCGCTTGCACCAACAATGCCTCTTGCCCAGTTCAAAGAGTCAAAAAGATTGTACTCACTGTAGTTAATGGCAGTTCCTTCACATATTTGATGTACTTTTTGTGTGTGGTGTCAAGAAAAATCTATTGTTTGTTTTTGTATTAGCGACAATACCAATGTACAGTTCTTTATACATCTCAAAAAATGGTACTTCTGAAAGAGAAAACGGATCACATATGGGGATGGAAGGATATATGGTCAAAATCCAAGCTGTCACGCACTTTTTGGCTATATATTTTTATGTGTTTTGTCTACATACTTAATAGGTGTCTCACTGAAGCATTGCTCCAAATTTGAGGTAATGGCTTACATACCTATTTCAGGAGCCCGAGGGACCATCTCCCAAGTGCAGTCTATCAATCCATATGAGGCATGGCATAATAAGAAGCCACCTATTACTCACTTGCGTGTCTTTGGTTGCTTGGCTTATGGTCTGCCGCAAAAATAACACAAGAAATTGGATGATAAGACTTTAAAATGTGTTTTTGTTGGTTATAATGATGACAGCAAATCACCCATAATTGAAAATTATCTTTAACTTTTGAGATATTGTTTTTGTAGAAGGTGCAGTTCAACCCTTGTTTTCATGCACGAAAGAGACGGTATAAGCCCACATGATATTTTTGGTACCTTGTTGTCTCTTTTCAATGGTGGGAATACAAATGTAAGTCCAAATGTAGCAAATATTCATTCTACGTAGGTTTCAAGTGATATCACGGATCAACCTATTTTTGATACATATATGCATGATGCACTTGATGAGGATAGGGCTGAAAATGAGGAAGTTAGAGGTATGCCAAAATGGCTGATGCACACTTGTGTGATAGTAAATTGAATGCACCTTTGTCTAGTCGTACTCATTCAGGATCTCATCTTGCTTCTTGTGCATCAGATTCTTATGCTTTGGCCATGTCAAGTATATGTGAAGAGGTTGAACCTCCTACTTTTGATGAAGCACAAAATTGAAAGAATTGGATGACTGTTATACAAGATGAATATGATGCACTTGTGAATAACAATACTTTGTCTTTACATGATGCCTTCTAGCAAGAAGGCCATTGGTACAAAGTGGGTTTATAAGCTAAGACGTAAGTTGGATGGTAGCACAAAGCAAGGCTTGTTGCAAACGGTTATGCTCAAGGCATTGATTATGAAGACTTTTGTCCACTTGTTGTATGACTACTGTTCATTTCACTTGTGTATTGACAGCTTATTTTAAATGGGATATTCATCAGTCGGACATTGGAACTGCTTTCTTAAATGGTGACTTGTATGAGGAAGCGTGTGTAATGCAACCTCGCAGTTTTGTCACGGAAGGGCATAAAAGTGTGCAGATGTAATAAAGCATTGTATTGTTTAAAGAAATTTTTTGGTGCTTGGTATGAGAAAAGCACATGGCTTTCAAAATAGTACCTTGTATGTAAAATGTACAAATAATGTATATCTTATCATTTGATTGCACGTGGCTTTCGAAATAGTTTAATTAAAAGTACTTTGTATGTAAAAATATGAGTAGGGGGTACCCAATTGTAGAAATTCGGAAAAGCAAGGGAATTTTTGTTGATGCGATTAGCCGTCGTGCGAGGTGGCCAGATGATGCAAAGGGTGTCACGTAGGTGATGCACATTGCATGGCCGATGAGACGACGAGCATGGAACGATGCGCAGGAGCCAATAGGCCAAGACGGAGCATGAAGCCTCGTGTGAAGGTGGGGAGAATATATCTTTTTTCAAATTAAAAGTACATCGACCGAGCACAAGTCGCTCGCGTGCATGATGGTTAGGGTGTGAGGCTTAACGCTTACAAGCTGACTGAGAGAGATCGAAACCTGCGAAAACTCGAATTTTGCGCCTCCGATCCTGCGAAGCAGCAAGGCAAAGAAATCGCGATAGATTCAGAGCAATAAAAACCGAATCCTACCAGTAGGAGCCTATCATGTATGAATAGTATGTATATTATTGTTGTTGTTTATGTGAATGATTTACTATTGATTGGTCCAAATGTGACACATAATGCTAAATTTAAAGCTGATTTGAATACCACATTTGAGACATCAGGTTTGGGGTTTTTGCATCCTTATTTCAACATTCAATTAAAGCATTGTAATGAGGATATTACATTATGTCATGCAAAGTATGTGCAAACTTTGCTAAGCAGATTTGGACTTGAAGATTGCAAGCCAATTTCCACTCCTATGGAGGCGGGTTTGAAGTTAAATCTACATGACGCTAGAGATCTTGTAGATTTTACCCTCTACAAGGTAGTTGTTCGTTGCCTCATTTAAATATGCATTTCAAGGCTACATATCCAGCTTCTAGTCTTGCAAGTAAGGAAATTTATGCAAAGCTCAAGATTTAACGATTGACATCGATTAAGAGAATCTTTCGCAACTTGAGTGACACTATACCTCTTGGGTTGTTTTATCCCAAGAAGGGATCATTGCCGCCAAATTTACAAGCTTTTTCTAACTCAGATTGGGATGGTTGGTATAACACACGAGTGTCCATGAGTGGTTTTTGTTTCATGCTCAATAATTCATGTATATCTCGCAAGCTCTAGCTGTGAGGCTGAGTACAAGGCAGTTTTCATCGCTACAGTTGAGTGTGTGGCTGAGACGCCTTAGGGCTAGCTGATTTGGAAGTTGAGATGGCACTCATCTACACTACCAGTGAGAGCGTATTGATAGTGGCGAGGAACCCAATCTTTCACGCTTGCACAAAGCACATTGAGGTGCATTATCACTATGTCAGTAGAGGCTCATGTGCCGACACAAAACAACTTAGCGAATATATTCACAAAGGCGAGAAGTTTGAAGCTTTTCGCAAAGCTTTCAGCTTGCTTGTCTTTGTGGACTAGTCATATCCATAGGGCATGGCAAATCTATGTGTCAACTCTCGTTGACCTTATTACTTTCTAATGGGGATTTGTATCCATGTATATATAGTGATGTGTGCACACATAGGACTGTCGAGGAACTTTTTTCACTCAGTAAGAGGTTTCTCTCTCTCACGCTTTGCATATACACCCATAAATCAAAGACTATTTTATCTTGTATTGTCTATTGTGTACCTTGAGCTTCATCTGCATCTCCGAACTGTGTGCACGTTCCCGCAACCCTAATTCCAACATTTCATAATTCCCTATTGTGTTCACGAGATATGGCGTAAGAAGATAGTTAATTAATCTTCTTCTTTCTCAACCTATGCGCATTGCAACACTTTACTTCCATTTTACAATAATACATACAAATTGGCTTGTTTGTGTAGACTACATTCCTCCAAGTGTGCAGCTATACATATATAGTTCATATTTCTTCAAAATAGATTACTAGATATGGACTTCCCTTGACCTAGTTGATATGGGATTGCACTAAAGTGAGGGAAATAGCAGAAATCAAAAAAATTATTAATAAACTTAATATAAAGTATCTACCATGAAGATTCTTGCAAGAAAGCAAACAAACAATAAGTGATATAGCAAGAAGAAGATGAGATAGCGGTAAAAATCCATATCCTACACATCATGAAATCCGGTGAAGATTCTTTCAAATATTTGCCAAGGGTAACACGACCCACTAAAAGAATTCCTAGATAGTGAACGGAGGAGCTTCCATGGAAAGTCCAAAAAAGTGCAATCTTTTACTTTTAGAAGAGGAACTAGTGATTAAAGATTAGGCACGGAAAAAAAAATCATAAATGATACAATAGCATGTAATTTAGAATTGTGGGGTAAAGAAAGCATAGCAAGCTCTCAGCTCTCAAAGAACATCCACCACGACTTTTAACATATTGATGCAAGCAATCAAACTCGTTTCAGAGAAAGAAAGAGAAAAACCACATCAAGGTACTGTATCAAAAACATGATCCATCCACAAAATCGGAGCTTTAAAAAAGAAAAATAATATCCACAAACCTTTATAATGGGAATTAGGAGCTTTATAAAAAGATAAAAATTTACATGCTTTGACACATAGCACTCACTCTCCAAGAAAAACAAATTAAGAGGTCGACATCAAAAATATTGGTAAAGAGAGAAGTGTGCTTGACTAGTTTTTTGACATTGCAAGAAACCATGATCGACAATAGATTTCTTAAAAAAAGGCAAGCAAATACTAGCTTTGGAGATTATGAAGGAATCAACAAGTTATCCTTACTCCATTTTTGAAACTCAAGTATCTAAAGGACAAGGTAAGATCATTGGAAGGTCAAAATACGTTCTGTCAAGAAGGATATATAATCCTTTCAATATCATGGTGTTTGTCAACAATTAGAACCAAGTTTCGACCATAAGAGCTAAAACAAAAAAATAAAGCGACGGCACTCGATTAATCAAAGAACTAGGGTATATAATGAACTGATTCCTTTCTTGCACACACATAACAAGTACCACTGAATATGGGCAGTGACTAATTAGCTCCACCCCACAAACACAGCAATTATGCTTCAAAGAAAATATATATGGTCAAAAAATGAATGTCAGAACAAGACATTAAAATCTAACATTTCAGTCGTTTACAAAAATACCCTTCATTCTGTTCTCAGCTTACAATCAAGTCTACCAAGACTTATTCAAAGAGGCCTGCCAAAAGTGCAACATTTACCATAGACTAGACTGCAGTAAACAACATCAAGCAGTCCTGCTACCAGTTCAAATGTTCTGCCACTTAAGGTCTAACTTTAATCAATTATGTTCTTGTTCTATTCTTAAACTTTAGGTATGTAAGAACATACACCTTTTAAACAGAAATCAATGGAAAAAAGACCCGGCCAGTATCGGTTCTTCCTGTATCGTTTGCATTTTTTGCACACTATCTCAAACTTTGCCAATCTCAATTCTGGTCACTACAAAGGATCAATCATTGGTAATGTCCAATCAACACTTCGAAATCAAACCACTCGATACCATTAGGAGGAAGACAATCTTGATTGGCGTGCTTTCTCGACTTGTTTGGCCTTCTCTGCCTTATCCATATAATCCTCATGCGATTGGTGCTTCACATCTGCCAGAAGCCGGGAAAAAACCAAAGCTACGTTTAGGAAAAAGTAATGACAACTGCTACCTTCGCAATTTGAGACCACATCCTCATCAATGTGCTAAGCTTTACAATAAAAGCACTAGTCTACAATAAGCAGGGACATCAATCAGAAAACAGCAAGACAAGAATGTAACTTCCATCTCTTTTGTTTACATGGGCAATCCATTGACCTCGTGCAAAACTCCATCTGGATATATATACAGCTCCGTTGAGTTGAGAAACTCACACCAGACATCACAAAATGGACATTTTAAACGGTGGAAATCCCCAAGAAGCACACAAGGACGCACACCCAAAGAACATTCATAATTCCTGCAATGAAAATTTTTCACAATTCCCAAATTGCACGACAAGGGCAACAGGCACCTCTTCACCTTGTTAAAGGTGAAGCATCCAGTGATGCTAGCAAAATCAGATAGCCACCCTGATCCAAAATGAGAATTGAATAGCAGCTCGCAAGTTACATTTTTGAAGATGGAAAGGATGGAGTTTCGCAATGAGATGAGAAGTGTCTAGACACCTCCAATAGCCTAATTAAGAGCAATGTCTAGATTTAAGTCATGCTACAAGTGATACACTCAATGCCCATCTCTCAGCTTGGCTATTGTTGATATGTGTTGCCCAATTTGTGAGGCCTCCATTTGAGAAGGCATCCATAAGAGAAGGCATTTCTGCACATAGCTTTGGTGGAAACCCCTAGTTAAAAGATGGCTTAGGTAGACTTGGCACATTGACAAATAGGATTGGATGACTTGGAAAAAACTTACCTTGCCAATTCTTGGGTGGTTACTGTCCTCTATTGATGTAGCACCAGTTTGTCAATAGCAGACTGCAGCACAATTCTTAATGGTGTTGAGAATGTTCCAGCAGTAAACCACTCGCAAGTAGTACCTGTGTCTGTTAGCCAATCCAGTAAGCCAAATTCAAGGAGATTTGATTGTTCCAATCTCTTACCCTACACTTCTAGCCTGGTTATGCACTCAGAAACTCACGCCGTTTTATCTGGATTGCAGGTACAAGGGAGTCAACCTCTCATTTGGATTCTTTGGGAGGACGAAAGAAGAAGACGATAAGTGAGTCTAAACCGAAGTGGAACTATCTCACATTGTTTGAGCGTAGAAGACCATCAAAAACAAGACGAAGTACAGTTGACGAAGGGCAATAGAAACTTGACTCATGGTCCGAGATGAATGGTGAACCACTGCTAATAGTAGGAGACAGCTCAGCCTGGCCTCACCTTTAGCAGGAGGGGATGTCACATGCTAATAGGCTCAAGGTGCCATGACATGTCCGGACGATTCAATTAGATCGGTTAGAACCCATACATAACCCTCTTTGCATGAATGATTGTACAAGGCAAATCAGGCAACAAGTAACGTAGGTTGTCTAGACAAGTAGACGCATATTTTACAGTCTAGTACCAGTCAAAATCGTATAGCATAATGTGTGCGAGTATGTGCATGTCTTACCCGATGTGTCTTTGCACGTACCATTGGTGCATGTTCAACCGAGATACTTGGAAGTTGGCACTCGAATGTTTGAAGTCATTATACTACATTTTAATGAACATTCAGCGAGTTGTTAAATCCCAAAAACTGGTATCCAAGAGCCTTTTGGGCTCAATCCTCTTGGAAACATGTCATCATCAGATGGTGATATCCTGGGTTGCATCTCATGATTGTATGGCCACAATAGCCGCATATGCACTTATATTCCATTTTGCCCATTTGTTAGCTGTTGTGCTGATGGGGCATATTTTTTGCCGATGTGGACATTTTTATCAATTATGCCATGTGTCAATATACTGATGAGGACGCATATTTATAAAATGTGTCAGCCCTAAATTGGGGCGCCTCCACTTTACAACACTCTTGTTCACTATTTTCAAAATATAAGTTTCCCTATGATCATTCTCATCGTTCAGTTGTATGAGCACCCTCTTGAATTAATGAATTACTGTCCCTGGATCATTCTCCCTCTCACATTGTACTTGTCTCCTTTCTCGTGTGCTCTCTTCATTCCTTCCACATTTCACAGCAAGAAGGCTGAGGACCGCTTGGACCCTAGAACATGCTTATAGGAGGCTAGAGATTTCATAGTGGCTTGTTTGAATTTGCTGTGATTTAACATCAGTCCTCACTTTTGAGAGATTCGGGTATTCATATACACACATACACTTACACATGCAGACAAGTGCGCACATACGCATAGATATGTGTGTATGTGCATACTACGTGTACACACACACACACACACACACATGTACTAAGCATATAATGTATGTGTGTGCGTGCGTGCGCCTAGATTGATGGATGGATAGATAGAATTATCTGCAAAACCTATCGCTTTTTCCATGCCCCAAAAATATACGTTTCAAAACCTCAGAACCTCGAAACGGTTAAAACCATGAAATGTTCCATATCACCTTGATTGGTAGGCTCTTCTTTGAGCGTCAAATCTTCATTTTTCTTTACAACAGTGCTGATGCTGTGCTGTCAGCCAATCGGAGGCTCAGCGGTAGAACATCGATCCCCTTCCATTGCTGAATTTTGCCGACATCCTAAGACGATTCAACATTTATGCAATAGTTGCATCATGTGCTTTTCGATCCTTCTTCAGGTATAGTTAATCCTGCTTCATCACTTTTGCTCCTATGTCAACTTCGTATAATCCTTTCTTTCAATCTCTTAAACTTCCAACTCTCTTTGACGCTCAAAAATAACCCCTCATAACTATCAGAATTGCTCTATTTATATGAGGGTTCTCTTGGGAAAGCAAGAGTGCGGCCCATCATTCAGAACTCATAATCTTTCTCCCTGCACTTTAGAGATTCCGTGAGTCTCGAGCCGTTACTCTTATAGTTCATGGTATGTCTCCATTTGTTAGTTTTCAATTACCCTCTATTACAACTTTGGGATAAACATTATGCTTTCTAAGGATCTATCTCCAGGGTAGTTCTCGTACGTCGATCAGAACGTCTCGTTCCATTCAGTCCGTCCCGAACAGTCCCGTATGACTAGTACGTTCCATTAGGCAGTTTTTTGGGCAATTGTGTCTAGCCGTTGGCCCTTTTCACTGTTGAACCCACCTTTTTAGGCAGTTTTGAGGCCCGAATTAAGGAAGTTTTGCCCTCATTGAATTCCATTGTTGGGGCTCCCTGAGCTTTGGATGCTCCCCCTTCCACATGAAGCTCATGTGACATTGGATGCCACATCTCTCACGCTCTCCCTCTCTCTCATGCTCTCCCTCTCATCCATGCTCTATGTTGTTGGATGGTGGCTATGGTCGGGTGGTTCGTCCGATGCGTGTCTATAGGCGGTCCGTGTAGCCAGAAGATCCTTCACGATGTCAAACTGTCGTATGAATTCAAGGGCTCGATGGGTGTCCTGATAGCTTGAAAACATGTGAAACTTGACTGTTTGACCCCCACCCTTGAATTCCTTTGTCTTCTTGTTCTTTTTCTCATTGTCTGAACTATCAAAAAGGGATGAGGTCTCCTCCTCTAAACTGCTAGATGGCTCCTTGTGCCTTCAAGAATCTGCTTTTCTGGCTTTTCTTGCTTTTTCTCCGCTTCTTCAACTTTTTCTCATCCTCTCTGGCACTAGAACTAGAGAAACTCTCTGAAGACGAAGAAAAATCTTGTCATCCTCGAAACGCACACGCTTCTTGGATCTGCTTCCCACCTTGAAGGTCAATTTCCGACCCAAATAACCAAGGAAATTGATTTCCTCTGCTTCCAAGAGTGCTTTAAGCTTTTCATCGACCGGTTTGTCTTCTCTTCAAGAGCTTTGTCAAACTCTTTCTGCGAGTACAATTTCTTCTTTTCTGCACTCGGCCTTGCTTTCTGTTTCATTACCAACTTGACAGGAAGATGGACAGCCTCTCATCATATAGAGTGAACCTCGTCAAGCATGTAATTCTTGAAGTGATTCACATATTTCGGATCTTTGGAGTACTTGATCAATCTTCTCATGCACGTGTCAATGTCACAAACCGATGACGTAGTCTGGCCTAGCGGGCAAGCGAGGGGCCTAAACCCTAAAGGAAGAAGCAGAAGAAGTTTTTACCAACTTGTAGGTTCTCGTTAAGTGGCCCAAAACCTAACCCACCAACTTACCAAAACTTGGCCAACCGCCCTAAACCCTCTAGAAATAAAGCAAGACATTATTTTTGCGTAAAAAGTGTTGACGTTGCAGCCTGTGCGGATTTTTGTAAATCGTGCTGATGATGTGGCAGGCTGTACGAATTTTTGCAAGTAGCACTGGGCTTTTTCGGGCACCAATTTTTGGTCCTGGTGCTTTTAGAAGCATGGCTTTTCATGTAACTGCTTCTACGATAGGACAGGGCCTTTATAAGTGTCACGAGGTTGTGACAACCTTAGTTGCTGGTTTCTTTCCCTTAATTTTTATTTGATTTCTGGGACTCTCTTTTTGAAGTCAAAAATGGCCGGACATTGTATGGCCAGTGCAAAACAGCCGACGAACGAGAGTTTTACCCACAACAATAAAGGCCAGATCCCCACGAGTTGGTTGGGCCAATCGGCATTGAAATCCGAGCAGTAAAAGGGTGGCTAGGCTCAATTCAAAGTCATTCAGGCCCCACACAACACTTAATAAGTTGGTGCATACTAGTAAATTAAACCAGGAGTAAAGTGGACACATGGCAGTAGGAGAGTAACCTACAGGCCATACACACTCCAGAAGCCTCATCCAAGAGAGGGCGCCCAAATTGGGAGTGGAGGCTGAATTTTTATTCATTGTGAACTACAATGTATGTGTGAGTAGTGGGTGCAAGTGATCACAGCTTTAATGGAAACCTTGCCTTCTCCCTTGTCTCATGTAGCACGACGATTTGCTCTCACGCATCTCTCTCTCCCCTTTGCACATATGGTAATGCCCCACTAGTTGGTCTTCTCAGATGACCATGTACAGCTCTGGGGGTTTTATGCACGTCTGCCAAGGCAAGAGCCTTCTGAACAGGTACCAAAGTAGCTAATTGCTAATCCCCCACAAGTACGCACAGTTCCATCGCGAAGGATTGCGAAAACGGAGAGTTTTCTCGCATGAAAACTCGTCCGATTCAAAGGGGAACTATCCCATTGCATGCGGGAGCACCTGAGACACGCGTAGACGTGTTCGCTCTGCTCAAAACTATCCAAAACAGTAAATTACAGCCTGCTGTGTTTTTCTGCAGGTTTAGGGTTTCACATCTAAGCTGCAAGAGATCACCAGGGTAGCCTTGAGAAGGCCTTGGGATGCTTAGATAGGGCTTTGGGCACCTAACAATGACAAAACAGGGAATTACAGCATGCTGAAATTGGCCTGCAGCTCACCAAAAAGCCTTCACAATGCAAGGGAAAGTGTCCTTGACGTGTATTTTTTACCTGCAGGGGTTTTGCGCCGTTATGCTGGCGAAATTGGGTCAAAAACCTGCAATTACAGCCATGGACAGGTTTGCACAGCTTGGTGAGAGTTCGGTGAAAGTGTTCGGATCGTCTATTTGCAATAAGAATAAGAAATACCAAAAGGGGGACCAGTCTTTGGGGCCTACAGGGTTTGCTTGGAAGCACTCTAGCTTCCAAGTAGTGTTTTTGCTTGAAGTGTTAGATTCCAAACATAGGTTTATTTGTGAAGTTGCTTTGTGTCATAAAGTTAAAGTGAGAATTGGAGTGAAAGCTAAAGTCTACCACCCTCTAGCGAGTCTACGGGCCGGTTTCATGGTTCCGTTGCCGAGATAGAATCACTTTTTCCTTAAAGAGTGAGCCTTAGTTGGTTTTCAGTGAGGACACAGAGCACAAAAACTTGGAATTACACTATGGTTGACAAAGTGAATGACACTAGGAAAGAGGGTTTCTCTTCACAGGACAGACAGGTTGTTCCTCCTCCAGTGTTCGAGGTTGACGAGAGTTCACGGCCACCCTTGTTTGTACCTTTTGTTGATCTGAATGCTCCACAAGGTCAAGGGTTTATGACTGGGCAACTAGACAAGGATGCGTTTAGGACACAGTTGGTTGCTGCTATGAATGTGTGTACTCCTAGGTTTATGGAATTTCTGCATGCGCCACCAGTGTCGCAGCAGGCAAGGCAACTCACTGAACAAGTAGAGCCCGTTGAGTCTCAAGCCCAGGTACCTTATGCGTCCCAGCAGGGCTGGGAGCGTTCGCATGTTGCGGAGTCCGTTGGGGCTCCAAGACAAATTCCTTCTGTCCACGAACAGGTGGTTAGGACATCAATTCCACACGCTTTGCCAGTTCAGCAAGTCACCTTTCAAAGTCCAAATGTTGCATTAAATGGACAGGGACTAGTTTCCAGGCTATGCAACAAGTTCTTCCACCACCCACAGTACATCCTGGGTATTTCGGGGGAGGATCTATGTTTTAGAGCAAGGCAAGTTATGCGAAGCAGCAATATATGCCAGGAGCAGTCTTTTGGGGTATGCAAGCCATGATGCCAAACCTCATTGGTGGATCTAATCCAATGTTTGGTACAAAAATAAATAAAATGAAGTGAATTAAAGTGAAAGACTAAAATCATCATCATCATCAATGCCCGAGGATGCCAAGCATCAGGTGTTGTCCAAGAAAGTTTGAAAGGAGGCAAAGCCCAAAGAGGGAAGATGTCTAACCAGGAAGAGGCTTTGTTGGCCCTCCTATGTCAGCAAGGCGAGCCTCCTTTGGAAGATGTGACCAAGACCTAGAAGGGGAGGATGTCGAAGATGAGATCCCAGAGTTGCTCTTGCACACCCTGCATCCAGTTGTAATGGACGGTCAAGAATTTCTCTTCCTTGATGACATTACCCACTCCCTTGAACGCATAGGATGAATCCCTCTCTATTCTTGCAATATATGATGGGGTTCTTGATACAAAGAATCCTAGTCAAAAGAGCGAGTTCCAAGTGGACTACTCCTCTTCTCCCCTCATCAACACGTTTTCCTTGCCAGAGGAATATAATTCCATGAATTCCCTCATGGTGGCAACTCTACAAACCATTGATGTTGAGGAGAAAGATTAACTTGTATATAAGTGACTTTTCGACACAACCAAGTAAGGGTGTAGCTTATTATCACAAATGTGTAATTTTTTGCGAGTTTGGGCCTTTGGGTCTCTCCACTCCTCCTTTTGTTATGTTTGTGCGTCCACCTTTCCCCCTATACAATGCAGCAAGGGTCCCAATGTAATCAAGGCCAGTTTGGGTGCCACAGGGCAATTTTGGCATGGCTGGTTTCTCCGACCAGCAGGCAAAAATGGCACCATTGACTCAAAATGTCAATGGCCAAGGGGCACCAATGATCCATTTTACAGTGCTCATGACACTTCCCTATGATAATTTGGGAGCACTAGAAAAGCCAAAACCATAAAAAGAAGGTGGTGCAACTGTGAAGTTTGATACTTTCAGCCGATTTGAGGATAAGACGAAGGCTCTTCCTTTCTTCCACAGCAGTTTGATGGTGCCTACGTAGGGGGCAATTTTACAAAAGCCTAGCTGAGAGGAGAGGGGGAAGTACGACCAAGGCAGCGAGGAGATAGGGCGAGGAGTTCAGTTGGTATATAGGGTCACGGACAGAGAAGAGGATGGGGTGCTCAAGGCGAGACAGGCAAGTATGGCAATGTAGGGTAGAGAGGACGAGAGGCACTGGGTAGGGGCGAGTGAAGATGGAGAGTGGCGAGGGTTAGTAGAGATGGACGAGGTTTAGTGTGTAGGGCGAGGGCCAGTAGGTTGGGGTGAACGCAACAGGGTAGGGGCAAGTCTTGCTGGGTAGAAGCGAGGGCTAGTAGGTAGGGAGGAATGCAGGAGGTAGGGGCGAGGGGTAAGTGGCTCCTGGGTAGGGGCGAGGGCAGTAGGTAGGGGCGAGGGATAGTGGATAGGGGCAAGGGGTGGGAGAGAGGGGCGAGTGGCTCCTGGGTAGGGACGAGGGCAGTAGGTAGGGGCGAGGGGCTATTGGGTAGGGATTCAAGTTAGTGGGTAGGGGCGAGATGGTGGAGAGAGGGGCGCGACTAGTGGTTAGGGCCTCTGGAGGTAGGAAGGGCGAGGGTTATTGGTCAGTTCAAGGTGTAGAATGCACCTATAGAGCAAGGAGTGATTGTTGAGAGAGGGAAAACTTGGTTGGCAAGCTGAAGTGCGACACAGATAGAGCAGAGAGAGTGGGTATAAATTTTACGGAAAGAGCAATAGTGATAGAGTGACCCAAAAGCCGCACTTAGAAAACAATTGGAAGAAGAAGAAGAAGGAACTCAGTGCTACTGGAAAGAGAATTATTGCGTAGAAATGTCTCCTAATGACCCAAAGTGTGTTACATTAGAGAGACCCCATTTTGAGCATCAAAAGTGTGAAGATGGACGATACAAAGCAATACCACAAGATAGTCCAATCTATGGAAATAATTAGCTGATTACAAGAAGTTTAGGACAAAACAAGCACCCCAGTTACACAGTGGTAGAGAAAGTAAACCGAAGGAGGAAATGTGGGAACACCCACAGGAATAGCATATACTGAGAGTGTGCAAGGACATTATCAAAACACAGGCTCTGGTGGGAGAGCAAGTGAAAGAAGAGAGAAACAAGATTCAGGAACCTATACTATAGGCTGAAACAGCTACAGATGGCTTACTCAGAGGGATGATAGCATTTGATTCGGGAGCCATTTACCAACAGCAAGGGAACACCTTCCAAAGTTACTAATTGGATTGCTTCCTTTGGCAAAATTTCTTGTACCATGAATGGACCTTGCCAAGCTCGGACCAACTTCTTTTCTTTCTTTTGATATCTAGCTTGATACAGTAGCACCAGTGAGCCTTGCATAATTTTTGGCTTTCGGAGATGGCGATCATGCCACGCCTTGCAACGAAGCTGCTCTACTTCAAGAGCCTGAGAAGCCAAATGGCGCCTTTCTTCCAATAGGGCGAGACGAGAGACAAAGGCACACCCCAAACCCCCATTGGCACGCACACTGCCTACTCGCGGAGATCCTGAGTTGAATTCGAAGGGTGCTATTGCTTCCAAACCGAATGCTAGCTGAAATGGAGTGTGATTGGTTGTGGCTTTGAAGGAAGTTCGGTATGCCCAAAGGGTGCTGTGGATAGCTTGAGCCCAAGACGCCGGATGGAGATGACATACTTTCCACAGAAGGGCTATCAGAACCTTGTTGGTGCTCTCGGCCTGCTCATTTGCTCTAGGGTAAAAGGCAAGACTTACGATGAAAAATCTTGTAGTTGGAGAGCAAGGTTGAAATCATTTCATTAACAAAGTGACTGCCCCTATCACTCGTGATCTCCAATGAACATCCAAACCTGCACAAAATATTTTCATACAGGAACTTGGCTACAGTATTGCCAATGCAATTGGTCGTCGCCAGTACCTCTGCCCACTTGGTTACATAATCTGTAGCCACCAACAGATACTTCCGGTTACCTGGTTGGACCGGAGGAGCAATTGGACCCACCAAATCCATGCCCCATCTCTCAAACGACAGCCATGACATAGAGACCTGCAGAGGACGGTTGGACTGCTTGCTTGGTTTAGGTCTACAGCGCTAACACACATCACATACTTTCACATAGGCAATTGCATCCCGAAAAACATAGGGCCACCATAGACCACTCTATAGAATCTTCTGGGCGGTGATGTGACCAGGGTAATGGCCATCAGTGAGACCATTGTGGGCATCTTCCAAAATATTCTCAACTTCATAAGGGGAGACACACCGTCTCAGAACACCATCTAGTCGTGACTTGTAGAGCTGGCCTCCAATCAAAGTGAATGGCCTAGATTTTAAAAGCAATCTTTTCTTCTGCAGTGGAGATGCATTCTTAGGGTCCAGGCCAGTAGATAGCAAATGCAAGACATCACCGTACCATTCCGGAGTCGTATCCACCTTAAAGAGACTGCTATCTGGAAAGTCATCTACAACCCCTGTTGCTTCTTCACCTAATGTGAATGCGAGAGAGGTGGTCAACAAGGACATGATGTTTACCGGGTCTGAGACCACTTCGAAATGAAACTCTTGAAATAAGAGTAGCCACCGCCATACTTGACCTGCAACTTGCGGCTTATTAAGCACATCGTGCAGGGCATGGTTATCAATAATAATTGTGAAGTGGACCCCTAATAAATAGTGGACTTCCCATCTTGAAACCTGCACCAAAAAAAATTAGGGTTAGGTTCATTCCATAGGGTCATAGTCGAGTACAACATGGTCCATCAGCTCTTGGACAAACAATGTTTCTTTGGCGGCGATGGTAGTCCCAAGATAGCAATTGCACTGGACCTCCAAGGTCATCTAAGCGTCAAGAGACATCTACTGAGAGATGTTGAGAAATTTCAAGTTATAATTTGCTAGGGTTCCATGGCAAGCATTTCAAGATTCCCCACTCTGCCAGAAGTTGCACTTCGAAGGAAGATGTCAGAAACCATATAACTTCGGGCAAAAATTTTCTTGAAAGCTTGCCAAGTCCTTGGAGTGTACTGCTTGGTAGCTGTAGACATCAACATTTGCATGGTACTGTCTCTAAGAAAAACAGTAGCTCGAAACAAATCTTGGATCCTTCTTTTGCAATTGATCTTAATGGCTTATGCCCTGTAAGACATGAGCGATGAAGACGAGAGCGCGCCCGATACGCGATGAAGTAAGGGTGGGAGTGGCTAATAAGTCCGGGTTGGAGGGCGAAGATTCCTCGAATAAAGTCTCTAGTTTGCTCTATCTGCTCTTTTGTGGGACCGGTATGCTTTCAGAAAAGCACACGCCTGATGCTCTGATACCACTGTCACAAGACGGGCAAAACGTGCCGATGGAAAAGAACAGACTGAACAAACTTTTAACACTTCAATAACAACTGAACTGAGAGAGAGAGAGAGAGAGAGAGAGAGAGAGAGAGAGAGAGAGAGACAACATGCGACACGTATTGACGGAAGTCCACCCCAGAGAGTATTGGCCCCAAACCTTGACGTCCCTTACGGCTACGGCATTTCTTTATATTGCATCAACTCAATACAAGCCGGTACTCCAAACTCTGCACCTTCTCGAGGAAGCATGCCAGAGAATGAGCCCTAACCTCATATTTGTAGGCCCTTGGCCTGAAAAGCATTTTACATGAAAAGCCTTCAAACTCAAAAGCTTCTGGTCCAAAAAGCAATGCCAAAAGCTGTCAGCGTAATTTACGGAAATCCATACAGCTGCCACGTCATCATGTCAACGCAATTTTCGAAAACTGCCACGTCATCAGTTGCGGGTCCTGCTTTATTTTAATCTTTATGTCACTTGGGGCCCCATCGAACAGGGTCCCCATAAGTTGGTAGGACTTCTTCTTCTGTTACTTGTTCTTCATAGGGTTTAGGCCCCTCGGCCGACATCTGTAAGTTGGCTCCATTCTTTACGCTTTGACACGTCAGCAGTTTGTTACAATGGTTCTCCTTCGGTGGAGGCGGTCCCACCTCGCAAGGAGAAGTTAGTTCTTGGTTGGCTCTACTCTACGGTTTCTTTCTCTGGAGTCACGAAGTTACCAGACTCGCCAGACCTTGGACAGCCTCGACGTTCTGCATGCCTCAAGGACAGGAAAGTTTATGATGGCGCAGAGTTCGTGAACTTTGCCCTCATGTCTCAGATTCAAGCTTCACCAGTTGAGCCTTCCTCGGTGGAGGAAGCGGAATAAAACCTGGACCTTGGTTCCCAAGCCCAACAAGCGGAAGGTGGTTTCACGAAATGGATTCTCAAGACAAAGTACAAGGCCAACGGTTCCCTCAACAAACATAAGGCGAGACTTGTTGCTCGGGTTACACACAGCGACCAAGCGTGGACTTTAACAAGACCTTTGCTCCTACCACTCGCATGACTACCATACGCACAGTGTTTGCTCTTGCAGCCAACTTTGGTTGGCCTATCTTCCAGATGGATGTCAAAAGTGCGTTTCGACTCTCCAACAGTACCCCCAATTGTCACCACACTCCTACAAGATCTATATAACGTTGAAACACCACAAATCCATCGTGCAAGAAAGCCCATCCTATGTAAAGTGCCCTCCAAAATATCCTAGTCTACTCTATCATAAGACTTCTCAAGGTCAAGGAGGAGGATCGCCAAGGATTATCCCAATTGTCTGGCATGTTGCACTGCCTCATAAAATGTAAAGATGTTCTCCAAATGCATCCATCCTGCACAAACCTGTTTGAAAATTGAGACACGTATCACATCTGGTAAGAAAGGCCGGAGTCTAGCATTGATCATACAAGTGAGTATCTTATACATAGAAAAGAGGAGAGCAAAGGCACGCCACTGATGAAGCAGTGTGTGATCTCTCCCCTTCGGCATAATCATAATGAGGCCTGAGGTAAGCAATAAAGGCATTGGCCAGTGTCAAAATATTGGAAACCCCGAAGAAGAGGCAAGTACAAGTCATCCCAATAGTCAAGAAAAAACTACCTAATGAGACCATCATTCCCTGGACAGAGAGCGCCATCAATATCGATTGTAAAGGGGCCAACAACGAACTGCTCATCAACAAAGTGATTCTCGGCACAATGAATGACCAAATCTCAATGAAGGAACGAATCTCCTCTCTCGCACAAAGCATGTCCGCTGTGGCCAGCAGCTCTGTGAACAACTTTGAATTAAACTCAACAGCAATCTCCAAGACTCTATCCACATCCATACAAACTTCTCCGCCTCTGCCCCACAGAGCATGAAGAGTGCTGTAAGGAGCTTCGTCCCTTCATCCCATCTGCCTTAGCAAGCCATGTGGAGAATGAGGCATGACAGACAAGCTAAGATCTCAATTGTTGTAAGTGCCTTTGGAAGAGGAGATGTGGTGCAAGGCTTAAGGCTATTTCTCTTGCATCTGAGGGAATAATCCCTCTGACAACTGCAACCTTATCTACAAGGTAGAGGCCCAAGAAGACATTGATGGCTGAGATTTCTCCAGCAAAACAAAATACTAAAAGAACTCAACGTAAAGCAAAAATGCAATACACTTCCATGGAGCTCTTGCGTAAATATTGCTCATCATGTCCTATTTTTACAAATTTATTTTGTAAATACAATAATTCAAATGGGTGTGGCCAGAATTGACACAAAGGGACAAGTTAAGAGTTGCATTAACCCATGACAAAAACAAGCACAATATTTTCGTCACAGCAATGGCACGTATGAATACAATTATCACACCCAACTAGCTTCTTGTCATCACCCAAAGACTTGACATAAAAGATCCTGTTCCAAAACATTGTGAAACATGCATTGACCACAACATTACAGGGGTAACAAAGCAAGACAGTCATTTCTGTCCATTGGCACGAAGATTAAATATGAAAGGTACTTGAAACTTTTGCAAGAATGCACACGATGCCCATACACATCTTTAAATCCTTACCAGCTTTCAACGTCACCGTTGAGCAAAGACAATTTTGAAACTTTATCATTTGCAATTCTAGCTTTCTATTTGTTTGCTTACAGCCATGACAAGTGGTTTCTTATAAAGAGACAATGGGACTGATCTCTCTCTCTCTCTCTCTCTCTCTCTCTCTCTCTCTCTCTCACCTCGAGCGAGGAGGAGCCAGGGGATAGCACCGATGGCCGCGACAATGAGGATGCCTGCAAGCACGTGTTTCTTGTCACCACTGTAGAGGTACTGATTCAAGCGCGAAAGGGGTTTGCCACCACCATTACCACTATTGTTGCCACTGCTCATAATGGCAATCGAGCTTAGACTAGAAATATTGTAGGCCTATTGTGTTGGACATGAGCGCGCGTGTGTGCGTCCTCTCCAAACTAGCATGAAGAAAGTTTCACATCGTATGCAAAATTATCTTCCAAGTATTCAAGCTGTGACGATATGGAATACTTGCCGCAATTCCTCTCCCAAGTACCAAGTAGGGGATACCAGCTGGGAAAAAATAAAAAAATCTCCCATTAGTGAAAAGGGGAAAAGGGAAGGGTTAGAGGTTTGAGGGTTAATAGAAGCAAATTCTCTCTCACACACGTGGCTTGCCAGTCCGGAGTCTATTAGGGAAAGTTTCTCTCTCTCTCTCTCTCTCTCTCTCTCTCTCTCTCTCTCTCTCTCTCAGAGATGTCTCTTTCTCTTTCTTTGTGCCTATCAAGCCGAGAACGTGGTGCGTGAAGGTGACGTTGGGGTGTGGAGTGGAGGCAACGCCGAAGACCTTTCTCTCTTTCTCTATCTGTCCGCGACCAAAGATTGTCTCTCTCTTGGTCTATGTGTCAACGTTGCATGACTTAGAGATTGCAGGAGAGGGGGCAGAGGCAGCTCTTTCTCCCCCACGAGCATGAAGTCAGCGAGCGCATCTACAGGGCTATATAACCAGGCTTGACACATTGTGTTCGTAGGCTTATTTGGTGGTGGAGAGTAGAGGAATAGCTCTTTGGAGGGGCAACCAGGGGGAGGCATAGGAGCAGGGCGAGCGAGGGCCACAGAGGCGTAGGGGCATGGAAGTGGGGGCAAAGCCTGTGAGAGTTGGGCTTGGAGGCAGTGTGCAGAGGACATAGCTGGAGAAGTGGGGAAGACGACGGGTTGAAGCATAAGATTCCGACGAATCTGTTATAAAAAAGAATTTTTTATAGAGTCTCCCAGTAGTAAATATAGTAGATTGTTAATCTGTACTGGAATGATGTCTAGTGTTGAAAGTGAATACTACGCTACCTTTTCTTTTAGGGAAAATTACCAAAATACCCCTCTAATTTGAGGAAATTCCCAAAATACCCCTCAAATTTCAAAAATTCCCAAAATACCCTTGTATCTATTTTGGTTGGATTGTTCAAGATTTTCTAATCTTCATTCGTTTTTGACAATTGAGATCCGTTTTTGAGTGCTCAGCATTGTAATTTGTCACCAATTACCATTGCAAAAAAGGCAATTATGTCTAAAAATAATGAAACAATCCATCTCCAAAGCCTACGTAACCAACTCAAATTGTAGTTTTAGCATCTTGTACGATAGATAATCATTCTTCTTGTGAAGACCCACAAAAAATTTTATTTTTCGAGAAATTTACTCTCACAACCAGAGGTATTTTGGGAATTTTGGAAAATTTGAAGGGCACTTTGGGAATTTATGACAAAATATCAGGGGTATTTTGGGAATTTCCTCAAATTAGAGGGGTATTTTGGTAATTTTCCCTTTCTTTTATATACAACATTGTCAAAGACGACTATGATTTTAAGGGCAAGGTCATGTCACCAATTTGAATTTTTGGTGTCATTACACCGAATTTCGATAACTCGAACTGCCCATTCTAGAGAAAGAAAGTAAAACAAGTGAATGGGAAAGCAATTTAAAATGATGGCAGAAAGGTCCCAATCAAACATTACTAATGCCAGAAGGATGATGCTACCATCGCAAGTGCCAAGGATGATGCTACCATCACAAGTGCCAAGGCATTTCATTTTGGAATCCGAAGTGTTTTGGAGAAGTGGTTGCATTGTACGTTTGCACTCCACAACTTTTGTATTTTCAAAACCCTTTGCCGAGCATGCCTTCATGACGGACATGGTAAAGATTCTACATGTTTGTCGCAAGCAATTTACTTTTGGTATGCATACACTTCAAGATGAAAACATAAATGAAGAGCTTTGCAATGGTAGAGGTAAGAAAGAGAAATCTTTTGTGTATTTCTCATTAGAACATGTAAGGATTTCCATTAATGCAGTTGATACAAATATTGTGAACATTTACAAGAGACATAGTATAGATATAGCATTAGCATGCGGTCTTTGTGAAAGTGCATCGGCTACTTCATTGTGGTTACTCGGTATATAAACTATATGAAAGCAAAATCAAGTAACAAAAGTTTCCACCTCATTTATTTGACATTGGGCTTGGTTTATGTCATGATCTACTAGAGACTTTGATGGTCCACAATTTGTATGATGAAGGCTCTCCCAAGAAGATAGTGCTTTTATGTATCAAAGGCATGTCAAAGTGCAAAAAATGACTCATATGCAATGGCATGACCTTCTTGAATCAAAATTGATCCAAGGCATCATCACAATTAACCTCAAAGGCCTTTTTTAGCATAGACAAAATTGTTTCTCCTTAGTAGTCCATTGATACTTAACAATCCTCATTGGTTAAGTCATGGAGTGGATTGGCTATGGAAGAGAACTCATCAACGCATCTCTATAATAGGAGCACTAACCTATAAAGCTTCTTACTTCATGTAAATTCTTTGGTTCATGCCACGTGTTTATTACTGCGTAAGCTTTTGAGGACCATACAAATGCCATCCTGTGAGATGATATGACCTAACCTCTGAATCTCTTTTAAGAAGAATTTACTCTTTCTACAATTAATGTACAGCTTGGAAGACTCCATTGAGATACTTTTTTTGCTCTTCTAAAAACTTTTAGTGGACTATGATATTCTCAAAGAATACTTTTGTGTAAGCCATATGTTGCTCAAAAAATTATTTTCATCATTTGGTTTACTGTGGTTGGAGCATCGGTTAGTCCAAAAGGCATAATCAAATGTTCATACAAATCAAACATGTACATAATGTTGTCTTCTGGATATGTTTAATACAATATGTACTTGATGATAACAGCTAAATGCTTATAGCTTATCATATAGCTCCTCTATCCTTGGTATCAAAAAATGGTTCTTCGATGTTATCTTGTTTAGTGCATTATAATCCACACACATACAACATGAACCATAGAAGAAAAGGTGAACAAAAAGGTGAAGAGCTATGTCTTTCCATACTATTTCCACATGCTCATTAGCTTGTCTCTCCATATCCTCTTGTTGGGCTGATGAGACTTAACAAAGAGGTTTATTTTAGGGAGAGTTTCTAGGCAAGATCTTTATCCTACAATCTTCATCCCCTCCTTTTAGGAGATAATTCCTGATGATTTGGTGGAGGAGTGATCTCAATCCAAAAAGTTACCTCAATGAATGTAAGTGAACTCAAGCTCATGCCCCTTCTTGCACCAAAAAAAATAAAAACTCAAAATGAGAGTTCCATCATGGGATTCCTATTGATTTCATTGTAGGTAGGTCAGATGCATTGTACATATATGTGATTAATGAGCCATGAGTTGAGGTTGAGAACATGTTCTTAGAAAAGGATAGTCCATTCTTGCTAGAATAGATATACTTTCCATGGTCATGTTGAGACATATAGTAGATAAGTTGATTCATCTTTGTGCCAAGCCCAAGTATTCAATGGTGATGCCATTTGAGTATAAGGTGATCATCACCAAAGGTAGATTAATAACATTTGTTGATGCCATTAGAGTATAAAGTGGTCATCTCCAAAGGTAGATTAATAACAATGTCATACTATCAAATCCACCATCCTTTTATAATGGGGGTCTAGGTTTTAATCATACATGATAAAAGAAGGGAAATATGCAAGAAACATATGAAAGTATCGTAGGTAATCTATATGCATGTGCTTCAATTGTGTGCCTTAGATATGTCCATCAAACTACACAGAGGTAAGCCAATTTGAAAACCATATGAACTAATGGTTTTGTCCAATACATTGAGAGAATCCTGAGGGCAATGGGGCGAATGGAGAAAATAAGTCTTAGTAAGCCTCTAACTTACCTCTTCTACCATAAAGGCTTTACACATATAATTTATTTATTTATTTAGGGTTTTATTTATGCAAGTGATATAGACCTATTGTTTATAGTACTCGCCATTATCTCACGGAGTTGTTGTATAGGGTTTTTTAGATAAGTGAATCTAATGATTCAAAAATATTATGGAATCAAATCAACCAAGTCAATGAAAGAAGGCACTTGCAAGAAACAAATTTGGAAAGAGGGGGGGGGGGGGGGGGGGGGGGTCATTCTCTTTTCTCACACACTCCCATTGTCAACATAGGGAGATGAAGTTAAAATTAACATATTCTACATCCAATGCAAAATCCCATGGACATGCGTAGGAGGTAGGTGGACTTCAAACAAACCACACAAACTCCAACTGTGTGTTCTGAGCATGGCAACCTTCACATCAGTCTCAAGAAGGAGATTAATTTACTACTCATGCTTAAAAGGGGTCAACTAATCATAGATTGAACCCACTTTTCTATATGGCTACTAGAATAGTATCATAGTCTTACTCACTTTCTTGATTCCATTGTAAACAACTTTGTGTTATGAGGATCATGCCATGTGTGGCTCCTAACTATTCTAACCTTTACATGCATTGTAAATAGAAAGTGGAAAGATGTTGGGAGGTGACCTACTATAGGGTAATTCCATAAACATGGGCTCTCTATAAGTGTATAAAGAAGTCCATTATTACTAAATGTAGGGACACACATATAAGGTGATGTTTCTTTGTTGTCTGGTTTGTGTAAGATAATTTTCACAATGATTGCGAAGGAGCCTGTGTTAAGTAAAGGCTTGAAATGAGGGTGTAGGGGAAATGTTGATTATGATGTTGGTTTTGCAATGTCATTCTTGTATGCCAATTAAAGGGTAAACTAATCCCACCTCCATAGTCAAGTGCATTTTTCATGTACATTGAACAAAGAAGAGAGATTGTATTGTGGCATCCTCTACTATCAACTCTCAATTAGTACCTCCATTTTTGTAATTTTTCTTATTATAAGGGTGTGCTCTAGTAGAAGTAAGTGAGGTAGTGGTCTTTCCTATTTGTGCTTATTGGTTATCGTGATGATTCTCCCATCCAGAGGTTGCTATAACCAAAATTGGTACACATTTAATTGGTTCCATTGGTTCTTGACTAGCTATTTTTTAAACGGCAAGGAGATGAAGAGGGTTTCCTCATGCCCCAAGAGCAAGTTTTTGTTTTTTGTGAGGTGTTGAGGCAGTGCAATAGTCATTGGTGTGAAATGGTGGCATGAGAAGTGTGTCAAAGCCATGTTGATTGAGAATGTATAGTACAAACATGTTCTTGTTTATGAACCTTGTTGAATGGTGCCCCATTTTTTTGTTTGGAAAATGCACTTCAATGGCAAGGGAGTGCATGTGACACAAAAGCTATCCTTCATGTCACAAGGCCCAAAGTGCCTTATCATGAATGTTCAAGAAGTGCTTTTGAATTATCATGCTCACCATCCATGTATGCGAATCTCCCATGTATGCGAATCTCGTGTTCCACATTAAGGATCAAGTGGAGGCTACATGTATACGTTTATGAAGCCATCAAAGGGTATGTGCAATAGAGGCCCTCTTTGAGGAAACTTTACTCATTTTAACATCCTAAACCAAGACATCTAATGTTTACAACAGCAGAGGGAAACAACAAATCATATCAAAACATCACGGAAACAAGCAAGTGAATGAAGAAGCAAGAAAATAGAGTAGAGTAGCTTTATTACTTAATCGCTTGTTTCTTGATAGTTTGAAATATTTACCTTGAACCACCCAATGTTCCACACTATCCTCTCGCTTTGGCAAACATCAAGCATGTCCCTGTGATTCTTGGCATATGTCTTGCTTCTTTTGTTTTTCACTTGTCTCCTAGTTTGTCTTGAGCTTATAAGAGCACATCTCCATACTGTATTGCAAGTGCTAATTTTGGTTGCCTTTCGAAAACTCTCTTAGGTTCAAGATGGCATATCGAGCCTACAAATGTTTGATATAGCCATATAATCCATTGGATCCATCACCTACAAAGTTTACCACTAAGTTAAAATCTTGACACGAAGGGGGCATGGAGTTTGTGTAAGAGTTCTCATAATACATGCTTCCTTTTTCCAAAGATATAGGTTTTTCTATGATGCAATTAAGCAGTTTCCTTGTTGTTTTAGATAGAGTCCCTTAGTTTTTTCTTTTTTGTTGGGTAAAGAGACTCGTACTCTCCTGCAAGTGCTAATTTTGGTTGGCTTTGGCAAACTCTCTTAGGTTCAAAATGTCATATGGAGCCTACAATTGTTTGATGTAGCCATATCATCCATTGGATCCATCACCTCCAAATTTTACTAGAGTGAGTTAATATCTCCACAGGAAGGGGGCATAGAGTTTGCATTACATGCTTTCTTCATCCAAAGATGTAGCATTTTCCTTGGTATATAGTTCCTTGCTTTTTTCTTTTTTGTTGGGTAAAGAGACTCATACTCTCTTGGAAGCTCCATGTGGAGATTATGAAACTCCACTTGTTTCTCCTTCCTCCAAAAGCGGCCCACAGGAACTAGAGCTTTGTCAAAACCAAGCCAAAATGCCACTCAAATACAACACAAGTTGGGTAGTCTGGATATGGCTTGGTTGGAGATATGAAGGGCAAAGAGTTGTGAAGACACGAGGAAATGGTGAACATTGTTCTGTTGTGGGCAAAAAAAATGCCGAGATTTCACCACGGACATTTTTAGGAATCTGGCAAGCAAATTCTAGACTCCCTAAAAGATTTTCATCCTCTCTCTCTCATTCATTGCTCTCTTGATAGGCATCTATCTCTCTATCCCCCCACTTTCTCCCTCTACAATCACCATCTCTCTCCCACTACTCTCTCTCTCTCTCTCTCTCTCTCTCTCTCTCTCTCTCTCTCTCTCTCTCTCTCTCTCTCTCTCTCTCTCTCTCTCTCTCTCTCTCTCTCTCTCTCTCTCTCTCTCTCTCTCTCTCGCGCTCTCGCGTGATAGGTTCCAGTGCGTCAGCGCTCCACTCACTTGATTATAAAGCTTTAGGTTGCCCGTCCCCAATCTTTTTGGTGAAGGGCAACTTGCCTAAGGTTGGGTGCCCACTTCACCAAGAATCGAATCCAGAGAATCCATTGCAGAGGCTTTTTGGTTCACTCAGAAATGCCAACCAATACTCCTCCAAAGACTCCTGCTAGAACACGACCAAGCTTTGTTGTTGTGCTCTTCGCTCCCAGCAACTCGATCATATTGCCCAACTCCAAGCGGCCCTCGATCGCGTCATGGAAGAAACCCGTGACCTCAAAACTCGCCTCAGCGAGTTAGAGGCACGATTTGACCCTGCAATCGACCTCGCCACCAACAAGGTACAAGAAGTCAAAGCCAAAGTCACTCAGGCTCACTCGGCAGCTATTGCCAAAGTGCACACTTGTGTGACAAATCAGCTTCGCGAACAAAGACTGCAGGAAGAGAATGCTCTTAAGGTCCACATCGGTGGGCTTCTCTCACCATGGTGCACTATAGAAGACACTCTCGAGGAAGCAATTATCAAACTCAACGAAATTCTTCAACCAATCATTATCAGGCCAAAAACCATCTCTTGAATCAACGACACACATCGACATGTGCCATCCCAACACTGTCTTCTCACTTTCAAGGATAAGGAGGAGCGGATGAAGCTATTGCGACAGTCCACCTCCTCAAGGGAACAAATGTTTGGATCACCAAGGAGCTAACCACAAATCAACTCAAGCTAAAAAAACGAGCTCAAGAAAATGTACGACGCCGGTAAGCAAGGTAAATGGGCAATCTATCGAGGCGGTAAATCCATCATTCAGGAGTTTTGCACTCCTAAAGAGGCCCTCCCCTCACGTGACCACCCTTAGGTTTTGTTTTACTTTCTTTTTCCATCTTGATTGATAGTCTCTCTCTGATTTTCCTAGCAACCATCCTTGATCCTTTCCCGTTTTAAATCTAATAATATTTGCATACAATATAATACATTTAGAGCTACCCTCTTCTTCCCGGAGTGGTTGTGCATGATGCTATAGAAAATTATGAATCCAAGACCACAATACTCTTTGTTATTAGATTTTTGTACTAGCATTCAATCCACATGTAGCCACTGACACATGTTCCTACATCACACTTTACTACTGAATTGGCCTCCTAGATTCCATCCCCCTCCTCATGTAGATAGTCAAAACCAACAACAAAAGCAATTTGATACTAGGGCATTACAAGCGTCAGTGTTCATAGGACAGAAATGCATGGTGATTTATGTTACCATATACATGTGGTAGTGATGTGTGTGAACACACTAGGACCACCGGGGAATTTTTTCCCTCTTTAGGAGGTTTTTTCCCCCGTGCATTGTATATATGCCCATCACTCTAGGGCTATCTTTCCTTCTATTGCACACTAAGTAACACACTCTCTATTGTGTGCCTTGAGCTTCCTTCGTCTTCTCCAAGTTGTGTGTGTTTCTCTGCAACCCTAATTCCAACAATTTGTATCAGAGCAGGTCACGTCCTCCTGGGCTTAGTCGCCAGCTGCTCCAGCACACGCCTGCTCACTTTCTCTGATTTCAGTGAGCTTTAGCGAGCGTTCGCAGGTCGACAAATATTTTGGGAGAACTCAAAGAGCTTGGTCTGCTCAGAATTTTGATTTGGGCTCATTTCGGCCTCCTTTTCCACTACAGGCAGTAATGCACAGGCTATTTCGTCATTTTGTGCAAAATTTTTGTCAGTGCCGTTTTCTGCATAACAGGTGCCTTATAGTCTTCTACGGTTTGCGCTATATAGCACATGTTGTTCCCGCTCCATTTCTCCTATTTTCGGGCAGTTTTCACATCAGGTGCAGCATTTACCATGGCTGACAACAACAACACAGATGTGTTCAAGATGTTTGCTGCTGAGGACAGGTTGGATGGGGACAACTACCCTATGTGGGCTTATATGATGCAACATGTTCTTGTGTCAAAAGGTGTCTAGAACATTGTGCAGGGCATTGATGTACGTCCTGGTTCTGAGGATGTAGGTGATGTTGAGGATGTTGCAGGTCTTGCTGCAAGGATTGCAGCTGTTAGAGTTGTTTTGCCTACAGCAGAACAAGCTCGTTGGGATGTTAAGGATGCACAGGCTCATGCATTGATTGCGTTTTCTGTGAAGCGCACCATTGTTCCTCACATCCGTTCAGCAAAATCTGCAAAACAGGCTTGGGATATTTTAGCAGGTCTTTATGCAAGCCACAATGAGGCTAAAATTGCTTTGCTGCGTAAAGAGCTGGAGTTGAAGATTATGCATGAGGAAGATGATATGGACACTTTCCTTGCTAGTGTCAAGGATATCAATGAGCAGCTTATTTCTGCAGGTGAAGTCATTTCAGACAGTTCCCATGTGCAGACTGTTCTTGATGCCTTACCAGATTCCTACCAGACTTTTGCTAGTACTTGGAGACTGATGACCCAAGGAAATCCTGAAGTTGTCAAGTTTGATGCATTATGCACATTGTTGTTGCAAGAGTCACTTTCCAGAAAAAACAGGACTAGGCAGCGTGCAGTTGAACAGGCTTTTATTGCTTCTCAAAGAAAGGGTGGTAACAGCAATGCAGCCACTTCTTATGGTTCTGCTGCGAGTGGCAAAAATTATGTTCCTAATGCTTCTGCTGGCAGTACTTTGTCTGGCAATTCTGGTGATAAGGGCAAAAAGAAGATGCGTTGCCATTATTGTAAAGCCAATGATCACTTGATCAAGTCGTGTCCTAAGTTGAAGGCCAAAGAGGCTAAGAAGAAAGAGGGTGGTTCCACTGCAAATGCTGGTTCCACTACAAATGCAGCCATTGTTTAGTCTTCTGTGAAAGGAGACTGTGTTGCTGATGTTGATGCAGAATGGGCTTTTAGCGCAGAGTGCACTTACAATCCTGCTGTCCATGATGCATGCTTGTCAGTTGCTGCAGATTCACATGTGTGGTATTTCGACAGTGGTGCTACAAAGCACATTACCTCACATCGTGAATTGTTTACCTCTCTCGAGTCTGTCCCTCATGGGAATTCAGTCACTTGTGCCAACAAAGCCTCTTATCTAGTTCAGGGAGTTGGAAAGATTGTGCTCACTGCTACTAATGGCAGTTCCTTCACACTTGTTGATGCACTTTATGTACCTGGGATCAAGAAGAATCTCTTGTCTGTATCCGCACTTGCTAGACTTGGACTTGTAGTCAAATTTGTGGATGACAGATGTACAGTTCATGATCTCAGTTTTGGTGATGAAATTGTTGCATCTGGGCTTCTGTGCCGTGGGCAAGCTCACTTTGTATGACAAGTGTGGACAAAATTTTGCAAATGCTGTTGCAGATTCAAGGGCTATTTCAGATGCAAAACTTTGGCATGCACGTTTTGGTCATCTGAATTTTGCCAGTATGCTGCGTTTGCAGAAATCTGATATGGTTGCTTCTTTGCCACCTCTTGAAGCACTTGTCAAACATGTCTGTGAAGGCTGTATTTTGGGTAAGATGCAGCGTTCTAAATTTCCAAACGATGGTTCAGTTCGGGCCACATGCAGGTTGCAGCTTGTGCATAGTGATGTTTGTGGGTCCATGCAAACTCCGTCCTTGGGCAATTACCTGTACTTCGTGACTTTCATTAATGATTACTCCAGGCATGCATGGGTATTTTCGCTTAAAGCGAAGTCCGAAGTTTTTATGTGCTTCAAACAATTTCTGGCTATGGTTGAAAATGTCTCAAAATGTACTATGGGCACCCTCCATTCCGATCGAGGGGGGGAGTATATGTCTCACGAATTTAATGCATTTCTGGCTAGTCGTGGGATAAAACACCAATGTACAGCGCCTTATACACCTCAGCAAAATGGTGTTGCTGAGAGGAAAAACAGGTCACTGACGAAAATGGCACGATGTATGGTCAAAAGTCAAGCTTTACCGCATTCTTTTTGGCTTGAGGCCATCATGTGTGTCACTTATGTACTTAACAGGTGTCCTACGAAAGCTTTGTAGTCTATTGCTCCATATGAAGCATGGCATGATAGAAAGCCTTCTATTGAGCACATGCGTGTTTTTGGCTGTTTGGCATATGTTTTGGTGCCACAAGTGCAGCGCAGAAAATTGGATGATAAGGCTGTCAAATGTATTTTTGTTGGTTATAGTGCTGAAAGCAAAGGTTACATGTTGTATCATCCGCAAACAAAACGTATTCTGGTTTCATGGGATGTAGTGTTTGTGGAAGATTCTGTTCAGCCCTTGCTGTCATGTACTAGAGACAGTAATGTAAGCTCACAGGACATTTATGACACTTTGTTGCCTCTTTTCAGTGGTGGAAATACGAATGTAAGTTCCAATGAGGCAAATGTACAGCCTATGGGGGTTTCTGAAAATGTTTTAGATCAGCCTATTACTGAACCAGATGTACATGATGTACTTGATGAGTAAAGGGCTGAAAATGAGCAGGCTAGAGGTATGCCAAAATGGCTGGTGCACACTTTGCGTGACAGTAAATTGGATGCACCTTTGTCTAGTCCTACTCGTTCAGGCTCTCGCCATGCATCTTATAAATCAGATTGTTATGCTTTGGCTGTGTCTGGTTTACATGATGTTGAGGAGCCTCTGTCTTTTGATGAAGCACAGAATTCAGAAAATTGGATGGCTGCCATGCAATCAAAATATGATGCACTTATAGAAAATGACACATGGACTTTATGTGATTTGCCTCCTGGAAAAAAGGCCATTGGTACGAAGTGGGTTTACAAGTTGAAACGCAAGCCGGATGGTGAGATCGATGCCATAAGGCTCGACTTGTTGCAAAGGGTTATGCACAGCAAAAAGGCATAGATTATGAAGAGACTTTTGCTCCCACTTGTCGTATGACTACTGTGCGTTTTCTATGTGCATTGGCAGCTCATTTTGGTTGGGATGTTCATCAATCAGACATTGTTACTGCTTTCTTGAATGGTGACATATTTGAGGAAGTTTATGTAACGCAGCCTCGCGGTTTTGTCATAAAAGGACAAGAGGACAAAGTGTGCAAATGTAACAAGGCTTTGTATGGGTTGAAGCAATCTCCTCGTGCTTGGTATGAGAAAGCTGACACTCATTTGGTCAAACAAGGCTTTCGTAACAGTCCAACAGAAAGCACATTGTATGTAAAGCGTGAGGGTGATGTATTTCTCATCGTGGTTCTTTATGTTGATGATTTGCTGATCACTGGACCAAATGAGAGACATATTGCTGAATTTAAGGCTGATTTGAATGCTACTTTCAAGATGAAAGATTTGGGGCTGTTGCATCATTATTTGGGCATACAGTTTAAGCAGTGTGATGGTGGTATTGCCTTGTGTCAGAAAAGTTACATAGAGACATTGCTATGTAAGTTTGGACTTGAGGATTGCAAACCTATTGCCACTCCCATGGAAACAGGTTTGAAGTTGAGTCTACATGATGCTGGCGATCCTGCTGATGTCACTCTTTACCAAACTGCTGTTGGCTGCCTCATTTATGTATGCAACACGAGGCCGGATATTCAGTTTGCAGTCTCACAGGTCAACAGATTTATGCATAGCCCAGGGTCTAAGCATTGGCAGGCTGTCAAGAGAATTTTCCGCGACCTTAGTGGCACTTTACATCTTGGCTTGTTTTATCCCAAGGGGGGATCATTGCCGCCAGACTTACATGCTTTTTCGGACTCAGATTGGGCTGGTTGTTTTGACACGCGAGTGTCCACAAGTGGTTTTTGTTTCATGCTTGGCAGTTCATGTATATCATGGTTGAGCAAGAAGCAACCTACTGTGGCCACTTCGAGTTGTGAGGCTGAGTACAGGGCAATCTTCACAGCTACGGTTGAGTGTGTATGGCTCAGACGCCTTATGGCTGATTTGGGTGTTGGACAGGACACTGCCAACACTATCTACACTGACAGTCAAAGCGCATTGGCAGTTGCGAGGAACCCAGTTTTTCATGCTCGCACAAAGCACATTGAGGTGCATTACCACTATGTTAGGGAGAGGCTCTCAGCAGGAGAGATCAACTTGGCTTATGTGCCAACACAGGACAACCTTGCAGATCTTTTCACAAAGGCATTGTCTCGTGAGAAGCTTGAAGCTTTCCGCAAAGCTTTGGGCTTACTCCCCTTTGTGGACTGATCCTGTCCTCAGGGCATGGCACTTCCCTTTACTCATGTGCCAGCTCTCGTTCACCGCATCACTCCAGGGGGGATTTGTTACCATATACATGTGGTAGTGATGTGTGTGAACACACTAGGACCGCCGGGGCATTTTTTCCCTCTTTAGGAGGTTTTTTCCCCCGTGCATTGTATATACGCCCATCACTCTAGGGCTATCTTTCCTTCTATTGCACACTAAGTAACACACTCTCTATTGTGTGCCTTGAGCTTCCTTCGTCTTCTCCAAGTTGTGTGTGTTTCTCTGCAACCCTAATTCCAACAAGTTACATTACAGAGATCATTAAAAGACCAAGAGTGTGTGCATAATCAAGTAGTAAATCCATCGTTAAAGGTATAAGCAATATCAACGACGATAATTGCTTGTTTTTACACAGTTGTCAGGCCCTCTTGAATTCCCCGAGAATTTCATGTAGCATAGCAACACCTTGCCCCATGACTGCTCAAAAATAGAGCAAGGTCATTTTAGCATCACCAAGGTTAAACTTATGAGCAACAAATTCTAGGCACCCAAACAACTAAGAGAAGGACAAGGACTTCATAAGAGTAGTGGCATCAAAATTTTGAATGAGTCACTGGCCTCTTGGACCTTTCAAAGAAGATTATTCCCCTTCAAAAGAAGCTAAAAAAAAATTGAATGCTTCACTACCCTCTTTTACCCTTCCTAAGAAGAGTAAAAGGTTTTACAACTCTAAATAGCAATTCTGATTATACCCTTGAGAACTAGATTCATTAGATTAGGTTCATACATCTACATGTTCAACCAAGCTAGAGGTAATTTAACAAATTCGAAACAAAATAGAACCCTACACATTGAAAAATTTGTTATTCACAAGAATGTCATTATCCACTAGGCAGACATACTTTAACTTGTGTGGAATTCAGTAAGATATACATGCAAAGAAGAAATCACTCTCGATCACAAGATCTCATATTCTAGAGAGAAAAGATTATCCTCGTCCCATGACAATGTCAAAAGGTAACTGATGGCACTTGCATGGTTGGTAGGAGGCGATTGAGAAGTTGCACCACTGTCAAGCCAAAAGAGATGTTGTATTATTATCAGTGGGAGTACATTCAAGAGAGCAACATGTCTTTGAAATGTGTGCATGTGTGTGCATGCGTGCATTGTATAAACATAGGCACCATATGTTTCTCATAAAGCCTCCAATTTGACTTTACAATTGTGGTTAAAAAAGGAACAACTCATCAACGACTGATCACCTGTCGAGATAATTAAACACAGAGAACCTAAACAAAGTTAAGGATGATTTGCGAGATGCATAACTCTTTAACTTAGAAATGATACCAAGATGGAGTGAGAACATAATTCCACTTTTGTCAATTGAACAATTGTTGATAGACCAAAAGAAAATAGTTGACCGACATTTAATTGAGCAAAGCAACCCTTCCCAATTGCTTAACAATCAATTATATCATAGGGTTTTGGATAGTGTGTTGCGGTTGTGCATTGAAGCCTCTGACATTCCCTTGTATCTAAAAGAAGCACATGTCACCATGGACTTCATCCATCATGGTAAAATCAAAACATATCAAAATTTGTTGAGAATCGCAAATTTCTGGCCTAATATGAAATTTGATGCACACGTGTGTTAAGAATTGCATCTCATGCACAAACAACAAACCAGAGGAAACCTCTACTACATACTCCCGCATGCTCTCTTTACCTTAGCACCATGGCGTCACACGACGCTTCTCAGCACAAGAATGGTGCCGCTAGCACACATAAACCCATGGAGGAGACGTCTCTTTCTCCTCTTGATTCCACACACCCGACATGGGCTTCGCCCGAGGGTTCTTCTCCCTCGTCTTCCGCCTCCAACGCATCTCTTGTCACTATAGCAACAACAATTAGCAGAGATGCAGAGGCAACTTGGGGAGTTGCGTGCCACGCAACTCCCTATTTCGCTCGCAGCCATAAGCACTTTGCCTCTTCAATTCCATCTCGGCCCTTTCAAAGGGAAAAGAAGGAATGTGAGAAGATCGCCGTTGACTAATGGTTGGCGAAATGGATAGCCTACTCTGATTTGTATCATTTCACTAACGCCCAATGCGTTAGTCAACTAAGCTCTACGAGGTTTGTCCAGGTATTTTTCGACATGCTAACGCTCACCAAGCTCACTGAAATCTAAGAACATGAGCAGACGTGTGATGGCGATGCTAGCGACTAAGCGTGGGAGGATGCATGATGCCAATTGTTGGAAGTAGAGTTGCAAGGAAACATACACATCTTGGAGAAGACTAAGGAGGCTCTAGGCACACAACAAAGAGAATGTATTGCTTAGTGCACAATAAAAGACAACTTAGCTTGAAAAGAGAGAAATGAAATGAAATGAAATGTTATATTAACGTCTTCAAAAGGCCATAGTGACCTATGAGACCAAAAAGTTACAAGGTGGTGGATCTGATACAAAGTCAGAGTAACAAAATAACCTAACAACAGTACAAAACAAAGATATATACGATGGGATCCTAGATTGGTCGATGTGAGCTAAGCAAAAAACTAAGCAAAAATGGGCGGCTTGTTGGGGTAGTTGAATCACAAAAGATCTAGCATCGGTCGTTGGTGAATCTCATCAATTTCCTCCATGGTTAGTAGTATGACCGAGCGTTGTGCATGCCTGGCCAGTGTGCTCCGAATCTTTTGACGTAGCCTCCGTCGATGCTGTGTAGTCCTTCGCAGTCGTGGACGCCTAGATTTCCCTAGTTCAATCACTCGGTCGATCAGTGTGCCTCTGGTGTGAGACAAGGGGGAGCTCTGCTGTGGGAGTGGCTCTTGCGGCTGTCCAGTGTCTGCTCTGAAGAAGTCTGTGATCCATCTTTGAGACTGGCTAGCCTCGCCATTCATCAGGCTCTCTCTGTGTCTGCGCAGCTCGAGCAAGAACAAACCCAGGCATCTTTGATCTTCATATCCCATTACTCTTGAGAGTGGTCCAAAACCCTCTCTGAACAAGCAATGGAAGCGGCCTCGTATCTCGTAGTAGACGGGGCAGCGGCATGTATGATGCAACTCTGTCTCAGATTCCATGTCACACAAGGGGCATGTCCTGGCCTCTGCTGGTACTCCGTTGTATCTCCCAGTTTCAATCCGCAGCTGGTGAGACGATGTGCGTAACTGTCCAATAGCACATCGTATCCCATGAGACAAATGGGTATCCATGTATCTGGGTCTCGTCACCAAACCATCTTCCATAAGCTCGAGAAGGTGGTCTTTGTAGAAAGCCATCTTCGTTCCCAATTCTTGTGTTGGTTGTATCCATGTCCTCCTAGTATCTAGCTGGGTCAGGTGTTGGCGGATGAGCTTGGTGATCTCTGACTGTGTAAGAATGAGAGATGGTGCATCCAATGAGTACTGGAATGGTGGCAACCTGTCTATGCTGAACCCATGCGCTTGAAACCATGATGTCATCTCCCCATACCAGCATGTTGTATCTCCTTGTATGGCTAACTGTCGAGAGGACTCAAGTGCCATGCGAGCATATGTCTCTGGGGAGTTCCCATGTGCAGTTTATGAAGGAGACTAGTCTGGTGAGCTCCTCCACCACTAGTGGGGGGGCCGCTAGCTCTGCTCGGATAATGGCTCGTGGTACTGATGCCTTGGCTCTAATGAGCCGCGAGATCATAGAGACGAGAGGTTTCTCCATGTTCCCCCATCCGTCTGTGCAACCCGGCCTCTCGTGGTGATCCAATGAAGGTCTCCATATCTCAGCCCCATAGAGCAATGTTGAAGCCACCAAGGTGTCAAAGAGCCAGAGCTTCGTCCGGGGCTCCTGAAACTGAACCTGCGAACACATCCTCTCCAGTCTACCCAATGCTGTGTGGGCTCTAGTTAGTCTAGTCTCTGTTGCTCTTCTGAGTGAGAATGTAGGTCCGCTAAAAACCACTCCAAGTGTAAGCGTCTGTGTACTCCACAGTCTCCTGGCCGTATGTGAATGTAGGTGCTGACCTCTTGATCCACTGTGGGGTGGTATTAAACACCATAACCTTGGTTTTACCAAGGTTGACAGACAGACCACTTTCGTGGGCAAACGTATGCAGAGCATCCAATTGATGTTGCATTCCCTCTGGGGATTCGGAGATCAGCAGAATCTCATCAGCATATAACAAAAGTGGAATCCATGTCCCTGCCAGCTGTGCACCTTTATCCCCATCGCTGTCAATGTAGTCAGAAACCTCATCCACATACATACCGAAAAGAGTAGGAGAGAGCGAGCAGCCATGCTTCACCCCAATAGTGGAGTGAACCGGTGTAGAGAGTCCCTCCGGGGTGCGTACATGCCCTACTACTGATCTGTACAATGCCATGATCCCCCAAATGAGCTCTGTGGGTACCCCTATTTCCTGTAATCTGCGCATCAATCTAGCTCTGGGTACTGTGTCAAAAGCTTTGCGGAAATCCACAAAGCTACAATAGATCCGTCTCCCATGAGATCTACCTTCCTCCATGATGGCCCTGAGTGTCAAGATATGGTCAAGAGTAGAGAAGCCTCTCCTGAACCCTGCCTGCCCAGTTGCACGCATTCCTTCCCTCTCTGCCCATCTACTCAACTGTTGCTCAAGAATGGATGCATACAATTGTGCCAGTGTGTGCCCAATCATAATAGTGCGATAATTCCCAGGCTCCATGGGGTCTCCTGACTTGAAGATAGGTACGATCGTAGATAGGCTCCAAGTGTCCGGTAGGCCCTCACACATGGCACGATTAAACATAACTGCTAGAAGCTCCGCTAGTAGATCTTTGGCATGCATGAAATGCTCAGCGACTAAGCCATCATGATCATATGCTCTCCCAGTCCTCATCCTATCAATAGCTTTCTTCACCATCTCAACGGTGAAAAAGGCACATGTGTGTGGGCATGGGTCAGGGGGGTTGGGGAGGGGCGGTTGTCCAGTTACTGTGTACAAAGATGATGCGTACTGACCCTAGGTCTCTGTGGAGGAAATAGCGGGGGGGGGGGGGGCTGCTCATGAAAGAGCCGCCACGGCTCACGTGAGTCCTGACTCAAGAATAGCTGATATAGATCTTGTTCGAGTCGAGCCAAAAAAGCCCTCTTCTTCCATCGTACCAGGCGTCGGAAGTCAATCTGTGACTGTCTGTGAGTGACGTTCCCCAAAAGCACCTCCCTCTAAAGTCTGGCTCTAGTCTAGCGGCACTCTTCATCGTACCAGCTGTTCTGAGGCATGCTCCCTGATCGGCGGCTCTGCTCAGGCTGGGTGTGTGGCTATGCTTCTGCCTCATGTAATGTCTGTGTCCGTATAGTAGTTAGCTCCTCCAAAGGTCGCCCCGGGTCCTCGGTGCATAGGCGTCTGTAAATCCCGTCCATGTATACAGAGTCCGTCTCCCGTGTGAATGTATAGCGAGTAGGGGCTGCTACCCGTGGCCTGTGTGCTACACTGAATTGGAAAAAGATGGTCGACACCAGAGCATGATCTACTGCTACCCCGATCGGTCTGAGCCCAACTGTGAGATCCTGGATACTAGAGATGAGATTCGACTGTGCCATGACATAGTCCACTGTGCTGGCTCCATGCCTGTGTGGGAAGCATGTAAAACCTCCCGCGGGCAGGAAATCTCTGTAGGCCGTTCAAGATGGCCAATCCATGTGCAGTGCCCATGTCTATCAGGTGTCGCCCATACTCAGTATATTCCACATCGTGTGATAGTCTCGACGGGCCCGTCTCCACAACATCTAGCTCTCTTAGCATCTCCTCTGAAGTATCATAAAACATTGTCTGGTGATGGGCAGTCCTAGCATTGAAGTCCCCTAGGATGATAATGTCACCATCCCTAGAGAACTCCCATATGTCATCATCCAAAATAGAGAAAGGGGATTGTCCTCTGTGTGATGCATAAACTGATGTACTTGGGGGAAAGTAGCAAATGGCTAGGTAGAGATATTTGCCCGTCTCTGCTTTCAATCTCACCCACATGTACCTAGCCTGCTCATCCCTGCGGGCTATATGTATCAGTGGTTGCAGATCCTCTCTATATAACACTGCCACTCCCCCCGAGCCCCGCCCTCTGTGTTCTGAGCGTGTCTCCTGTCTATAAGTTGTCTCCCACCTGTATCCACTGATGTGAGGCATGGATTGCCCAAGGGCATGGTGTGTCTCAGAGTAAAAGATGATGTCTCTTCGAGTAAAGCTATCCTCAAAAGCACCTACATCAAGACGCATAGATCCATTACAGTTCCAGGCAACCACTTTGAGTGTGGTCCCATCAGTCTCACATCGTCATGTGGAGCGTCGCTCTAGTATTACCACTTTTCCATCTCGGTAAAAAGCAATCTTGCCTTTTTCCCTTGCCACTCTAATCTCCAGCATTACTTCTTGCAGGAGCATATGAGCGATCTACGAGAGGGTGAGATCATCCCCGAGAAAGATGCCGATCTCTTTAAGAGTTGGTCTTTTCTTCAAGGACTTCCTCGCTTCCATGGAGGAAAAACGGAGGATGAGTGCTCCTTTTGAGGTTTCTCCATTGCTGCTTCCGTTTTTCTTTATGTTGCCCACTCTCCATGCCCTTGTGTGCGTCAGCTCATGAACCACCTTCAAAGCTGTGAGTTCTTTTACTTCTTCGTCCACATTGCCTTTGTCTTTAAGACCGCAAATTCTCACATGTAAAGCGCGCACCCATCTCCTTTGCTCCTCCTCTAGTGTCTGATTAATGATAGTTGGTGTGGACGTGGGCGTTCTCCTTGCCTTTTCCTTTCTTGGCCACCTTGATCCATTTCTCGGCTTCATCCGCCTTCTGTTGAGTTTTGGTAAGAACGTCTACCCAAGAAGTCGTCATTTCTTTGTGTTGCTCTTCTCCCTCTTTGATGGCCCGTACTTGCTTCTTGATTGTGTTGATTTCTTTGATTACTGAGGGTTGCAGTTCGCCCTCTTCCAGTGTGTTTCTTGATCGTGCTTCAGCGAGATCTTTTTTGAGCAACGCAATCTCTTCCTCTTGAGTCGTCACTCGGTCTTCCACCGTATAGATCTTGCTCTCTTGGATTAGCACGCATCCATCGAGCATGTTTATTGTACCCAAGAGATTACGGTTCATCTTGGTAATGATCTCCGTAATTTCCTCTTTGCACTTTTGAATGACTTCCTCTAAGGGGTCGGCTTTATCATTCAACTTCCTCATGCTTGATCATCGTACGCCGAGGAGTCGCTAAACGAGCGTGTGCACCCCCATTAGTAACGGGCGCGATAGCTGGGTGAGTTGGAGAGCGTGGGGCGGTATGGCAAGGGAGGGGGAGCGATAGAGTACAGACGAGAGAGAGAGAGAGAGAGAGAGAGAGAGAGAGAGAGAGGGAGGGAGTATCAAAAGGAAAAAGAAATAAAATGATATATTAACGTTTTCAAAAGGCAAATTGACCTATGGGACCAAGCCGATACAACATAGCGAGAAAAAAAAAATTGACTTCCTACACGTAGAAGGGGGGGGGGGGGACATCCTACGCGTAGAAGAAGGGGGGGGAGGGAGGGGGGGGGGGGGGGGGGGGGGGGGGGGGACACCTGGCGAGGCTGCAGACGAAGCGAGGGGAGGCGGCAACGTAGGGGTAGCGCAAGTGGGAGCGGGTGGGCAACGAGCAAGGGCAAGCAAGCACGACACCGCACAGGGTTGCAGGCAGGCACAACAACGCGCGGGAGCTTTAGAGCAAAACAACACGCAAGAGCTTCAAAGCAAAGCAGGCACGAGGGCGAGGGGTGCAGAGCGCACGAGGGGGGAGTCTTTGCCACACACACACACACACACACACACACACACACAGAGAGAGAGAGAGAGAGAGAGAGAGAGAGAGAGAGAGAGAGAGAGAGAGAGAGAGAGAGAGATGTGAATAATCTAGGGGAAGAGAACCATAGTTTTTTTTCTTTTTTCTTGGGGGGGGGGGGGGGGGGGGGGGGGGGGGGGGGGAGTAGAGAGACCCAATCAAGGAGGAATTGTGCGAGAGAGAGAGAGTCCATTCACATTTTGGGACAGACATGACTCAAGCCTACAATGTGCCAAGCTACACATCTCTAACTGTCTAGGTCTCCTCAAATTTCATGTGGACTCCACCCTCGGCCGAGCTCAACATACACATTGTACCCTATGCACCTATCTATGCATGCAATACAAGCTACTTGGTCCCGATACTGTAGATACATTGTACCCTATGCACCTATCTATGCATGCCATACAAGCTACTTGTCCTGATACTGTAGATAACATGATGGCAAGCTTGCCTATTGGCACTTGGAATTGTTGGTCATGATTTCCACTTGCCAAAGATGAACTTTGCAGCTTGGGTCCTTGAGGCACTATTCCTAGGTTTGTACATATGCTCAGCCAATGTGCAGGGCAAAGTGTTGTTTGCTGATGAGTGAGCATTCATGATGGGTTTGTGACATGGGGGACGACTGCATGGCTTTCACGAATTTCGGGGTCTCACACTTTTGAGGCTCTCCAACAGTGCGTGTGTGTGTGTGTGTGTGTGTGTGTGTGAGAGAGAGAGAGAGACCCACCGGGGTGGGTATTCATATAACGCAGCGTAGTCTGGAGTTGGCAACATCCTTGTAGGGGGGCAGTTCTTGGTGATTGCTCAGCGGGCCACTCATGCCCCCACATTGGCACCAAAACACACATCAACCAAAGTAACTCGTGTATTTGCATGTCTGTATTACATGTGTGGAATAGCATCCATGTTAAACCAAAATGCCCGTCAGCCGAAGCAACACAGAAATTGAACTTCAGTTTTAATATGCACATGTGGGCCAGCTAAGGGCGATAGTACACAGTACACTATCTATACTCAAAAAAAGGATAGCACAAATAGGCAAGGCCAGGCAGTAGACCACCACTATATCAGTACTGCCTGGATCCTCAAAACCTCCCTAAACATCCTCAAAGCTGCACTACTAGATAGAGTTGTTGAGAACCAAGAGTCACTTGCAACAGACACAAGGCTGACTACCACTTGCTACCATGAAGGCCTTGCACAACATAATACTTTTCCTTGTCAAGAGCACTGTTCACAACCGGCATTCCATTCCATGGGCTTCAGAACAAGTTTGGAGTAGTTTCTAAAAAAAGCAATGAGGAGATGTTGGGACCTGCAACACTAGAGCTGAACACACACTCAAAAACCTTTGAAGTCGCCCATGAGGTAGCCACTACACATCAGACAACATAAGACTCATAAACAAAAGCAATTTTCTTAATTGGCCTGGCCTTCGCAAGCAGAGTATGCCAAGGCAGAAAAGGCCAGGTAGTGTTACAACAGCATAATCAAAAGGCCTCAACATCAGACTCAAAACTCTTTGTATCTCTAGTGGCATAGCCTTCCACTGAAAAACTTGGTATCTTACTTGTGGCTTAAGATCTAGTGTGGCTAGACATTGACTAGCAGATAATATATGTTAACTCACCACTGCATTCACCCTTAAGCACCGACACTTGATGCGACCTTACTTGGTAGAACCCTTTCTTTAGCCTTCCTTAACTGTACAAGACCTCATAACTTTTTTGAAAAGGGAAGTGACGAAGTAATATGTTCGACTAATTATGCTGACATACACTGAGAAAAGATGCAGCACACTTTAAAACACAAGTTTCCAGTTATCCATCTCCCAAGGCTTCCGAAACAACCAGCACACCATGCACAAACGAATAAACCTAGTCACCAGGCATTCCTGTTGTCAGGCTCTTCTGGGACAACCAGTACATCACCTGCAATAATGAGAACCAAAAAGAGCACATCAATCGAAATATATTCCCAGATTGAAATCATGATTGTGGCTGTGCAATTAATGTGTATGTATGTGACTAAACAACAATCAATGCAAACAAATTTGTACATTCCAGCAAAAGTTTTTTTTTTAAATGAAATCCTTTACAAACGAATGTGGGTGTGAGAGATCATTCGCTAAAAATCCACCAATGCAAACAAATTCACTGAGATTTAGTGTTTGAAAAACAATCCTGCACCAAGAAAATCAGTGAGATATAAAAAGTCCTACTAAATTGTATTCACAACATGCAAAAAGATTTAGCAATATCACGGGGTTAACCTCCTTGAAAGTAGTAAAGCTACTAATATCAACATTGCTCCTTGTATTTAGGAACTATCAAGGAAGGTGACAAATGAGAATTCACTCCTTACTACGTGAGCCAATGTTCGATTTTGCTTTATATTTAGATTAAACTTTTCATTCTCTTTTCCAACAAGGTGCTTTTACAACTTTACCGCTGAATACCACTAATGTCCTTAAGTCATAAATGGACCCAGCTCTTAGTAATTGCATTCTGCTACCATCACAACAAAGTGACCAAAATACCTGAGTGAATATACCCAGAATTGTAAAGGTAGATGCACATTACCGGCATATATCAGATCAGGGTCTACAATGCCATTAGCCTTCTGGATTGTGCCGATAGGAACGTTGTATTTCAGAGACAAAGACCATAAAGTATTCCCCTGAAATAAAAAAGAAGAGGAAAAGGATAAAATTCGCGCATTACTTCGCAGCGAACATCTGGTGGGCCAAAATGAAACTGCTACCTTCTCCAAACCACATGCATCACCCACACTTAGGCTGGAGTCGAAGGACTTTTCAACACATGCCCATTCAAACACATCATAGCCATCTGCTCAACGAGTAATAAGATTGCAACAGGACATACCCACTCAATCGGATGTGTCCGAGGCACCCACAGAACTTGTCCTGTGGCAATGTTCACTGGGTTGAGGACATGATTTGCCTGGATCAATTAACACAAAAAAGGTAGCTTCTACTTTAAAATTACATACCGCAAAGTGGTTTTACACATTGACAATCATAACAACGATAACTGCGAGCGAAACAACAAAATATACCTCCATCAGGACCTCTGGATAGGTTTCAAACTTTTCAGCCACCTCAATCAAGTCTTCATCTGGGAGTACTCTGTGGTAAAAGTTTCCCCTTTTGCTCTCTATTTCATGTAGGGCGTAGAAATTATTGTAAGCAAGAATGAATTTGATTAGTGGGCACAAGAGGTTTCCAGGACACACAAAATATGAATTCTAAACATGCCTTGGTGTTCTTTGCGCATTTGAGGAAGCCTGTTATGCGCTTTCCGCCAGCGGACATATCGCCAGGGCCGAGGCCTGAAGACAAATATTGCCACAAATTGTCAATGCGAAAATGCAGCCCTCTGGATTGGCGACAGTATTCAAAGCATGTAAAGTACCCCATGTCTTGCTTGGAGTCGAGCATCTCTGGGGTCGGTCTTGCAACTTTGGATGATTCAGCAACAAAAGTTTCTTTCTGTGGAAAGACGAGAGGCTTGTCAAACCACAAATCTAGTGAAACAACTGTATCCCCTTGCTCGTACTTGTGAGCAACCATCATCAAGACTCAACAGATAGCCACCACCTTTTCTCTCTCTCTCTCTCTCTCTCTCTCTCTCTCTCTCTCTCTCTCTCTCTCTCTCTCTCTCTCTCTCTCTCTCCACATACAATTCTTTTGCATGAGAGAGCCTTACTTACAGAGGAAGGTAGCTGAGGAGGTGACGGTTTGGCCTCTCCACGCCAGAATTGAAGAGACTGCTGCAGAGCCGCTCGATTGAAGTCATTCTCGCTCGTTTTCATCATCTTGCAGTGGCGCACCCACTCTCTCTCTCTCTCTCTCTCTCTCTCTCTCTCTGTGTGTGTGTGTGTGTGTGTGTGTGTGTGTGTGTGAGTGTGAGAGAGAGATCGCCCAACAATCCTAACGACGTAAGGCTTTAGGAAGCAGGCAAACAGAAATGAAGCAGGAGTCGTCAAATGGGCGGGTGGGTGTATGTGTGTGTGTGTGTGTGCGCGCGCGCGAGAGAGGGAGAGAGAGAGAGAGAGAGAGAGAGAACACACGTGTGGGGAGAGAGTAAACCCCTGGGTCTGGTGGGGACTTGACCTCCTACTGCCACTACCTTAATTTTTGGTCCTCGTCTTCAATCCTCATCATGGCCTTCCAAACATCAAAGGTCCCTCTTTTCCCACACAAAAACTCAATTCTTCTTTTCTAGAGGGAACTTTTGCCACCATAATAAAGCTCGAGTCTCAAGAAGAAGAGAAATTAGGGCTAGTGCTCACATGTCGGGGTTTGTAGTGTACTCGGGGCTCTATTTTGATTGGACCTTATCTCCCGAGGTTAGAAGTTGGGCATTTTAGTTATGAAGTGATGCCCACCCTCAGCGAGCCTCAGCACTAAAGGGCACGGGAGAAAAGAGATGGGATCTGCGGTGGGGGTCCAAAGGGGGAATCTCGAGGCGGATGGATGGAGGAAAAAAATGGGCGCGATCGCAAGCTTAGAGACTCGAACCCGTGCCACCACCATGAGAGGTCAATGCTCTAATCGCTACACTCGCGACGAGGAAGTTGACATATGGGCAAACCAAATAATGATAAATAAACTCGGACAGCCCCTCTGCTTGTCCAAGTTTACCTTTTCGTGTTCTAGTTTACCCCGGCATCCTACGGTTGCGCACGTCTCGATCGCCGTGTCTTGACTTCGCTGCCGTGGATCCCACCGCTTGAGCTTCAAAAATTTCACGTGCCCTTCAGTGCTGAGGCTCAACGAGGGGGGTAATCGTTATGGATTATCCCTCCCTCCCGCCACTAATTGCACCTCAAAAGGGTGCACTTAGAAATGGGAATGTTATCCCCGTGTGAGTCTACCTTGTCGCATCTTGTCTTGTCAATCAAATCTTACAAATTACCCACTCCCGTGTAGAACCCCCTCAAAACTGCAATACCTTAGATTTTGGCATAAATCTGAGTCGTCTCATTAGTTGACCTTCAAAATTAAAGGCAAAGAAACGTTACAAAAGGTATTGATGCTAATTGGACGACGCAAACCGGTGTTGATATATGCTTCGTCTTTTGCATTTGTATAGACCCATAGTATTACCAACTTTAATAGCCACGCATATAGTGACGTTGATATAGATGTCTTTATAGTGGGAGCCCTAAACTTAAACACACCCCCCCCCCCCCCCCCCCCCCCCCCCCAAAAAAAAAAAAAAAAAAAAACAGACAAACAAACAAACCCTTCTTCTCCCCATGCTTTGTTTGTTTCCCTTCTTCCCCCAAACACACATAGGCACACACACACACACACCACGCACAAAGATACATGCTCGCGCGCACGCACACACACACACACACACACACACACACTTATATGCACATACATTCACACACACACATACACACACTGACACAAAAATGCATACATATGTATACAACACAATGTTCGAGCGAAACCTGCCAAAATTGTCTCAATTCCGTTAGTGTGAGTTTAGAATATAAAACATAGAAACACACAAAATAAGACAAACATGAATGTTGCACTCTACAGTAATTGACTCATTTGCATAAATTTCCTTACTAGACCGGGCAGAGGATAAATGGTGTTGTGCACAATTGGTGTGTACTTGTGAAACACATTAAGTTTTTTACGAGCGTCTTGTCCAGGATGTTGTCTCTTGAATTACATGGTTGCAAAATATGCATGCATCAAAGGGTAGGAATGGAAAGCTTTGAGCTATTTTTGTCAAATGCAGAGTGAGGAGTTTTCTCTAAGGGTGATTTACCTAATAGGGAGAGAGATATGAAGCTCTCGATCATTGTTCTCACCAGATTCACAATAAGGGCTTCTCTTGAGATGTACATGCATATGCTTACATTTTAAAAGTATATGTTGTCATGCAAGATGGGCAAAAGAAATCCATAATGAAATGCCAAGCCGTGCATCTCCAAGACGTGTAACATTATTTGGCAAAGAGGATATGTATATCCCTTCACTTTCACTAGCTTCAAACCATTGCTAGGCTCTTCTCGCTTCTATTCTTACTTATTATATATCTTCTCTTTGGCCTCCTTGGCATCCCCTTTTACCCCCCTATTTTTTGTCTTGATCTTTTTTCGTACAAATTTAGAGCAACTATTGCTATCCCTTTCACCACAACTTTTCCACTTGCTTTCTCTTTATTATGTTATGGCTCCTATTCAAATGAAACTTTTCATGATATATGTCACCATCTAATCACTGATCCTGCATAGACTTATGCAATGAGCAGTGAGGAAAAATTGGCCTCATTCAATTTAGATGCATATTTCTCTGTCAGGGTGTCACGTCCTTGTAATCAATGCAAATGGTTGTGCATTGAAATCAATGCATTTTGATGCAATGCATTTGAGACTACGAGGAATATGACTATCGAGCATGATTTGTTGGTAAGTTTGGACAAAGAAATGCTAGTCATATAATTTTGGTGCCATATGCATGCTTTGACTATGTTTAGGAAGACCTTGATGGTTAGAGCATCTCCATTGCTCGAGCGAAAAAAAGCGAGCAAAGTAGAATTTTGAGCGAAGATGACCAAAACTTTGATATTTTACCATCATAAAAGAAATAAAGACAATCTCATAAAGTATGGATAAAACATCCGAAGAGATGAGAGACTGTGTTATTGCTACAAAAATGTTAACAAGTAGTTCCATCACAAAATTACTATTGACCACAAGATTCCTACAATGTACCCACACAAAAGATGAAAGATTAATTACTTTTAGAAGCTATTTATTCTTAATTTCTACAAACAATAGGATATTACAAGCGCCAATAGACAACATTATCTTGACAGTGTTACATGAAATTATTAAAAGAACATGTATAGAAAACATAAATCTGAGTTGAAAACCAAAGAATTTTTCCTCAAAATGAATCATCCATGTGCCTCATATATCACTCAAATAAGAGATGTTCAACTTAAAAAAGATATAATCCCCTCCTAAGAGATATTATATTTACACAAAGTAATTCATTGAATATGTCTATACATGACAATATGAGAGACATAAAATTTAATCATTTTGACTATATCATTGTATTTAAAATGTCCCAAAATTATAAAAGTAAATATTCATACATCTCATTATGAGTTTAGAGACGAAATTTTGACCTCAGAATGAAATAAAAAGCTTTAAAATGCTTTAAACCAATTTAAAACAATTGCATCCGAAATGCCTCAACACCCTAGAAACGACTGCCCATACCTCTCATGCTGACACCTAGAGACGGAATTTCGGGCTAAAGAATGTTGAAAACCCTAGAAACGAGTATCCATACGCAATGGCCAAAATTACATATGGTTAGTCATTTCTAGGATTTTCGGCTATTCCGGATGCAACCATGTGGCCAAAATTGTGTAATTCCATCTGAACTGTCCAAAAGGGTCCCGCATTGGCGCGGGATCCTTTCGGATAGTTTTGAGACCTTTTTTGGCCCAAAACCCCGTCTTTGGGTGTCAGAACAAGCCATATAAACTATTGTTTCTAAGGTTTTGGGGCATTCTAGACCCAATGGTGTGGTCAAAATTATCAAATTCTAACAACCATAGGATTTGAACTAGCCCAAAGTTTTTTTGAAGTTTTTTTTCATAAGAAAATTTTTATGAATATTTACTTTCAAGGTTTTTGAGACATCTCAATGCCACGGTCTTTTCTAGGATCTATGGACATTTCAAACACAATGACAGAACAAAATTATCAATATTTATCTTTCACATGATATTTTCATAATAAAAACTCTATGATTTGACACAAAATATCTTCAAGGTTTGAGGTCACATCCACGTTTCTTTCGTTAGGTGTTAGAACAAAGTGTATCCACAAAATGTAAAAGTGAGATCAAAGTTGTAATTTTCTATTGTTACTTTATATTTCACTAAAACTTAAAGTAAAATATTTTTAAAATATACTTTAGCACAAATTGGATTCTGTATTGCAGTCTATACTGTCTCTAGAGAGATGGCTTATAAGTCATTATACAAGGGAAGCTCTTCAATGTCAGCATGCATATTAGTTAGTATGAGCAGTCTCTATTCTCCCCAAAGCAAGCTTGATGATTGGGTTTCATGTCATAATCTTGCAACATCTCTTCAATGGTAGTATGAGTATAAATTAAATTGTGTTATACACACCATCTTTCTTTTGTAAACAAGTGGACAAATAAAGTTTTTTAATCAATATTTTCCTTCATTAGATGTATGGCTCACTCAGTATTTTGTTTGCTCAGAAAAGTTCGTTCAGTGTTTGGTAAAACTCTGATGGTTGACGTATGGCTCCAGTTTTGAACACTTGCAAGGTACGTTCGTAGGTGATCCACTCACTCAACCACATCAAAGAATAGGGTGCTCCTTGAATCATCTCCAAGTGTGAAAATTGGCCACACTCGAGTGCAATATCTGGACATGTAGATGTTTGGACCGAAGATTGATGACATGATTTCCACAATCATGAGCCTAAAGGGGGCTCATGTATGGCATGAAAGAAGAGGGTTCTACACCATTATATGAGGAAGCAAGGTATGCAAGTTGAAGACACTCATGGTGCTCTTAACCTGTAAGCAAAGTTGGGTGAAGTGACACTAGCTTCACAAAGCAAACACAAATCTTTTCACCTAGATTGATTGCCTTGTTCTCAAACTTTACACAATGTCTATCCTTAAAGGTTGCCTCGTTGCCTTTATTTGTGGCTTCACCAACACATGTTGCCAGTTTGCAGCATTGTGATAGACTTGAGAGATAATGCAAAAAATTTGGGTATGCATTATCAAAGCTGGTTATGGATTATAATTTATATATGCATGCACTAATGATTGCACTCTTATTTGAGGCAAGATATGTATGAAGTGTGGAACATATAGTTATTGGAAAGATCTTCAACAACAAGAAGTGTTGATACATTTTTTGCTTGTACCTTGCATCAAACTTTCTTTTGATACAAATAAATGGTGGTTATTGCAATGTGGTCCAATGCCAATCAATGTATAGAGGGCATGCATAGAATCCCTGCAAATAGTATGGTGTGGAAGCGCATTCATGGTCCTCACAAGACACAAGATGTTGGGGTAAAGATGGTGTGACTCTTACCCTAGTCGCACTCGCCAGAGGTGTTCGACCGCCCATCAATTGTACACACCTTATTCTTTACTAGATAGAGAAATAAGGGGCTCTCTCATATGTTATGTTGAGCTCCTCCACCCGCATCATTCTCTCTCTCTCTCTCTCTCTCTCTCTCTCTCTCTCTCTCTCTCTCTCTCTCTCTCCCCCCCCCCCCCACCCCCCCCCCCCCCCCCCCCGCACAGGGACGACATTTGCGAGCTCTTCAATTGTATCACAACACATGGTGATCGTGGAGAGCATGACAGTGTCAAAAGCTTTGAGGCAATAGCTTGCTCGCTCTCGGTGGTGGAGAGATCCAGAAATCTTGAGAGCTTGTGAGCTCAGCTGAGAGTGCTATATGCTCTTGTGCAAGCTCAGAAGAAAGTGTGGAAGATAGGTGTAGGTGAAGGTGTTGCCCAAAAAAAATTGTGCGCATCACCACTGTTTTGCAGATCGTTTTTCTCCTTGTAGAATGCATATCTAAAAACTTCCCACAATTAACCCCCTTTGTTTTGATGTGATCTATAACTTTGTAGAAGACACTTTTTGTAAATTTCTCACCCTTTTGCAAATATTCATCTTAGACTAACTATATGCAAGAAATTTCAAATTTTTTGTTTTCGCACGGTGTGTGAGTCTGATGCACTTTTGGAACCACGACAGGTGCTCAAAGTTGAGTGCATAAATTCTGAGTCGAAGATGAAATTTCAGCTTGTGCACAGCTTGACGTTTGAGGTGTTCGGTAGATTTGGGTAAAGAAGAAGCCAATAGTTTTGGCCGACTATAGGTACTTATTTCCAACTGAGGCGAAGTTGTTGGCATTGGCACTATAGGTGGAGCTTCTCTCACAAGTTTACAAATGACATTTTGGCAGCGATTGTGTGCTTTGGTTCATGGTCTTTGTGGATGGACTTACATATGGTTATGGTGCATGGTTGATGCCCATTGTGCAAGCATTTTGGCGAGCACTTTTGAGTGCCCGTAAGCTCTCTTTAAAGAATTGTTTCTACATTGATCAGTTTTTTGATTTGCACCTTTTTTGTGCTTGTTTATGTGCAGACACCCTGTTGATATATGTTGAGTGTGGGTTGTCATTGTATGTGACATTGTGGAGCCGTTTTGGCATTTCTACTCATTGCACTGAGTAGTGTTATGGTTTATGGTTTTGAGTCCTCTTTCGAAGACTATAGTGGTCAATGTTTACTATCACTTTGACATATCTTTTGTTGACAAATCTTGGTCACTTTATAGTGGCCGAGATGTAGACATGTTGTAGTGTTAGTGTGTATACGCGCTTCACCAGGGGCACTTTTCTCCCACTGGGTTTTTCCCCCTGGACATCTGGTGTGAAAGGACACCTTATCTCTTAGGGTTTCATATAAGCTTTGTAGCTCTGAGTTTGTACACATATATTATTATTCCAATACAGAGAGAGAGACTACAGAGATCTCGTACACAAGCTCTGTGTCTTCTCCTTCTCCATCTTCTTCCTACTCTGAGTTGCTGTCTTTCTTCTGTTTCCTGTTTCATCATCTTCAACAATTGGTATCAGAGCGAGGTGATTTCCAGAGCCTCTACTTGCGTTTTCGCATCCGCGCGCGCAATCGCAGTTTTCAGGCAGTTTTCAGAAAATTTGTTCGTGGGAGCATCCTCGACGTTCCGGGAGTATTCTGACCAGGCGACCTGGGGTTTTACCCCCCTTTCGAAGCCGTTCGAGCCCTCAGAATTTCGTTCTGAGCAGCGTAGCAGAAGTTACTTTTCCGAGGCGTTTAGATAAAGAGGGTGTGCTTTTTGACAGATTTTCTTCAGGTAAACAGTTCTTTTGGGAAGCAGCTTGTCTTAGCTTTGTGCTGAGATTTTGTGTAGAGTTTTGCTTGGATTGGAGAGGAGATTTGTGAATCTCTTGGAGGTTCTTTTGCTCTCTTGTGTGCATCTACAGTATGGCTCAATCTACGGAGAAAGAGATTTTTGGTGCGTTTACATCCGAAGACAAATTGGATGGTACCAACTATTCTCTTTGGTCTTTTATGGCCAAAAATGTTTTGGTTGGTAAAGGATTGTGGGATTATGTATCTGGAGATGAAGTTCGTCCAGGTAGCATTGCACCTGCCACGCCTGGTCGTGGTGCAGCTGTTGGTGCAGGACCCTCACAAGTCACTCCAGAGCAAAAGAGATGGGATACTAAAGATGCACAGGCTATGGCTGTGATTGCCTTAACCATAAAGAGGACAATCACACCACATATCAGATCTTGCAGAACTTCTGAGGATGCTTGGAACACTCTGCAAGCTATGTTTGGAGGAAGAAACGCTGCCAGAATAGAGTTTTTGAAGAAACAACTTGACAAAATACAGATGGACGAAGGTGACGATATTGTCGAGCATCTTACAAAAATCAGGGATCTTAAAGAGCAATTGCTTAGCATTGATGAAGTGATTCCAGAGAAGGACTTGGTTTCCAAAACACTCAATTCACTACCACCATCTTATTTGACTTTTCAGACTTCTTTGACTCTGTCTTTGCGAGCTAATCCTGACCCTCTTCATTTTGAAGAGTTAGTGGCTTTGCTATTGCAGGAGGATCAATCACGTAAGAACAAGTCTTTACAGGTGGATGGTATGGATCATGCTCTTGTTGTACAGAACAAAAACAGGGGTAAAGAGAGTGCTCATCACTCCAAGTCTAGTGCAGGACAATCTTCAGAGAAGTCTAAAGGTGATTCCGACAAGTCCAAGAAGAAAGGTAAATGTCACTACTGCAAGAAACCTGGTCACTACATTAGTGAGTGTAAAAAGCGAATTGCTAAAGAAAAGAAGAAAGAGTCAAGTTTGGTTGTTTCAGCTTCTGGTGATTCTTCTACAGCTAAAGAAGAGTCTGCAAACTTTGTGCAGGATTCTTATGCTTTTGTAGTATGTTCAAATTTTTCTGCTTACAGTGTTGACAAGACACAAATGATTTGGTACTTTGATAGTGGTGCATCCAGGCATATTACTTCAAGGAAGGATTTGTTTTGTTCATTGGATGCAGCTCCAGCAGGAAAGAAGGTGACATGTGCAAATAATGCTTCTTATCCAATCAAAGGCGTTGGTAAGATTTTGATTACCATTTCAGATGGTTCAGATTTATGCTTGCCAGATGTCTTATATGTTCCAGGGATCAAGAAGAATTTGTTGTCTGTATCCTCTCTTGCAAAAAATGGTCTTCGGGTCATTTTTGAGGATGACAGATGTGTTGTACGAGATCGAGAGAATGGTTATTCTCTTATCACTACAGGTACGCTGGAAAATGGACTATTTGTGCTAGATCGTTATGAAAAGCAGATTCAGGTATGTATTGCAGAAACAAAGACTCAGGCCATGCAGGATGCTGAGTTGTGGCATGCTAGATTTGGGCATGTTAGTTATGGCAGTTTGATGACTTTACAACGTCATAATATGGTGCATGATTTGTCTTTATTGGAGATGCCACCAAGACATGTATGTGAAGGTTGCGTTCTTGGAAAGATGCACAGATTTGCATTTTCGCAGGATGGTTCAGTTAGAGCGACAAGAAAGTTGCAGCTTGTACACAGTGATGTATGTGGTCCTATGAGGACGCCATCTATAGGAAACAGCCTTTATTTTGTGACCTTCATTGATGACTTTTCCAGGTTTTGTTGGGTGTATCCACTCAAAGCAAAGTCAGATGTGTTTGCAGTTTTTCAACATTATGTCGCCATGGTTGAAAATGAAACAGGTTGCAAAGTACAGACTCTTCGTACCGATCGAGGAGGTGAATACATGTCAGGTGCATTTAAGGATTTTTTGGGAAAGAAAGGCATTAAACACCAATGCACTATGCCATACACACCACAACAGAATGGTGTTGCAGAAAGGAAGAACAGGTCTTTAATGGAGACGGCTAGATGTATGCTCAAGGCTAAGAGTTTGCCTCATAAACTATGGATGGAGGCAGTTGCTTGTGCAGCACATGTTTTGAACAGGTGTCCTACTCGTGCCTTGAAGACCATTACTGCATATGAAGCTTGGTATGACAAAAAACCTTCAGTCAGTTATCTTCGTGTTTTTGGTTGTCTTGCTTATGCTCACATCCCTCAGCAGTTACGTGGGAAGCTTGATGATAAGGCAATCAAATGTATATTTGTGGGGTACAGTAGTGGAAGTAAAGGTTATAGACTTTACAATCCTGCTACAAACAAGATTTTTGAAAGTCGTGATGTAATTTTTGCAGAAACTACTGCTCAACCTATGGTTGCTTTTGATGTACCTCATATGCAGACACATGATGTATTTGAAGGTTTGCTTCCTTCTTTTGTGGAGAATCAAGAATCACAACAGGTTGATAATCTTGATCAATCTTTTGATCAGCATGTAACACCTCATGATGTAGAGGAAATTGTGCGTGAAGAGCAAGAAGTTCTCAGGGAAGAAAGAACCTTGCCTAAATGGGTTCAGAAAACTTTGCAGGATAGCAAGTTGGATGCACCGTTGCCACGGAAAACACGTGCTGGTACTACTTTTGGCAGAGAGCAAGTAGATTTGGCTTGCTTTAGCACTCTTTGTGATGCAGATGAGCCTGATTCATTTGAACAAGCTTTAGAGTGTGTTCAGTGGAAAGATGCTATGCAGCAAGAAATTGATTCTATTCATAAGAATCATACATGGGATCTAGTGGACTTGCCTACAGGTAAAAAGCCTATTGGTACAAAGTGGGTTTTTAAGGTAAAAAGGAAACAAGATGGTACTGTTGACAGGTACAAAGCAAGGCTTGTGGCAAAAGGCTATGCGCAACAGAAAGGCATAGATTATGATGAAACCTTTGCTCCTACTTCTCGTGCGTCCACAGTTAGATCACTAGTTGCAATTGCTGCTCATCATGGTTGGAAAGTGCATCAGTTGGATATCAAAACTGCTTTTTTGAATGGTGATTTGCAGGAAGAAGTTTATGTAAGTCAACCAAGTGATTTTGTTGTAAAAGGTCAAGAGCAAAAGGTATGTAGATTGCGTAAAGCTTTGTATGGTCTCAAACAGGCTCCAAGAGCATGGTATGAGAAGATACATACTTATTTGATTGGCCAGGGATTTCAGAATAGTCCAACAGAAAGTACTTTGTATGTCAAAAAGAGAGATGGAGTTCTCATTATGCTAACACTTTATGTGGATGATATGCTTCTTACAGGCAATAATGCAAATGAAATTGAAGCGTTTAAAGATGCTTTGAGAAAAACCTTTGAGATGTCTGATCTTGGTTTGCTACATTATTACTTGGGTATTCAGTTTGTGCAATCAGAGGATGGCATATACATGTTGCAGGCAAAATATTTGCATAAAATTTTGGACAAGTTTGGTATGCAAAATTGTAAGCCAATCTCTACACCCGTAGAAACTGGATCAAAGTTGAGCATGCATGATGCTGGAGAAACTTTTGATGTACATACTTATGCAGCCGCGGTTGGTTGCTTGATATATTTGGCAGGCAACACTCGTCCAGACATTCAATTTGGGGTTTCACAAGCAAGCAGATTTATGCACAGCCCAGGTATGCATCATTGGCAGGCTGTGAAGCGCATACTTCGTTACCTTTCAGGTACCCCTAATCTTGCCATGTTCTTTCCAAGGGGGGATATGTATGGAAAGCACAGTTCTATGCAGCTTCTTGGTTACAGCGATTCAGATTGGGCTGGTGATTTTGACACACGACATTCCACAAGTGGCAATTGTTTTTTCTTGGGAAATGCATGTATATCTTGGCTAAGCAAGAAGCAACCCACAGTGGCTACATCAACTTGTGAAGCTGAGTACAGGGCAGCTTTCACGGCAACAGTTGATTGTGTATGGATACGCAGGTTATTGGCAGATCTTTGTGAGTGTCAACAGGCACCCACTACCATTTTCACTGACAGTCAAAGTGCTATGGCAGTTGCAAGGAATCCAGTATTTCATGCAAAAACAAAGCACATAGAGGTTCACTACCACTATGTCAGGGAAAGGCTACATGCAGGGGAGATCACACTAACTTACTGTCCTACACAGGATAACATTGCATGTACGGATTCACACTATCACTACAGGGGGGATTTGTAGACATGTTGTAGTGTTAGTGTGTATACGCGCTTCACCAGGGGCACTTTTCTCCCACTGGGTTTTTCCCCCTGGACATCTGGTGTGAAAGGACACCTTATCTCTTAGGGTTTCATATAAGCTTTGTAGCTCTGAGTTTGTACACATATATTATTATTCCAATACAGAGAGAGAGACTACAGAGATCTCGTACACAAGCTCTGTGTCTTCTCCTTCTCCATCTTCTTCCTACTCTGAGTTGCTGTCTTTCTTCTGTTTCCTGTTTCATCATCTTCAACACGAGAGATTATCTCACGGTTTATGGTTTGAAAGTTTGCATTGAGATTTTGCTCATTTTGTAGGGCAGAAGCTGTCCGATTTTCCCTAGACTTCTTAACATAGTTTTGGCTTAATTGCACACTCTTTTGATGCATTTATAGTCATTGGATTGAGATGGTGATTCATTCTTGTTGTGGGTCGACTTTGCTCCCACATTGGCAGGCATATGGTTGTTTTTGGACATGGATGGGTGTTCTTGTATCCACTCTCAAAAGAGTGAGATTTGTGTATTCTCACAGTGGCTACAAGGTAGACTTAAATTGTTTTTTATTGACAAATATTCTAATCGTGAGTCTATTGCATTGCATAGACTTTACAAGAAGTTATCGATTACAGGTTCCATGTGCTTTTGGCAGTTGAGACTTGCATTAATGTGATGATTGCGGAGCATGGTTACACTACTGTGGTAGATCTTATGAGTTGATGTGCTCGAGCACTACGAGTGATGGTGAGCTCTTTTGAGAGTGTTTTCTCCTTGCAGGGAGATCTTTTCATTCTAGGGTTGGTGCACTTCTCTTTGACATTGGTTTATGCACATTGTCCTTGTACATGTTGTAGAGCCATTGCTCTTGATTATCCCATTTTGACATTCACTTGTGAGTGCGCGTGTGCACGGATGTGTGCGTGCGAGGAAGGAGAGAATCATGAGAGTATATGGGTGGAGCAACCTCTAGAAGTGATATGATTGAGGAGCTTTTTATTCTTCATATACAAAGAATAAGGGTATGTACACATGATGGGCGAGCGGCCAGACATAGGTCGTCCGGCCTCAGGCAAAGGCGCAATGCCTTTACCCCAAAAAACTCCCACTTAAAAGCGATGCGCCAATAAGTGAAACCTACTAGCTACGTACAAGAAACTAAGTGAGAGACTCTCTCAACCTATGTCCCTTGGCTCACTCTGTTGATCTACAAGTAGTCGTATTGGCTCTCCTGGTAGGCGAGCATGCGTACCCATGCTAGAGCCTGCATGTAAATCCCGCAGACAACTTTGTATGGTCTGCAAAGCTCCACGAAGCGTCATGCTAGTGTCAGTCACCATAAAACTAACAATCCCTGCTGCAAATGCTCCCACTGCAGCTGCTAGGTCGGGCCTCCACACAAGTAGGTGTACATGAGACGCCCGAACGCTGACGAAATCTACACAAACATGGTTGTACTTGCCTCCCCTGCGCTATTTGCAATCACTGCTTCATCAAGACTACCCATCATGTATGGATGTGTCAACATCGACATTGGGATGCCTACGTCTCTCTTATCCATAGGCAGAACTTTGTATTTTGGCACCAACTCATTAGCCTCTAACATGAGCATATCAAAGAACTCAATGTTTTTCATCTATGTAGGTGTCTCTAGGGAGTAGACCTGGTCTATCTATGCCTACTCAAAATCTTACAACACTTGTTGTGTCTCACTAGAGCACTGCCGCTCTGCCTCTGTCTCTACAAAATCTAATGGCATGTCCTGCACAACTAAATGCTCTATCTCATAAGCATGGTGGAGCTCACTTGTTGTGAAGGAGACATATTTGTCTCTCGCTCAAAGCATGCCAGCAACAAAACCGAGACTATACCGTCTTGAACCTCACACACATGCATAGGATAGACCAAGCCAATGCGGGCTCCTCTGGAAATCACTAATGAACCGCAATGCATCTAGAAAGACTTCTCTCTATGCAGTATCTGATAACCAAAGTCTGCCTCACTGAGATCAAGCTTTATTTCAGCTGGCGAACGTAGCGCACATGTCGTAGAGTGTATGATGCACCATTGGGCAATGACAAACAAACTTCTCATGCATCCTTTATGTCACATGCCGAACCATCGGCCAAGTGCACACAACCAAGTCTCCCACTAGAAAATGTGATGAACCCCTCATGACATGGTGTGACATGGAAAGCAGCATTGGTATCTAGTAACCATTATGGAGAAAGTATGTAATCCTATACATATCTACAAGAGGTACACTCGAGACAAGCATGACATCACCGTCACAGGCATAGACTGCCACTGGAACTGCCTCTCTAACGTGTGTCAAAGCCGCATCGACATCAAACATACATCTCCGCTGACGTCTCATACGTCTGAAACAACGGTGCCTAATGTGTCATGTGTGACCACAATGCCAACATCGTACGTAACGGCAAGAACAAGACCACCATCTCTACTATCACACATGTCTGTTTCCATAAGTGAATGCCAAAATGACAACAAAGTGGGAATCACTCAACCACTACACAATCATGTAAACCATGACCAATCGCATTAAAATCGATGCTCATATATGCATAAAACAACTCCACAAGTGCTATCTGCAAGCATAAACTAAGACAAACAACTCAATCGAGTGTAAAGCGCATAACCATATATGCAAGTAGAGAGCAAACTAGCTCAAAACCCATCCCACAAGAGAAACTGCCTGCAAAAATCTGCAAAAACTTGTGAAACGTGTGATTGTCTATATGTAGCCACACAAGCATACGCAATTCTTCACTCCTGCAAGAGTGGATACAAGAACACCGAACTGTGTCCAAGCTGACAAAACCTGTCAAAGTGAGAGTAAACACTCGATCACTGTCAAAATGGGAATATATCGACCACTGTACAAGATGACATAACACTACAAACTTTTATGGCAAGAAGATGGAGAAAAATGAACAGATTTTCCTTTGAAAAATGAGCCAAAACTTAACGCAAACAGCAAGCCAAAAAATTACAAATAACTGCCAGAGTGGGAGTAAACTCAACCAGTAAACCATCAGAGAGTAAAATTTGAATACGTGCAAAACATGGCAAGAATCTGGTAGAAGTTCCTTTAAAGACTGAATAAAAACTCAAAAAATCTCACCAAAAAACTGCGGCAAAACAGACACTCAGTGTCTTAGTAAACAGATCCACAAATGGCATACATAGCACTGCCAAAACCTTGGCAAAATAGCTCACTCTTGATTGAGTGGCTCTATGGACATGTACCTATCCAAAAACACCTATAAACCTGCGAACCTGCTACCTACGAGCTATAGCTAGTTCAAATTGTATCCACATAATGTATACATAGCATGAAATTGCACCAAACCGTGCAAAAAATCTCTCTGGAATGCTCCACACAATTGTGCATGAGCACTACATGTGTCGCATCAGCTGTGCTGGAAAGACTGTGCAACCTGTGAGCAAAACGGTTAGGAAACTGGCACACACTACCTCATCTATTGGTAAACTCGTCGACAAAAGACAAGCACGCTCGAGGAAAAAACCCACTTTAAAATGGGATGTCGGAGCCGAGTGTGTCGTTGAAGCCAAAAACTCGAGAATAGACGAAGTCAAAACGTCGTGGAGAGTACGTCGGAGGCAGGCCGCTCCGGATGGGGGCTAGAGGAGAGTTGATGCCGCTCTCACTCTATCGTCTCCTACTGTGTCGAGGTCGGGAAAAGATTATCGATGCTGTCTTCGCTAGGCGAAAGTGGCGATGTGTATGGGAGCTTGTGCTCGAAGCCGAGAAAATGCTCGATGTCACCTTCCGTTTTGTCGGACGAAAGCACGCTAGCCAAATAGCCGTACGATTGGTGTCGAAATCAATGTCGAGGCCACCTCCCGCCACCATCGGAAGGGAGTCTCCAAGGCTGAGAAGAACACTGAAACGATGATGCGGAATCGTAGAGAAATATCGCTAAGAAGATCTTTGAAATTAGGCCGATGTCGGGTAATGCCCGGGCTTACTCGCCACCTGTGTTTGCACACACCTATGTATGTGTGCGTGAGAGTACACCAAGAGCACTCTCTCTCTACCTCTCTATCTGGCTTGCCATGCTTCCAATGCTGGCTTATTCTCTTGCTTTCTCTCTCTCTCTCTCTCTCTCTCTCTCTCTCTCTCTCTCTCTCTCTCTCTCTCTCTCCCCCCCCCCCCCCCCCCCCCCCCCCCCCCCGAGTGTGTGTGAATGGTGCTTGATTGTCGAGTCAAGGATAGGGAAGAAAGGGGGGGAATGGTGTGCACCCACCCTTTAAAAAAAAGAGCTCAATTTTTTTCTGTCGTGCTACAGACTAAACAATAGTCCGACGACTATGTATTTGTGTGAGAGACACACACTACTTATCAACCTGTTGATCTCGATTCTTACTTCTCTGCCTGAACCTGCTGCCCAGTTCTGCTCGGCCCCTATTGCCGATTCTCTCGATTTTTTGCTTTGATTCACTACCAATGCCGAGTGTGTGTGTGTGTGTGTGTGTGTGTGTGTGTGTGTGTGTGTGTGTGTGTTTGTGTGTTCAACACCACACTCCCATGCTCTGGTCGTTCTTCAGCTGCTTGACTCCGAATGCTCTAAACCTTCATGGCTTTCCCAATTCCACCTGCTTTGACCTGCTTGCCCAAATTTGCCCGATACGCAAGCCTTCAAGATTTTTAGCAAGCAAGAAAATATGCCTACTTGTCCAAGGTGTTTGTGTGTATGTGTGTGTGTGTGTGCACGCACACACCATAATCAGAAGCTCCTTCCTTTCTATGCTCTTGCCCCCGGTCTGCTATGTTTATACCCTGTAGAGATACCTGACTTGATTGCCTTTGGTCGATGACTTTGCTCTCCAAGCCCGATTTCAAGCACACTCCATGCTCGATTCTCTGTTGTTGTTGAGCTGCTCATGAGACCATTCCCTTCAATGGCTTGCACACTATACACAATGAGCTTCTAGTGCCTTGACTCCTTAAAGCTCTCCTTGATTCCTGTAGATCCTTATTCTATAGAGATTCCCTTTGAGATTCTCCAACACCCGAGAGGGACTTCACACGTGGGTATGAACCACCAAGATCCGAGATCCCCAATCTCCTCCGATCAAGCCCCAATCCATGTCGGATCTACTGAAACTGCCAAGCTCAAGCTTGAGCTCCGAGCTTTGCCATAGCCAGTTAGCTCCGTCGAATCCAAATCGATCGTTGAGAAACGAGCGCACGCGCGGTTTGTCATGGTAGCTGTGATACAACTTGTGAGTGTGTGGATGCGTGCGGTGCATGCGGGGAATGGGAGAAGCACGAGAGTATGTGGGTGGAGCAACTTCTGGAAGTCGTATAAGTGAGGAGCTCCTTATTCTTCATATACAAAGAATAAGGGTATGCACACACGGTGGGCGGGTGGTCGGACATCGAACATCCGGGCCCGCGCAAAGGTGCAACGCCATCACTTAAGGCAGTTGATACGTGTGATAGTTATGAGTCCACGACGATGACTCATGTGAGACAATACTCTCATTTGTGTCAACACTTGAGATGTTGGCATTGTGGGTCGACATTGCTTTAGATGCACGAGGTAGTGGCACAGATGTATGTAAGATGCAGATGCGATTTTGACACATGCTAGAGTGATGGTAACTTCCAATGATGATGATGTCATGCTTGCCTTGAGTATACCTCTTTTAGATATGTCTATGGATAGCACACTTTCTCCACAACGGTTACTAGATTGCGATGCTGCTTTCCACACCACACCATGTTGTGAGTGTTTTAGTAGTTTTTCTCATGGGAGACTTGGTTGCATGCCACTTGTTGATGGTTCAATGTGTGACATAGAAGGTGAAAGAGATCTATGTTTGTCATTTCCCAATGGTGCATTGAGGGTGCATCATACACACTTTGTCATGTGCGATATGTTCCTCAATTAAGATTGGCTTGGTCTACCATATGCATGTATCTGAGGTGCAAGACATAGTTTGATCTCGGTGAGACAATTGAGAGACAGTAGATGTCAAGTACTACTTGGAGAGCAGTTCTTCCAAATACATTGCGGTTCACTAGTCATTGTGAGAGGAGCCAAGATTGGCTTGGTCTACCCTATTGCATGCATCTAAGGTGCGAGACGACATGGTCTCGATTACATTATTGTCATGTCAGCGAGAGACTAGACACGTATCTTTTGTGGATGAGATTTAGAGTGTTGTGCACGACATGTCTGTAGATGCAGAGTTAGCATGCCATGCTCTAGCGAGACACAACATATGGATTCTCTTAGGAGAGAGATACCTCCTACAATGGTGGAGATGAGTGATATGGAGTTCTTTGACATGCTCATGCTAGAGGTTGATATGGTGAATGCTAGGACATGTGGATACAAATGTTAAATTTCAAGCCCTCCCCGTGGGAAATGCTTCATAAGGCATGCATATACACTTTAGTCTCCTTTTAGAAGTTTGCATGGCAAGGCCTTTTATATTGTAAGGTTTTTGTTTTACAAAGTTAATACAAGCGTTGTTTTCATCTGTGTCGACTAGCTCTCTCTCTCTCTCTCTCTCTCTCTCTCTCTCTCTCTCTCTCTCTCTCTCTCTCTCTCTCTCTCTCTCTCTCATTTCTGCACACCGCCAAGTAGCCATGGATCCTCACTAGCTTCACCCACCATAGCTTCGATCCTAACACTGGTATCAAAGCCTTGCCTTCTTAGCTTTGCTTGGCATCGATCTCCGCTTGGTTTAGACTCGCAGGAGTAGCCACTAGCAGAGGAGAGAGAAGGCTCATCAACCTGCAACAAATCGACCACGCTTTGCATGAAGATGTTCGCCTTGGCTTGAAAGCAAATTTCAACACTTCAACTCTTGCTATTTCCGCCTCCTCAGCCTACTGCGAATAGAACTCCCCATGCTCTATGTCGTCTGTGATGGTTTACCATTATAGAGCTCGTCTTTTGTTTTCACATTAGCTATTCAAATTGGCCAACCTAATTTAACCCCTTCAAGAGGTCATTCACACGATCTTATTACCCTCGGTCCCTCGAGCTTATTCAAATCCTCGGCTCGTGCTCAGCAATGCTAATAGGCAAGCATTCATCATAGGAGGAGTCACTTGGCGAAGGTGTGGCAAACTGCTGCTGGTTCAAGAACATCTTGAGATGCTTCCATCGACTTGTCAACGGTAACTGTACCCAACAAAAGGCGCTCAGTTGGCTTGCAAAATTGATGCAACAAAAATGGTAAAACACATTATCAATGTGATTATCCTATTGGTGTTGAGCTACCCATTCCTAAGGGAGATGAAGACCACACAAATCAAAAGTTTTGCTACAACAAGTTGGCCAGCCAACACATGCAAAGTTTACAAATTATTTTTATATGTTCAATGTCATAGAAGTTTTGTTAGCCTTTCAATTGTCAGTTATTGCCATGCAATCAAAAGTTTGTAAAGGGTTATAGACCCTGCCACACATAAGTGGTAAGACCTCCCAAAAACTTTGTTTTCAGCCCATTTGTGTCCTACTTCTCATGAGGTTATTGGGTACACCTTAAACCCAAGCTTTGGTAGTGAGCCAAAAACTTCCTTTTACGGTAGCCTAACAGAAGCACAAGGTTATGGATACACCAAAATCGTTGGTTGTGAGAGAACCTAAAACTCATAGTTGATGAGAATACTAAAAACTAGAGGTATCATGAGAGTGGTATATCTAGTTCGGGCTTGAGGGGGTGATTTTTAGGTTTCAAGTCCTCCCCCTGGGCCATGCCTCATAAGGCATGTAGATACACTTTAATCTCCTTTTGGAAGTTTGCATGGCTTATATTGTAAGGTTTTTGTTTTACAAAGTTAATACAAGCATTGTTTACATCTCTGTCGACTAGCTCTCTCTCTCTCTCTCTTATTTTTGCATGCATCCAAGCAGCCATGGATCCTCACTGGCTTCACCCACCATAGCTTTGATCCTAACAACAATCCCTATGGATGATGAGGGAGTGACGACTATCCTAAACTCAGAATTGACGCATCCATATGCCACTAGTTTTGGTGGTGCACAAATGCGGTGCATGTGTGGAGAGGCGAGAGATAGAGAGAGAGAGAGAGAGAGAGAGAGAGAGAGAGAGAGAGAGAGAGAGAGAGAGAGAGAGAGAACACAGGACGTGGGTGGATGTCGCCTCTCATTTCTCTCTCCCTCTCATTTCCATCTCATTTCTCTCTCTATTCAAGATATAACACATCAAAAACTTATAAATAGGCTCACATAGCCCTTATTTGTTGTCATTTTCCTCTTCTCTCACTCCCTTTCTTGCATTCATGCATAGCACTTCAATATTGGAGGTGTGCATGCCACACCTCATTTCTCTCTCCCTCTCTCCACTTATGTACTTCACAACAATTGTCTGACAAACACGATTGCAAGGTGTGTGTGATAGTTGCTTCCTTATAGATGGTATTGTCATGTATTTGCAAAGTCGCTATGCCTTTCGATTGTAGCAGTGGTGTGAGAGCTATATCAATGTTTTTTTGGTAAAATGTGGATCATGGCTTTGGAGATCTCTATGCACCAAGAAGATTTAGCTAAGTCTTTTCTTCCACTTTCTCTCAAGTTCTTTTATTGTTGTTCCTTTTTTTTGGGTTCTTCATGGATATGCAAACAGGAGTATAATAAGTTTTAGAAAAAACAGACACACAGCTGATACATCAAGGTGTCTATATATGTACAATGAAGGGAATCAATGGAGAAGGGAGATCAAGATCTTGCAAGCACACATACACAACAAGAAGAGAGGACACATAGAGATGGATCCTATCAAGCTTCTTCTTCTTCACTAAAAGAATCAAAGATAAGGGCTACAAAGCAAAGTGATATAGCATGGAGAAAGCATAATTTGTAAGTGGTCATAGTGAGTAGCTACTAGTTAGTGAATGAATGGCGGATAAGTATGCCATCTATCTTGGTAGGTAGACCAAGTCGTTGTAGTCCAATTGTTGTATCTCTTGCAAATATCCTTGTAACAACTCACATGCACCAATGATGAATAACGTGTAGCAATGCTCAATTGGGCATAGAGCTTGATATCTCCTCACAATGTAGTTGAGCATAGAGCTTGACATCCTACTTGAGCTACGCTTTTGGTTTAATGAGCTAGTTTATGCAACTTCCGAGCAAGCCACCTTTGGATGGCGTGAGATGCATAGTGAGGTACTATATGAGAGCTACATTGGATTAGCTCTTCTATGATGCAAAGTGGTGGGTGTACCGATTCACATATTCAAATTGGGATAGTAGTGTTTTCGATTGATGATCTACAATCAAAGTAGCCCACTATAGCACTGTCAAGTATAGAGGCAGAGTATAGGGGTGCAACTATCACAACATGTGAGGTAGCATGGCTAGAGATGTTACTTTCAAGCCTAGAGATACATGTACATGGATCTGTTTTCATATATCGTGTCAACCTTAGCAACATCCAATTGGTGTGGAACTTGATGTTTTATGCATGCATGAAACATATAGAGGCACACTATCACATCATTAAAGAGAGGGTCTTGGATGTGGTGACATCAATCTTGCTAGGCCGGAATAGAGAGTTGGGTAGCCAATCTCTTCACCAATGTCATAGGAGCAAAGAAGCTACAATGATTCTCAGTGATGCTTGCAGTATGAGTAGCTTGAGGAGGAGTTGTTGTGAGATTGTTATGTACATCAAGGTGCCCATAATCTTTTGATACAGGTAGCATTCTCCAGTGCTTTTTGTCAATCAACTCAAAGCTTCAAATTTTGATCCAAGGGTGTGGAAATAGGCTTACAATTAGCTAGACCATACTTTGAAAGCATATCCACCCTATGATTTCTCTGTGAGAGCCATATGATATGTTCAATATGTATCACCTAAATTCCTAAAAACTAGTGCATATCGCCCAAATCTTTCATGTCAATTTGCTTCTCAAAAGAACCTTAACATGCTCTACATCATCTAAACTATCACCCCTAGTAATGAGATCATCCACGTAATTTACAATCGCAAGCCTGACATTGCCTTATGCACATACAATGAATGGTCTCCGTTAACCGTACAAAAACCAATAGTGATAAGCTACTGAGCTATCTTATCATGCCATGCACAGGGGGGCTTGTTTAGCTCATAAATAGAGTTTTAAAGCTTACATACATAATCTAGGTGGCTTGTGTCCTCATAACCTAGTGGTTGCTCCATATACGCTTCCTCTTGGAAATCACCATGCAAGAAGGCATTCTTGACATCCATTTGATGTAAAAACCAGCCCTTTGTGGTAGCCACAATAATAAAATCTCTAACAATTTCCATCTTGAAAGCCAATCAAAATTTTCCTCATAATCAATCCCATACATGTGTGCATATCCTTTGGCTACAAGTTTAGCCTTACACCTACTCACATTGCCGGTACTTTTGTTCTTAATTTTGTGTACTCATCTACATCCAATAGGCTTCTTACCTTCAGGCAATGGCAGTGACTTCCATGTTTCATTTCCATTCAAGGCATTTATCTCCTCATTCATAGCCTCTTTCCATTTTACATTTTCAGATGTCCCATCAAAACATGTATGTTGGGGTAAAGGCGACATGTGCCTTGCCTCGAGGTCGGACGTCATCGACCACCCACTAACTTCACTGATCACTGACCTTATTCTTTCTACATGAAAGAATAAGGGGTCTCACTCATTTAGTAGTGAGTACTCCACCCACACACACAGTTTATCACTCTACGTTCATCGTACACATACACCCACACCCACACCAGACAACTTTGGCATTGTTGTGCTCTTCTACTAGTATCAAAGCACAAGGGGAGTGGCGGCGAAAACCTTGAGATTACGTCATGAAGTGCAAAGGAAAAGTGAGAACAAGTTTTATTGCAACTCATTTTTGCCATTTTCGAGCTCCGAAACACCGTTTTTTCCATCTCTTCATCACATGGACTCGGATGGATGTGATTTCAGAAGTCTAAGCTAGGATTTTGGCATGTTTTGGATGCAATCGAGATGTTTGTTTTTTGAAGTTTAGTTTAGAATTATAGTAGGAACAAAATAGTGATTTTTTCTCTGAATTTTCCAACATGTCAGTGGACTTTGCAGAGGTAGAGGTGGAGCAGGATTGCTCCAATGAGACACAACAGGTTTCGTTAGAGTCTGTGCAGATAGAGGTAGAGCAACTCTGCGCCCTAGAGACAGATATATGTGTTTCTTTGATATGTTCATGCTAGATGCTGAGTGGATGCAAAACACATAGTTCCACCTATGGATGAGAGGGATATAGCCATTGTAGTTTCAATTATGATACATCTACACGTGATGAGTAGTCCTGATGATGTAATGTATGCAAATAGCACCAAGAAGGCTAGTACATCCATACATGATCAGTTGTCATAATGATGCAGTATATGCAGATATCACCAAGGAAGCTAGTACAGCCAGGGTTGCATAGATTTTGTCAGCGTTGTGGTTTCTCATATATGACCTACTAGTGTCAAGGCCCGACCTAATAGCTGTAGTGGGAGCATTTGCAGCAGGCAGTTGTACGATGAATGACACTCGCATTATGCATTGTGGAGCTATGCAGACCATACAGAGATGTCTATGGGTTTTTCAAATCTATGGGATGCATGCAAGCTCTACCGTCGATTCACACACTTGCATATTAGTAGAGCCGATACGGTTGCATGTAGATCGAGTGAGCGAGCCATTAGGCATAGGCTGAGAGAGTCTCTTGCCTATATTACTTATATATACTAAGTAGTTGTCTAGTTGGACCCACTTATCGGCACATTTTCCTTTAAGTGAGAGTATGTTGGGGTAAAGGTGGCATGTGCCTTGCCTCGAGGACGTCCAGTGTCCAGCCGCCCACTGATTTCAGTGTGACAATCGTTGATCTTATTCTTTCTACATAAAAAATAAAGGGTATCACTCATTAAGAAGTAGGTACTCCACCCCCACACATAGTCTATCACTCTACACTCACCACAATGCATACACACCCACACCATAGAGCTTCCACATTGGCTTGTCAATGTAGGCTCAACATCCTATGAAACTCCTGCCATTTATGCACAATGTGTAGCCACATAACTATCATACATGAATCTCTGCACATAATTCATGTTTCTTTCAATTCTATCTAGCATTGGATCATTTCAGGTGCCCTATTTCCATCATGAAATCTTCTCACACCTATAGGGGGTATACCAAGCTCCTCATCAAGACAATGTTTTGACCCGTTAGAGCCACCATTTAGAACATTACGTCCTACAGTAACATCATGCATTTCCATGCCTTCATCAACCTTCTCTTTACCTTTCTTGGATACATTTGATGAGTTTGTAGGACTCACTTTTTCATGCAATCTTCCACCCATGGATTTACAGCAAGGTTGCTATCTTGTGACCCTTGTGATCCACTCAACACCTATTATTGTGCATCAAAATTACTAGTAATCACATGCTTGTTTAGGTTAGCTCCCATATGATCTATTATATCAACACATGAGCTTTCCATTTCATCAAACACTACACCCTTGCTCACCCTCACTTGATGTGTGACATGATTGTAGCATTTATCCTCCATTTACCCAGCATTTATAACCTTTCTACTCAATTGAATAGCCAATAAACACACCTTTTTCATCCTTTCAATTAAGTTTTTTCCTTAAATCATCTAACACATACACATTAGAAATACATCCAAACACTTTAAAATGTGAACATCATGGTGCTTCCTTAATGAGAGACTATGTAGTGATATTTATTTATGGTGCATTATTAATATTTATTTTATGGTTGACATGCTCAAAGTAATCTTGATTGTTGAATTGTCTCTCAATATGTAATGGATGATGTGGGATGCTCACAAACAACTCTATTTATAAACTCTCTCTCTCTCTCTCTCTCTCTCTCTCTCTCTCTCTCTCTCTCTCTCTCTCTCTCTCTCTCTATTCTTGTAAGTCTTTACAAACTTAAAAATAGGCTCACCTAAGCTCATTGAGGGACACATGTGGGGGGGAAGTAGCATTTGCATTTGTTTGGGGACATTCTCCTCTTCTCTCACTCTCTTTCTTGCATGCATGCATAGCACTTCAATCTCAAATGTGTGCATGCCGCATCTAATTTTTCTCTCCCTCTCTCCATTCATGTACTTTAACAGTTGCCACACAAACACTGTTTGCAAGGTATGCATGCTAGTTTCTTCTCCATATAAGGCAATTTTTTGGCATTTTCAAGATTGCTACACCCTTTGATTGTAGCACTTCTTGTAGTGTGTGTGTGTGTGTGTGTGTGTCTATGTGTGTGTGTGTGTTTCCTTGGAGGTGTTTTTTTAAGCATTCTATTGAGACTAGGCAAGAGTACACCCAAGTGGAATTTTGTGTACGCATTAGTGGAAAGATATATGCACTTTGGCAAAAAGACATCGTGCAGTTGAACAAGCCTTTATTGCTACTCAAAAGAAAAAGTGGTAACAACAATGTAGCCACTCCTCATGGTTCTTCTGCAAGGGGAAGGCACCTGTTCCTAATGCTTCTGTTGGCAGCACTTTGTCTGAAAATTCTAGTGAAAAGGGCAAAAAGAAGATGTGTTGCCATTATTGTGAAGCTAATGATCACTTGATCAAGCAGTGTCCAAAATTGAAGGCAAAAGAGGCTAAGAAGAAAAAGGATGGTTCCATCACAAGTGCAACAATTGTAGAATCTTCTGTAAAAGGAGATTGTGATGTTGATGTAGATGCAAAATGGGCTTTTAGTGCAGAGTGCACTTATGATAATTCTGTCCATGATGCATGTATGTCAGTTACTACAAATGCTCATGTGTGGTGCTTTTGTTAGGACACCGGCAAGGCCAGACAAGACAAGGGCAGGGCCGGGCTAGGCGGTGTGGAACGGGGAGTCCAACTAGGGCAAAGGGCCAGGGGCTTGCCTATTAAAAGGGTGGTTGGGTGGTGGACTCTCATACGCTAGTACCCCTTGTCTTACATTGGTATCAGAGCCATGGAGGGGAAAGCTGTGGAAGGGGGAAGGAGAGGAGTATGAGTTCTTGGATGCATGCTCTCGCTCTCTCTCTCTCTCTCTCTCTCTCTCTCTCTCTCTCGCTCTCTCTCTCTCTCTCATGAGTTCTTGGATGCATGCCTCTCTCCCTCTCTCAGCTCTCTCTCTCTCTCTCGTCTTGGGAAAAGGAGGCATGGAGCCTAAGGAGATATGCATGGATAAAATTTGGTGCTCGCCTTCTGTGTCGTGCATGAAAGCACAACGGGAAGTAGGGCTTGCATGGTAGGTGTTTGACAACGGATTCGACAAGGCGAGAACCGTCTCCTATACACACAATTGTAAGGGACTCGTCCTCCACCGTTTTGTGTGCAGAGAGGGTCGTTGGCTTTGCACTGGCATGCTGAGCAAGACCTGTTATTGGCTTGAGGATGCAGGAGCAACGTAGCAAGCAGGGTGAGTCTTGCTTACCCTGCGTAGACGGCCGCCATCGCTGTGAGTTTTTTTTTAATAATAATTTTACCCTAGTTTAGGTTATTTTACAAGAGTTTAGGGATGGTGTCCACAAGCAACTCTCCACAGTGACTCCAGCCTTGGGCTATGGTCCGCCATCCACTAACAAGAAACCGGCATGGCCGCTCATCCCGACAGACATTTCAAGAATTGAACTCGGGATCTCTTGCACCCTCAACAAGAATTGTCCTACCTGATAAAATAACCTACGAAAATGCAAGGGCTTAAGCATGGCCAACCTTGCAAGGACAGTCAAGGCAAATCATGCAAGGCATGAGTGGATGTAAACCAATGTCAAGGACTTGGATTACGATACAATCGATGCAAAATAAGGCTTTATGACATAGTATGGCATCAATGGCATGCTTTGCATGGCAGCAAGGACTCATTACATCGTAATCCGGCCAATGGTCACCAGGTGGAGAACATTCAAGCAAGTTGAGCAGCACGGCTTTCATTTCGGCAAGCAACCTACTGGCACGACGATATTCTACAACATGACACGATTGCTGCCAGTCGCAAACTCAAGTTGAAGGTATGTTTTGTTTATCAAATGCAGATACTTAGTATTTGTTGACATTTTATGTTTTTCATATGGAGTGCTCCTCGACATGGTCGAGGAACGACAAGCTCAATCAGACACACAGTAGTATATGGGTGCATCATCCATACAAGGGCATAAGATCAGATCGCGGCTCTGTATGTGGCTACTTATGACGATGCCAAACTCCGATTCACATGCACGGCTTGTGTCGCTAAAGCGGCTAGAATAATAATTTGCTTTGCATAGCAACAATAATTTCCAGGTAAAAGTGGAAACATGGAAAAACAAGAAAAACTGGAATCGAACGTAACCTGTTGCCTAGAAATTTCGAAGATAAACTCGTTTTGGAGGGGGAAAGCAAGGCTTTCAGGAGCACGGCTTCATGCATTGGATGCATCATCAATCTTAGGTGTTGTAACTTGCCAGGGAGTAGGAGTCAATGCAATCACCACACTTAGGGATGCTACGACTTTCAATGCCAAGGGCACTTGATAGTGTTTCAGAATAGATGCTATCCTATCAGTATTGGGGAATCTCAGGATTCTCAATACGCTACACGATTTGGCACGGTCAATTCTCCCTACTATTTTTGACAAGGTCGCTTCTTCTCTACTTGGACACATGTGTGTCAACAAGCATACCTGTTTGCTATGAGCATTTAGTATCCATTTTGTCTCATCTTACGCATAGACTTCTAGGAAGCAAGGCTTCACTCTAAGACATACAACATAGCACGTTTGGAATATGCTATCAACATACAAACTTGGGAATCTTTGCAACATGTCTAGCTGTTTTCTCACTAAAGATCGAATTAAACACAGCCAAGAAGGCATGTGAGGGACATCCGGCTCTCAAGTTATTCGCATATATGGCTATGAGCCAGATTAAACCTGCCACACGTTGGCGACAAGCTATGAGCTAAATTCGAGAGCACTACCAGACACCTGGAACATGTGGGCAACAAGGTTAGTCAACTTCAAGTTATGTTTGTTTTTGTCTATGTTTTACTTTTCATTTTGGAAAATCTCTCTCTATTGTGTAAAGCAAAGTGCTTGGGCAGACTCCACAAGAAGCCGTTGTACAAAGCAAAGTGCTTTGTCAAACTTCATGTGAAGCACGACTTCTCTTATGTGCCAATGTATTATCCATTGAGTACTTCAAATCATTGATAATGGCACACATCTTTGACACTATGTGGATATAAGCTCACAGTTTACGCAATGGTGCACTGTGATGTATCCATGTCAGCGTAATCATGCACAACACGTATCCCAACGGCTCACATAGATAAGACTGTCATTGAAGCCAAGGGCTTACTATTCTATTTTTTGCACGGAGTACTAGTCCGCTGGACGTATGATACTCCATCAATGTATATGCTTCCGCTATAACACTAAATACTCTGTCAAGGACAAGGTAAGTAACTGCTATCCTAAAATATTTTTTATGTGACTTATGGTACCTCGCTCTATGAGGGCATGGTCTAAGTACATAGTTGTACGCTTATAAGATAAGCTACGACACATACGTGGTCTGCACGGGATTATATACATGGGGCATACACCACATTCACTTAAGGAAAGTTCCTTAGCCCAACATTTTCTCTCTCTTTCTTATTTCTCTCCATGAATAATGAAAACTTTCTACGCATTTTTTGAGACATGTTTTGTTTGGGAGTCAGCATGAGCCAAGGTGCTCTAACTCTCAGCTAGAAATTGGGCAAGATGCCCTCTACATTAGTCTCATCGTCTCATCGTTTCCTTGAGTGAACACTAATTGCCATAAAGGCTATGCACCACACATGCTGACTAGGAGTCATTGTCAGATTTTGGGTAGGACCCAACTATTGGCATTCCTTGGGTGATTGTTCTTAGGATCGAACAGATTTGCCCAGTGGAGTACACATCGAACATATCAACGTTAATGAACGAGCAAGAGTTTTGTCATTTTGGAGGATTAGGGTGTCATTTTTGCACTATATGTTTCTAGTGCGATGCTCAAGTTGAGTTTTTGATACTCTTGCACTTACATCAACTGATCTATACCATGGAGTCTAGAGGCAGCAAACAGTTGAGACAACATGGCTGTTGATACGAGTTAGGCATCTTACTTGTGTGGATTTCTCGCTCTCTCTATAGCACTATGAGTGTCTATGACATCACAGTTTTGGGGTACGACCCAGCGGGTGCTTACTAAATCACCCCATACGCATTGAGGATCACAATTTGATCTTTTATACTTTCAAGGAAAGAATTCAACAATCTACCACGCGGTAGCGGACAAATTCAACTTTTTAAGTTGATTCTCATCATTTTGTACACGGTTAACTACGTTGGTTACCGTTACCTGCTAGTTGCACCCAAGGTTCCCAGTGTAATGGTGTTTGGTTTTTTAGTGAGGGGACGTGCTCCTCTCCCTTTGAATACGGGCAAGTGAACATTACGTTCAAATCTCCAGGTACGCATCTATTGATTTGATGTTATTCCATTTTTAGTATAATTTTCTTGGTTTTTCAAGACGTATAAGTACGCTTGAGTGTTACAGAGCCATGCCACGGGCATGTCGGCACAAAGTATTTTGGGCCAAGTGTCCAATCTACCTTTCTGCCTTATGCTGTTATGAATCCACTTGTAGGATTTGATTTAGCACATGTTGTCACAGGGGATACAACATGGTCTAGGAACTCAAGGAGTTCGGTTTAGCCAGTGTGGAGCAATGAATGAGGGTCCCTCTCACTCTTGTCGCAGAGTGTTTAGAGTTACCTCCACAAACAAGTACATCTTGTACTTGTAGGATGTTCTTTTTTCAGACATCCTTAGTTGAGATATATTCCACATGTGGCGAATATGAGTCTCTGGGACTGACACTGGCGCACCCTATTTCAAATATGTGTCACGACAAAGTCCCTAAGTGCTGGTCAAATCTATTTTCTAGACCATTTTTAGCACGACATATCAAAAGTAATTTCAGTGGCCAAAAATTGTCGGATACTTACAATGACTTGTTCAGCTACAAGTATTGCTAAACAACATTACAGATGGTTGTTTATACATATAGCAAGGCTATAAGTTGTTATGAAAAATTTTCATTGTCTGTACCTAGAAGTGATCAATGTTTCACCTTCTATTGTGATTCAGACGTTTCAGCAAGGCTTGCAAAAGATTGCAACTAAAAGTATTTAGTTTCTTTTTAGAACTATTTACATTCATTTTTAATGCGCGCTAGGCGCATCACATTTGCCATAAGTATTGGCAAGGATCATTATGGATATACAGGTTCGGGTTTGTTTTTGCTAAATGCATGCACACTAGGTGTTATGGGCCCTAGTGTTTAGCAAATGCTGATTTGGAACGGCATGGCATATTCCTCAAGTTGTTGCTTATGAAGCATTTTGCACTCTAAGTGCAGTATCTCTATGAGATTACTTTTTAGGTCTACCAATCATCAATAGAGGTTATGGCTCGGTTTGGATGCTTGTAGATTTTTCAAGTTAACCGCGAGGGTTATTCATTCCATTGTTGATTCTTCAGCAATGTGGTATGATATTGTTATCCCGTTTACCAGCCATCTGGCAAGTCTGGCTGTAAAACCGTGGGGAAAACACACCTCAGTACTGTCACTTATCCAAGGGGATATGCAGATTACAAAGTGTAATCTTGTGCTAAAGTATATGCAAGTGCGTACATTAGTACCAAGCAATACAATTAATAAGCATTTATTGCTCTTCTTTGAGTTTACTTACTATCAGTTAATGCATGTTGTGACTAGGTAGTCTCTTCATGTATAAGTCAGGTTCTCAACCTTGAAACTCGTTAGGGAGGGGTTGTTTACTGATGAAATTTGAGAACAGGTCAAGGACTTACACTTGGTTGATGAGTTAGGTCAGCAAGTTACCTTCACAGAAAGTGAAAAGCGGTACTCTTTCGGGTACATCTTTGTCGTGATAACTCGTTTAGCATGCTCATGTGCGTTCTAAATAGAGTCTACACACTAGATGGTTACAAATGGACAACAATGTGGAAAATCAAGATGTTACTCTTGGTTTCATTGAACCTCCTGCGGAACCGTGTTCCGGTCAACCAAACAGCTGGATCCATGAAGGATGCCACTTGAGAGAACATTAGTGTTCTTAAGTAGAACCTTCCTGCTTTTGTTTTCGAGGACGAAAACTCTTCTTAAGGGGGGAGTAATGTTAGGACACCGGCAAGGCCAGACAAGACAAGGGCAGGGCCAGGCTAGGCGGTGTGGAACGGGGAGTCCAACTAGGGCAAAGGGCTAGGGGCTTGCCTATTAAAAGGGTGGTTGGGTGGTGGACTCTCATACGCTAGTATCCCTTTTCTTACAGCTTTGATAGTGGTGCTACAAAGCCCATTACCTCTCATCGTGACTTGTTTACCTCTCTTGAGGATGTCCCTCATGAGAACACAATCACTTGTGCAAACAATGCCTCCTATCTGGTCAAGGGGGTTGGAAAGATTGTGCTAATTGCTGCGAATGGCAGTTCTTTCACACTTGTTGATGCACTTTATGTACCTGTATTCAAAACGAACCTTTTGTCTGTATCTGCACTTGCTAGACTTGGTCTTGTTGTGAAATTTGTGGATGACACATGTACAATTCATGATCTCAATTTTGGTGATGAGATTGTTACATCTCGCATTTTATGCCGTGGCCTATATAAGCTCACTTTGTATGACAAGTGTGGGCATAATTTTGCAAATGCAGTTGTGGATTCAAAGGCTGTTTCAGATGCAAAAGTTTGGCATGCACGTTTTGGACATATGAATTTTGCCATTTGCAAAAATTTGATATGGTTGCTTCTTTGCTGTCTCTTGAAGCACCTGCGAAGCATGTTTGTGAAGGCCGTATTTTGGGTGAGATGCAGCGTTCAAAGTTTCTAAAGGATGGTTCAAATAGGGATACATGCAGGTTGCAGCTTGTGCATAGTGATGTTTGTGGGTCCATGCAAACTCCGTCCTTGGGCAATTACCTTTACTTCATGACTTTCAATGATGATTACTTGAGGCATGCATGGGTGTATCCGCTTAAAGTAAAGTATGAAGTGTAAATGTGCTTCAAGCAATTTTTGGCTGTGGTTGAAAATGTCTCTAAATATACTATGGGCACCCTCCATTCCAATCGAGGGGAGGAGTATATCTCTCATGAATTTAATGCATTTTGGGATGGTCCTGGGATAAAACACCAATGTACAGTGCCGTATAAACTTCAACAAAATTGTATTGATAAAAGAAAAAACAGGTTGCTTATGGAAATGGCATAGTGTATGGTCAAGAGTCAAGCTTTGCCACATTCATTTTGTCTTGAGGCCATCGTGTGTGCTACTTATGTGCTTAATAGGTGTCCTATAGAAGCTTTGCAGTATATGACTCCTTATGAAGCATGGCATGTTAGGAAGCCATCTATTGATCACATACACGTTTTTGGTTGTTTAGCTTATGCTTTGGTGCCACAATTGCAAAAAAAAGAAGAAGATGATAAGGTTGTTAAATGTATTTTTGTTGGTTACAATATTGAAAGCAAAGGTTCTAGGTTGTACCATCCACAAAAAAAAATGTATCTTGGTTTCATGAGATGTTGTGTTTGTGGAAGATTCTTTTCAACCCTTGTTGTCATGTATTAGAGACAATAGTGTAATCTCACATGACATTTATGACAATTCTTTGCCTCTTTTCACTGGTGGAAACTTGAATGTAAATTCCAATCAAGAAAATGTACAGCATATGGGGGTTTTACAAAATGCTACGGATCAACCTATTATTGCGGATGCAGATGTACATGATGTACTTTATGTGGAAAGGGTTGAGAATGAGGAGGCTAGAGGTATGCCAAAATGGATGGTGCATACTTTGCGTGATAGTAAATTGGATGCACCTTTGTCTAGTCGTACTTGCTCAAGTTCTTGCCATGCATCTGTAGCCTCGTGGTTTTTTCATAAAAGAAGAAGAAGATAAAGTGTGCAAATGTAAGAAATCTTTGTATGGGTTGAAGCAGTCTCCTCGTGCTTGGTATAAGAAATCTGACACTCATTTGGTTAAACGAGGATTTTGTATCAATCCAACAGAAAGCACTTTGTATGTAAAGTGTGAGGGTGATGTATTTCTGATCGTTGTTCTCTGTGTGGATGATTTGCTGATCACTGGACCAAACGAGACCTTTTGCTGAATTTAAGGCTGATTTGAATTCTACCTTCAAGATGAAAGACTTGGGGCTGTTGCATCATTACTTGGGCATAGAGTTTAAGCAGTGTGATGGTGGTATTTCCTTGTGCCAAACGAGCTACATAGAAACATTGCTATGTAAGTTTGGACTTGAGGACTGCAAACCTATTGCTACTCCCATGTGAGCAGGTTTGAAATTGAGTTTTCATGATGTTGGTGATCCTGCTCATGTAACTCTTTATCAAAATGTTGTTGAATCCCTTATTTATGTATGCAATACAAGGCCAAATATTCAATTTTTAGTCTCACATATTCGTAGATTTATGCATAGCCCAGGGTCTAAGCATCGGATGCTGTCAAGAGGATCTTTTGCTACTTGAGTGACACTTTACATCTTGGGTTGTTTTATCCCAACGGGGGATCATTGCCGCTAGATTTACAATCTTTTTTGGACTCAGATTGGGCTCATTTTTATGACACGTGAGTGTCCATGAGTGGGTTTTGTTTCATGCTCGACAACTCTTGCATATCATGGTTGAGCAAGAAGCAACCTACTATGGCCACTTCCAATTGTGAGGCTGAGTACATGATAGTCTTCATAGCATGATTGTGTGTGTATGGCTGAGATGCCTTATGGCTGATTTGGGTGTTGGATAGGACATTGCCAATGTCATCTACACTAACATTCAAAGCACATTGGTAGTTGTAAGGAGCCTAGTTTTTCATGCTTGCACAAAGCACATTGAGGTGCATTACCACTCTGTCAGAGAGACTCTTAACATGAGAGATCAACTTGGCTTATGTGCCAACACAAGACAATTTTGTAGATCTTTTCACAAAGGCATTGTCTCATGAGAAGTTCAAAGCTTTCCTCAAAGCTTTGGGTTTACTTCCCTTTGTGGACTAATCATGTCCTCCTGGCATGGCACTTCCCTATACTCTATGTGCCAGCTCTTGTTCACTGCATCACTCCCAGGGGAGATTTGTTACCATACATATGTGGTAGTGATGTGTGTGAACGCACTTAGGACTGCCATGGCATTTTTTTCCTCACTAGGAGGGGTTTTATCCTGTGCATTTTATATATGCCCATCATTCTAGGGCTAACTTGTCTTTCATAAGCAATATACTCTCTGTTGTGTGCCTTGAGCTTCTTCATCTTCTCCAAGCTATGTGTGTTTCCGTGCAACCCTATTTCCAACATCGATATTCGTTTTTTTATAATTCATGTTCTTAGAAAATATGACGTAGCTAAATAGCTATTTGAGTAGATTACTTAATGGAGAGAGATAGATTTCACACACAAGAGATTATAGAGTAGAGAGAGAGACAGAGAGAGAGAGAGAGAGAGAGAGAGAGAGAGAGAGAGAGAGAGAGAGAGAGAGAGAGAGAGAGAGAGAGAGAGAGTACACACGATATACGTGGTTCACCCAATGTGGGCTACGTCTATGGAAAAGCAGCCACTCAATGGCTTTAGTACTTCAAAACAAGAAGTAGTTTACAAAGGGATTATACCCTTAATGGAGCTCCCGCTTTGCTTCACTCTCACCACCTCACACTCACCTTGTTGCATCAACTTCACAATATGAAATGTGTGTGGAAATGTCCTCCTTTTATAGGCCAAAAGGGCTGCCCTCTCTCATGAGAGGCAGCCATGTGTAGCCGCCCTTGTGTAGATAAGTCCAAATCGGACCCTTCAATCCGCCCATGTGTGGCCGCCCTTGAGAAGACAAGTCCGCTTTTGAATTCGGCCACCGGCCATTGAATTCGGCCACCAGCCATCGGCCATTGACTTCCGACCACCGGCCACCGGCCAACCGACTATCGGCCCCACTGGCCAACCAACCGGTTGTTTTCCGACCACTTTCCGGCCGCCGTCCGGCCATAATATTCCGGCGAGGGGAAAAAAAGTCTCGTAAAGTTGCCCCTAATTTTTGGCCGTGAAAATTTTGGTTTTTGGCTAGTGATTTTCCTTCACACACGATGGCTTCTCCTCATAGTGGGGGCCTTACAAATGTGCGCTTTTACCACAGAAAATTACAAGGGTCAATGAGGCTCCATACTTTGTTGGGGTATAAAGCCCAATGTGGTTGCCCAGGTAAGTGGGCGGGCCGCCAGGTATGTACACATATTCTTTTGTTAAAACCTAATAAGAACTCACTATGCTCTACACATTACAGTAGAGCGAGTTCACCATATCGTCGTGCTCTTCTTCTCGCACTCTCTCTCGCGTCGCACTTCCGCTCGTACTCCTTCAACTGGTATCAGAGCTCAGATCAAGGCTCGCGGCAGCACTGCAGGAGGTAGAGTCACTAGTTGAGATTGGAGTGAAATTCGACAGGCGAAGACACGGCCCCAAATCTCGTGGGAGAGCCCGAAGGCCATGGTGTTGTCAGAATTTCATTATGAGGTCATCTCGGCCACCGTTCGGCTTCGACAAAGGTCTGCGTAGGCCATTTTCAACTACGTGGTCTCGACGGGTGCAGATCCGACTCTGCAAATTTGGGGTTTTCGGCCTACGATTGCAGGTGCTGAGGATATCGACACTCCCAGAGTGTTGATTTGTGGTTGTCTACACATCGAAGGACGGCTCACAGTTCTTAGAGACGTGTCACATACGACACGGGCACATCTACACACAAACTGTAGGCGACGTCCACTAGTTCATCAGGTAGCTTGTGTTTGCTGCTTGATATTCCAGATTTCATCCTGACATTGCAGGTACTTCTACATGGGATGTATTGTAAGAGATGATGTATGTCTGTTGAGGGTTTGCTGGCTGTGAGTCATGCAGCAAACAACCGCCGCAGCGGTTACAACATACAGTGGGAAATTTGTGGATGTATGACTTTGTGGGAAGTCTATGTACTGTCAGATTTACTGCAGACTTTGTTGAGGGTCGAGTGAGGTTTTATTGAGCTGGGGGATTCTCGAATGTTGAGATCCTTTCGGTGATACAGGTCTTGGAACGATCCCTCGAGCACCCTTAGATAGGCAGCTAGGATGTATTGACTGTGAGTTAGACAGTTGGGATTGCATCTTTGCTTTACTACCATTGAGGCATTGTCGCAGTCTATGCTTACAGGACAGTGACAGAACAGTCAGAGACAGTACAGGTGCAGGACAGGTTTACCCATAGCTTACAGTGTCAGAGAGACAATGTTTTTTGAGCTGTTTTTTGGTCTGTTTTTGAGTACACCAAAGCCATTTTACAAAGGAGACTCTGCCGAAATTTATGCAGAATTTGAAGCTTTCTTGGTTCATTTGATAGGTTGATATTGGTTCAGAGGTCAGTTTACAGGGGAAACTCTGCCGAATTTTTTCCAGGAAAGTAAACCACTGTGAAGCGTAGCTATGGCTGGATCACAGGACACTGCTCCTTACAATATCAAGAAGCTGGATGGAACCAATTTCCCATTGTGGAAGAAGCAGATAAAACCTATAAAGCTCAAGGGGATAAAACCAGAAGATATGGACGAAGATGAATGGAACGAAATGGATGAATTGGCACTTTCTACCATTATGCCGACTTTGGGAGAAAGCGTTTACTTCAATGTAGCAGACGAGATGTCGGCTTATCAAGCATGGTTAAAGCTGAGTGATCTTTATGAGAAGCAGGGTGCAACTTCACATGTATACTGGCTTAAGAAGCTTGTTGACTTGAAGATGAAAGAAGGGACACCTATGTCCAATCATCTGAATGAATTCAACACAATCTATAGTCAGTTGTCAGCTCAAGGTGTCAAGTTTGATGAACCTGTTAGAGATATGTTCCTGGTGATCACATTGCCGGAAAGTTGGGACACTTTTCGCACAGCTTTGAGTAATTATGCACCTCCAAATGGTTTGAACATAACAGGTGTAGAAGGAAGTCTGCTTACTGAAGAAACCAATAGAAAGACAATGGACAAAGGCAAAGAAACAACCTTAGTTGTCAGGGGAAGGACCAAAGAAAAGTACAAAGGTGGAAAGAGGAATCAGTCTCGTAGCAAGTCCCGCAGTGCTTAAGGCAAGAGTGACATAGAATGCTACCATTGTGGCAAGAAGGGTCACATGAAAAGAGACTGCAGAGAATGGAAAGCAGAAAAAGGCAAAGAGAAAGCTGAAGACCATGGTGAGAAGAACAAGTCCTCAGTGAAGATTCAAGAAATAAATGTGACAAACATTGTTGCAGAGGATGACAGTCTAGTGTCAGGAGACATCTACTTCTTGAAGAATACAATGGACTCAGCTCTTCTTACAGCATCTGATGGAAATGCACTGAGTGACTGGATTATAGACTCAGGGGCATCACTTCATGTGTCTCCAAACAAGGAGTGGTTTACCTCTTATGTGACCACTAAAGATCATGTTCGGCTAGGCAATGGGCAGACATGTAGGATCTTAGGTGTTGCAGATGTTCAATTGAAGTTTTAGAATGGCTCTTCTTTCACGCTGAAGAATGTGAGACATGTTCCAGCAATTACAAAGAGCTTGATCAGCACAGGTTTACTTGATGATGCTGGCTACGTCACCACTTTTGGACAGAACATGTGGAAGATATCCAAGGGTTCTATGACAGTAGCACATGGAGTAAAGTCTGGAGGACTTTACATGATTTATGTATCAAATGTCTCTAAAAATGTAATCAATGTAACCGAGCAGCCGAACGTTTCTTTGTGGCATAGCCGGTTAGGACATATGTCCAAGAAGGGAATGGAAATCTTGTCTCATTCTGGTTATTTGCCTGGCTTTTCATTTAATGATTTTGAATTCTGTGAACATTGTCTGTATGGTAAGCAAACACAGCAGCCACATAAGCATAGAAGCAGTAGAAGAGATACACAGTTGGCACTTGTTCATAGTGATTTGTGTGGACCTATGCCTAACCTATCTCTAGGGGGAGCTTCTTACTTTATGACATTTATAGATGATTACTCGAGGAAAGTATGGGTTTACATTCTCAAGCACAAGGATGAAGCGTTTAGTGCTTTCAAAACGTTTGTGACACTTGTGGAGAATCAGAGTGGCAAGAAGCTAAAATGCTTACGCACTGACAATGATGGAGAGTATGTTTCAAAGGCCTTTCAGGACTTTTGTGAGTCAAAAGGTATAAAATGTACACTTACTGCTCCTTACAATCCTCCTCAAAATGGTGTTGCTGAGAGGATGAATAGGACCATACAAGAGAAGTTCAGAAGTATGTTGTCTAATGCATAGCTGCCTAATGGGTTTTGGGATGAAGCTGTATCAACAGCTGTTCATCTTGTAAATAGATCTCCTAGCAAGGTTTTGCAGAAGGATTCAGTGCCAGAGATGGTATGGTCAGGCAAAATGCCCTCATACAAGCATCTCAGAGTCTTTGGCTGTGAGGCATATACTCACCTTCCAAAGGAATTTAGGAACAAACTTGAGCCAAAGAGTAGAAAGTGCATCTTTCTAGGCTATGGTAATTCTGGTGAGATGGGGTACAGACTTTGGGATCCCGAATCCAGAAAGGTTGTCCGCAGCAATGATGTTCACTTTAATGAATCCAAATATCATTCTAAACCAGAGAGGGTTGAGGAGATTAGAAGAGTTGTCTTCCAAGAAGATGGACCTGCACGTGCAAGACAAAATGTCAGGGCTCAAGAGGAGCAAGGACAGGATAGAATGGAACCACAGGTTGTGGCTGAGCCTGAGCCACCTATTGTGCGTGGATCTGGACGTGTCACGCGACCTCCTGATAGGTTTGTTCCATCTATGAACTATGTCATGTTGACTGATTGCAATGAGCCTTCATGTTACAAGGAAGCAGTGCAAATGAAGGACTCCGGGAATTGGCAATTGGCCATGCAGTCAGAGATGACAGCTCTGCATAAAAACCAGACATGGAAGCTAGTTAAATTACCACGGGGCAAAAAGGCTCTACCCTGTAAATGGGTTTACACATATAAGATCACCGCTCATGATAGTCAGCCAAAGTACAAAGCAAGGCTTGTTGCCAAGGGCTTTAAGCAAGAACAAGGCATTGACTTTGATGAAGTCTTCTCTCCGGTGGTCAAAATGACTACATTGAGATGATTTCTTGCATTGGTTGCCATATTAGATTTGGTGTTGCACCAAATGGATGTCAAGACAGCTTTCTTGCATGGTGATTTAGATGTGGAAATTTACATGCAGTAGCTAGAAGGGTTTGTTGAGAAAGGCAAGGAAGATTGGGTATGCCAGTTGTTAAAGAGTCTTTATGGCTTAAAACAATCACCGAGGGCTTGGTACCATAAATTCCACAAGTTTATGCTTTCTCAAGGCTACAAACGTAGTGAGTTCGATCACTGTCTATATACAAAGAAGGCTAAGAATGGCAGTTGGCTGATCCTTATTTTGTATGTGGATGACATGTTGATTGCTGGCAAGCACTTGGAAGAAATTTCAGCTTTGAAGTCAAAGATGGCAAAATCGTTTGACATGAAAGACATGGGTGAGGCAAGTCATATACTTGGTATGCGCATTGAGAGAGACAGATCAAAGAAGTTGATTTGGTTATCTCAAACAGAGTATATTGACAAGGTTTTGCAACGTTTCAATATGGAGGAGGGAAAGGCACTGAGTGTTCCATTGCCACCATATGTGAAACTTAGCAAACAAGATTGTCCTGTGTCTGAGGAAGAACAGGCTGAAATGGATAAGATTCCATATGCGTCTGCAGTGGGTAGTTTGATGTATGCAATGATTGCTACTCGCCCAAACATTGCATTTGCAGTGGGAGTAGTAAGTCGATACATGTCAAACCCAGGCAAGAAACATTGGGAGGCAATGAAAGGAATATTGAGATACCTGAAAGCTACAAAGAGTATGCGTATATGCTATGGGAGTCAGGAGCTAAGTGTAAAGGGTTTTACAGACTCAGATTATGCAGGTGACTTAGACAACCGAAGGTCTACGTCAGGGTATGTCTTTACATTGGCTGGTGGAGCAGTATCATGGCGTTCTAGATTACAAGATTGTGTTACTCAGTCTACTACAGAGGCTGAATATGTTGCAGCATTAGAGGCATGCAAAGAATCAATTTGGCTTAATCGACTAGTAACAGATTTGGGAATCAAAGAAGAGATGCCTGTGTTATATTGTGATAGTCAAAGTGCTATACAATCGGCTCGCAATCCAGTTTATCACTCAAAGACAAAGCATGTGGATGTGAAGTATCATTTCATCAGGGAAATGCTCGAGGATACGCAACTTCAGCTTGTCAAAGTTCACACCACAGAAAATCCTGCTGATCTACTTACAAAAGGACTTCCCTCAGAGAGCTTTGCGCATTTTCGCAAGCAGTTAGGTGTAGGGTAGTACATCACTTCTCTACATCTCTTGTATATTAGCTTGTATAGTAGCTTCTCTCACACTTAAAGTACCACATTGGACTTTAAGTGGGAGGTTGTTGGGGTATAAAGCACAATGTGGTTGCCCAGGTAAGTGGGCGGGCCGCCAGGTATGTACACATATTCTTTTGTAAAAACCTAATAAGAACTCACTATGCTCTACACATTACAGTAGAGCGAGTTTACCATATCGTCGTGCTCTTCTTCTCGCACTCTCTCTCGCATCACACTTCCGCTCGTACTCCTTCATACTTAACAATCTCCCACTTGGAGACTGATCTCCAAACCAAACCTGTGAGACTGCTTTCCATCCTGGCTTCTTATCCTTGAATGCCGATTGAAGATGAGCAAAAGCTCAACTTCTCCTTGTTGACCACCTTTGTAAACATGTCTGCAGGATTTTCACTTGTATGCACCTTTCCTAGCTTTAGCTGTCCCTCTTCCAAAAGAGTGCGTATGAAGTGATATCTCACCTCAATGTGCTTTGTCCTTGAATGAAAGGCTGAGTTCTTTGCAAGATGGATAGCGCTTTGGCTATCACTGGACAAGACACAATTTTCTTGTTTGAATCCAAGCTCTTCTAAGAATCTGTGAAGCCACATAATTTCTTTGCTTGCCTCCGTCATTGCTACATACTCTACTTCTGTGGTAGAAAGTGAAACCACTTTCTGCAGCTTTGAAGCCCAGCTTACTGATGTGCCTCCAACCGTGAACACATAGCCAGTAGTGCTCCTTCGAGTATATTTGTCACCTGCCATATCTTCATCAGCATACCCTTCTAGAAAAATATTAGTTCCTCCAAAATACAAAGCATTTGTTGTTTTCCCTTTTAGATACCTAAGTATCCACTTCACAGCTTGCCAATGCTCTTTACCTGGGTTGTCCATGAACCTACTCACAACTCCCACTACATGTGCAATGTCTGGCCTTGTCTAGACCATAGCATACATTAGAGAACCTACCGCTGCAGCATATGGAACTTTAGACATATAGGCTATCTCCTCTTGTGTCTTTGGACATATATCCTTTGTTAGTTTAAAGTGACCAGCCAAAGGTGTAGAAATTGGTTTTGCATTTTGCATTGCAAACCTTTCTAGTACCTTCTTGATGTAATCTTCTTGAGATAGCATTATTGTCTTCTTCGTCCTGTCCCTTGATATTTTCATACCAAGTATCCTCTTTGCAGCACCTAAATCTTTCATTGAAAAAGATTTAGACAGCTCCTCTTTTAGGTCTTTGATGTCCTGCATGTTAGCACTTGCAATCAACATGTCATCAACATACAACATTAGGATGATGAATTTCCCATCTCCCAAATTCTTCGTGTAGACGCAGTGATCCGAGTTGCATCTTGTGAATCCATGATCCAACATCCATCGATCAAACTTCAAGTACCATTGTCTTGATGCTTGCTTTAAACCATACAAGCTCTTCTTTAATCTGCAAACCATTTTCTCCTTACCTTTTACTTCATACCCCTTTGGTTGAAGCATGTATATTTCCTCCTCTAAGTCACCGTGAGGGAATGCCGTATTTACATCCATTTGCTCGAGATTTAGATCATGAGCAGCCACAAGGCTTAAGACAATCCTAATTGAGTTCATTTTTACAACAGGAGAAAATATTTCATTGAAGTCAATACCTTTCTTTTGAGAAAAACCTTTTACCACAAGCCAAGACTTGTACCTTTTCTTCCCACCTTCTTCTTCCTTCACCTTGTACACCCATTTGTTTTGAAGTGCCCACTTACCTTTAGGCAACTCAACCAAATCCCATGTTTGGTTGCGATGTAGTGAGTCCATCTCCAGTTGCATGCTCTTCGTCCATTCTTCTTTGGATTCATGTTGCATAGCTTCTTCGTATGATTCTGGCTCTCCAGAATCTGAGATCAAGAGATGGTTGAAGGAAGGCACAAACCTTTCTGGAGGTCTACTAGCTCTTGTAGATCTTCGGGGAATAGGTTGAGGCTCCTCATTTGGTTGACGTTGTTGCACATTGTCACCGTTTGCAGTCCTTGAGTCTTCACCGTCCTCAAGCTCCATGTACTCATCACCTGTTTTGTTTGTTTTCTTTCCAAGTAATCTTTGTACATATTTTGTTCGTTAAAAATTACATCCCTACTCCTTAAGATTTTACCACCTTCAGGATTCCATAGGCGATACCCAAAGTCACCTTCTCCATAGCCAATGAAGAAACACTTTTTGGACTTTGCATCTAGCTTTGATCTTAGGCTTCTATCTATGTGCATGAAAGCCTCACACCCAAACACTTTGAGAAATGCATAATTCACCAGTTTACATGTCCATGCCTCTTCTGGAACTCCCCCATCCAATGCAGTTGAGGGTGACCGATTGATTAAGTACACAGACGTACTTACACAGACGTAAGTACACAGACGTCCTTACAGCTTCCGCCCAAAGCTCAAGCGGTAGGCCTGCATGTAGCCACATGCTTCGTGCTTGCTCCATGATTTTCCTGTTCATCCTTTTTGAAATACCATTTTGTTGAGGTGTCCTTGGGGTTGTCCTTTGTCTCTGAATGCCATTGCTAGCACAAAAGCTTTCAAAAGCTTGGCTGCAATATTCACCTCCATTGTCGGATCTGAGGCATTTAACCTTGGTACCTGTTTCATTCTCCACAAAAACTTTCCACCTTTGAAATATGGAAAATACATCGAATTTATTCTTCATGACATAAACCCATGTTTTTCTAGTCGCATCGTCTATGAATGTTACATAGTACAATGAGCCACCAAGTGATGGTGTACTTGCAGGACCCCAAACATCAAAATGAACCAACTCAAGTTTTTTATTTTTTCTTTCATTTCCTGAATTTTGAAATTTTACCCTCTTTTGTTTACCATAAACACAATCTTCACAGAAGTGTAAGTCCACTTCTTTCAAACCTGGTAGAAGCTTCTTTGTTTGAAGGATTTGCATTCCTTTGGCACTCATATACCCAAGCCGATAGTGCCACACCGCACTATCAACTTTTGTAGTTGCTGCACAAGCTGAAGGTGTTGGGGTATAAAGCCCAATGTGGTCGCCCAGGTAAGTGGGCGGGCCGCCAGGTATGTACACATATTCTTTTGTTAAAACCTAATAAGAACTCACTATGCTCTACACATTACAGTAGAGCGAGTTCACCATATCGTCGCGCTCTCCTTCTCGCACTCTCTCTCGCGTCGCACTTCCGCTCGTACTCCTTCAACTGGTATCAGAGCTCAGATCAAGGCTCGGGGTAGCACTGCAGGAGGTAGAGTCACTAGTTGAGATTGGAGTGAAATTCGACAGGCGAAGACACGGCCCCAAATCTCGTGGGAGAGCCCGAAGGCCATGGTGTTGTCAGAATTTCATTCTGAGGTCATCTCGGCCACCGTTCGGCTTCGACAAAGGTCTGCGTAGGCCATTTTCAACTACGTGGTCTCGACGGGTGCAGATCCGACTCTGCAAATTTGGGGTTTTCGGCCTACGACTGCAGGTGCTGAGGATATCGACACTCCCAGAGTGTTGATTTGTGGTTGTCTACACATCGAAGGACGGCTCACAGTTCTTGGAGACGTGTCACATACGACACGGGCACATCTACACACAAACTGTAGGCGACATCCACTAGTTCATCATGTAGCTTGTGTTTGCTGCTTGATATTCTAGATTTCATCCTGACATTGCAGGTACTTCCACATGGGATGTATTGTAAGAGATGATGTATGTCTGTTGAGGGTTTGCTGGCTGTGAGTCACGCAGCGCAGCGGTTACAACATACAGTGGGAAATTTGTGGATGTATGACTTTGTGGGAAGTCTATGTACTGTCAGATATACTGCAGACTTTGTTGAGGGTCGAGTGAGGTTTTATTGAGCTGGGGGATTCTCGAATGTTGAGATCCTTTCGGTGATACAGGTCTTGGAACGATCCCTCGAGCACCCTTAGATAGGCAGCTAGGATGTATTGACTGTGAGTTAGACAGTTGGGATTGCATCTTTGCTTAACTACCATTGAGGCATTGTCGCAGTCTATGCTTACAGGACAGTGACAGAATAGTCAGAGACAGTACAGGTGCAGGACAGGTTTACCCATAGCTTACAGTGTCAGAGAGACAATGTTTTTTGAGCTGTTTTTTGGTCTGTTTTTGAGTACACCAAAGCCATTTTACAAAGGAGACTCTGCCAAAATTTATGCAGAATTTGAAGCTTTCTTGGTTCATTTGATAGGTTGATATTGGTTCAGAGGTCAGTTTACAGGGGAAACTCTGCCGAATTTTTTCCAGGAAAGTAAACCACTGTGAAGCGTAGCTATGGCTGGATCACAGGACACTGCTCCTTACAATATCAAGAAGCTGGATGGAACCAATTTCCCATTGTGGAAGAAGAAGATAAAACCTATAAAGCTCAAGGGGATAAAACCAGAAGATATGGACGAAGATGAATGGAACGAAATGGATGAATTGGCACTTTCTACCATTATGCCGACTTTGGGAGAAAGCGTTTACTTCAATGTAGCAGACGAGATGTCGGCTTATCAAGCATGGTTAAAGCTGAGTGATCTTTATGAGAAGCAGGGTGCAACTTCACATGTATACTGGCTTAAGAAGCTTGTTGACTTGAAGATGAAAGAAGGGACACCTATGTCCAATCATCTGAATGAATTCAACACAATCTATACTCAGTTGTCAGCTCAAGGTGTCAAGTTTGATGAACCTGTTAGAGATATGTTCCTGTTGATCACATTGCCGAAAAGTTGGGACACTTTTCGCACAGCTTTGAGTAATTCTGCACCTCCAAATGGTTTGAACATAGCAGGTGTAGAAGGAAGTCTGCTTACTGAAGAAACCAATAGAAAGACAATGGACAAAGGCAAAGGAACAGCCTTAGTTGTCAGGGGAAGGACCAAAGAAAAGTACAAAGGTGGAAAGAGGAATCAGTCTCGTAGCAAGTCCCGCAGTGCTTAAGGCAAGAGTGACATAGAATGCTACCATTGTGGCAAGAAGGGTCACATGAAAAGAGACTGCAGAGAATGGAAAGCAGAAAAAGGCAAAGAGAAAGCTAAAGACCATGGTGAGAAGAACAAGTCCTCAGTGAAGATTCAAGAAATAAATGTGACAAACACTGTTGCAGAGGATGACAGTTTAGTGTCAGGAGACATCTACTTCTTGAAGAATACAATGGACTCAGCTCTTCTTACAGCATCTGATGGAAATGCACTGAGTGACTGGATTATAGACTCAGGGGCATCACTTCATGTGTCTCCAAACAAGGAGTGGTTTACCTCTTATGTGACCACTAAAGATCATGTTCGGCTAGGCAATGGGTAGACATGTGAGATCTTAGGTGTTGGAGATGTTCAATTGAAGTTTCAGAATGGCTCTTCTTTCACGCTGAAGAATGTGAGACATGTTCCAGCAATTACAAAGAGCTTGATCAGCAGAGGTTTACTTGATGATGCTGGCTACGTCACCACTTTTGGACAGAACATGTGGAAGATATCCAAGGGTTCTATGACAGTAGCACATGGAGTAAAGTCTGGAGGACTTTACATGATTTATGTATCAAATGATTTTGAATTCTGTGAACATTGTCTCTATGGTAAGCAAACACAGCAGCCACATAAGCATAGAAGCAGTAGAAGAGATACACAGTTGGCACTTGTTCACAGTGATTTGTGTGGACCTATGCCTAACCTATCTCTAGGGGGAGCTTCTTACTTTATAACATTTATAGATGATTACTCGAGGAAAGTATGGGTTTACTTTCTCAAGCACAAGGATGAAGCGTTTAGTGTTTTCAAAACGTTTGTGACACTTGTGGAGAATCAGAGTGGCAAGAAGCTTAAATGCTTACGCACTGACAATGGTGGAGAGTATGTTTCAAAGGCCTTTCAGGACTTTTGTAAGTCAAAAGGTATAAAACGTGAACTTACTGCTCCTTACAATCCTCCTAAAAATGGTGTTGCTGAGAGGATGAATAGGACCATACAAGAGAAGGTCAGAAGTATGTTGTCTAATGCACAGCTGCCAAATGGGTTTTGGGCTGAAGCTGTATCAACAGCTGTTCATCTTGTAAATAGATCTCCTAGCAAGGTTTTGCAGAAGGATTCAGTGCCAGAGATGGTATGGTCAGGCAAAATGCCCTCATACAAGCATCTCAGAGTCTTTGGCTGTGAGGCATATACTCACGCTCCAAAGGAATTTAGGAACAAACTTGAGCCAAAGAGTAGAAAGTGCATCTTTCTAGGCTATGGTAATTCTGGTGAGATGGGGTACAGACTTTGGGATCCCGAATCCAGAAAGGTTGTCCGCAGCAATGATGTTCACTTTAATGAATCCAAATATCATTCTAAACCAGAGAGGGTTGTGGAGATTAGAAGAGTTGTCTTCCAAGAAGATGGACCTGCACGTGCAAGACAAAATGTCAGGGCTCAAGAGGAGCAAGGACAGGATAGAGTGGAACCACAGGTTGTGGCTGAGCCTGAGCCACCTATTGTGCGTAGATCTGGACGTGTCACGCGACCTCCTGATAGGTTTGTTCCATCTATGAATTATGTCATGTTGATTGATTGCAATGAGCCTTCATGTTACAAGGAAGCAGTGCAAATGAAGGACTCCGAGAATTGGCAATTGGCCATGCAGTCAGAGATGACAGCTCTGCATAAAAACCAGACATGGAAGCTAGTTAAATTACCACGGGGCAAAAAGGCTCTACCCTGTAAATGGGTTTACAGGTATAAGATCACCGCTCATGATAGTCAGCCAAAGTACAAAGCAAGGCTTGTTGCCAAGGGCTTTAAGCAAGAACAAGGCATTGACTTTGATGAAGTCTTCTCTCCGGTGGTCAAGATGACTACATTGAGATGCTTTCTTGCATTGGTTGCCATATTAGATTTGGTGTTGCACCAAATGGATGTCAAGATAGCGTTCTTGCATGGTGATTTAGATGTGGAAATTTACATGCAGCAGCCAGAAGGGTTTGTTGAGAAAGGCAAGGAAGATTGGGTATGCTAGTTGTTAAAGAGTCTTTATGGCTTAAAACAATCACCGAGGGCATGGTACCATAAATTCCACAAGTTTATGCTTTCTCAAGGCTACAAACGTAGTGAGTTCGATCACTGTCTATATACAAAGAAGGCTAAGGATGGCAGTTGGCTGATCCTTATTTTGTATGTGGATGACATGTTGATTGCTGGCAAGCACTTGGAAGAAATTTCAGCTTTGAAGTCAAAGATGGCCTGTGTCTGAGGAAGAACAGGCTGAAATGGATAAGATTCCATATGCGTCTGCAGTGGGTAGTTTGATGTATGCAATGATTGCTACTCGCCCAGACATTGCATTTGCAGTGGGAGTAGTAAGTCGATACATGTCAAACCCAGGCAAGAAACATTGGGAGGCAGTGAAAGGAATATTGAGAAACCTGAAAGCTACAAAGAGTATGCGTATATGCTATGGGAGTCAGGAGCTAAGTGTAAAGGGTTTTACAGACTCAGATTATGCAGGTGACTTAGACAACCGAAGGTCTACGTCAGGGTATGTCTTTACATTGGCTGGTGGAGCAGTATCATGGCGTTCTAGATTACAAGATTGTGTTACTCAGTCTACTACAGAGGCTGAATATGTTGCAGCATTAGAGGCATGCAAAGAATCAATTTGGCTTAATCGACTAGTAACAGATTTGGGAATCAAAGAAGAGATGCCTGTGTTATATTGTGATAGTCAAAGTGCTATACAAGTGGCTCGCAATCCAGTTTATCACTCAAAGACAAAGCATGTGTATGTGAAGTATCATTTCATCAGGGAAATGCTCGAGGATACGCAACTTCAGCTTGTCAAATTTCACACCATAGAAAATCCTGCTGATCTACTTACAAAAGGACTTCCCTCAGAGAGCTTTGCGCATTTTCGCAAGCAGTTAGGTGTAGGGTAGTACATCACTTCTCTACATCTCTTGTATATTAGCTTGTATAGTAGCTTCTCTCACACTTAAAGTACCACATTGGACTTTAAGTGGGAGGTTGTTGGGGTATAAAGCCCAATGTGGTCGCCTAGGTAAGTGGGCGGGCCGCCAGGTATGTACACATATTCGTTTGTTAAAACCTAATAAGAACTCACTATGCTCTACACATTACAGTAGAGCGAGTTCACCATATCGTCGTGCTCTTCTTCTTGCACTCTCTCTCGTGTCGCACTTCCGCTCGTACTCCTTTAGAAGGTTGCGTGCTAACAATACACAAGTAAAGTGTACCGAACTTTTCTCCCTTGGCAACCACCAAAGATCCTTTTGAGATATTCCACCGTTTGTTTCCGAATGCAATGTTGTGACCTTCATCGTCCAATTGTCCTGTAGAGATCAAATTTTTGCGAAGAGAAGGAACATGCCTAACATCTTTAAGTTTCCATTCATTTCCGTTAGCGTTTTGACAGAAACTGTACCTTTGCCGACAATCTCACAAGCTTCATCATCTCCCAAGTATACATACCCAAAATTACCTTTGGTGTAATCTTGGAAATGCTGCTTGTGTGGTGTCGCATGGAATGAAGCCCTGGAATCTACTATCCATGAATTAGATACATTATCTAATGAGAGAATTAGAGCATCTTGCTCTACTTTACCTGCCACATTGGCCTCCGATGTTGGCTTGTTGTCTTGAGACTCAGTCTCCTTCTTCTTCTTGGACCAACAATCCTTCTTGACGTGGCCCTTCTTGCCGCAATTCCAACATTCAAGAACTGACTTTGTGCGTGACTTGCTCCGTCTTGAGCGATCACGATCTTTTTGGTTTTTGAACCTCTCCTTAGGCCTTCCTCTTGTTTCCACTGACAATGCAGCACTTGATGATTCTCCTTTGCTTCTCCTTCGTATTTCCTCGCTTAGGAGAACACCCACAATATCATCAAACTTAAGAGTATTTGTGCCAGAAATAGAATTAGTTACAGCCATCACAAGGATGTCCCAACTATCCGGTATAGATGATAGTATAAGGAGAGCTCGCACTTCGTCATCGAAATTGATTTTCACCGATCGAAGTTGACTTATGTTTGTGTTAAAGTCATTTAGGTGTTCTGCAACTGAACCATTCTCTGCCATCTTTGGATTGAACAAGCGCTTCATAAGAAATACCTTATTGGATGCCGATGGTTTCTCGTAGAAGTCGTCAAGTGACTTCATCAAGTCCTCCGTGTTCTTCATCTCCAAAACATTGAAGGCCACCATTGACGCCAAGCTTAACCGGATTGTTCCCAGTGCCTTTCGATCAAGGACAATCCATGCTTCATCTGCCATCGTTGCGGGCTTCTTTGCAAGACCACCTAGTGGCAGATAGAGGTCCTTCTGGTAGAGATAGTCTTCAATCTGCATCTTCCAATGTTGGTAGTTTTTTCCGTTGAACTTCTCAATCTTGAGCTTCCCTTCCTTCGCCATAACTCCCACTCAATTCAAGGAATCCTTTCCTTGAGATAACTTAGCTACGAGCAAACCTTGCTCATGAAAGTCAATACGCTACTATTGCTTAAACCCTTTAGCAACAAGCCATGCCTTGTACTTTGGCTTTTCATCATGAGGTGTGATATTTATTTTGAGAACCCATATGGTAAATTCTCTTACCCTTAGGTAATTGAACCAACTGATTTTTATGCAGGCATTCCAATACTAATTGCATAGCTTCTTTCTGCTTTACCTTGTTTTCCACTAACATGACTTCCTTATAGCAAGAGGGATCTCTACAATTGGTCAACATAACATAATCCAAAGAAGGAACATATCTATCCAGAGAATGAGAGATCCATGTAGACCTCCTCTAACGCTGGTTGAGCCTCAATTTCCTATTGTTCCACTCCATCATTTTTGCACTTTTGGAGCTCTTTGAACATTGGGTAATGGGTGTCTAGCTATAGGTCCATTCTCTTGGAATACAAAATATAATCTTCTTTGTAGGTAATGGCTCCTTATGTCCCCCTTGAATTCTATATTCGCCCATCACTCTAGGGCTATCTTATCTTTCCATGGCACACAAAGTAATACTACTCTTTGTTGTGTTCCTTGAGCTTCCTTCGTCTTCTCCAAGCTATGTGTTCCCCTAAAACCCTATTTCCAACAATTGGTATCAAAGCAGGTTACATCCTCTCGGGCTTAGTCGCCAACATCGCCAGCACATGCCTACTTACTTTCTCCAATTTTACTGAGCTTTGGTGAGCGTCAGCAGGTCAACTAATATTGCGGGAGATCTCTTAGAGCTTGCTCTACTCACAATTTTCATTTGGGTTCATTTTGCCCTCCGTTTGCACTACAGGCAGTACTGTGCAGGCAAATTTGTCCTTTTGTGCAAATTTTTGTCAATGCCGTTTTTTGCATAACAGGTACCTTGCAATTTTCTTTGGGTTGTGCTATATAGCACGTGTTGGTCTCGCTTCATTTCTCCTCTTTTCTGGTAAATTTTGAATCAGGTGCAGACATACGCCATGGCTAACAATAACACAGATTTGTTCAATATGTTTGCTGTTGAGGATATATTGGATGAGGACAATTACCCAATGTGGGCTTACATGATGCAACATGTTTTTGTGTCAAAGGGTGTTTTGAATCTTGTGCAGGGCATTGATGTACGCCATGGTTTTGTGGATACAAGCAATGTTGAGGACGTTGCACGTTTTGGTGGCAAAATTGATGTTGCTAGAGCTATTTTGCCTACATTTGAGCAGGCTCTTTGGGATGTAAGAGATGCAGAGGCTCATGCATTGATTGCATTATCTATGAAGCGCACTATTACTCCTCACTCACATTTGTTAAGCTAAATATGCAAAACATGCTTGGGATATTCTGGCTGGTCTTTATGCAAGTTGCAATGAGGCTGAAATTGCATTGCTGCGTCAAGAGATGTAGTCAAAGGTTATGCATGAAGAGGATGAAATGAACACTTCCTTGCTAGTAACAAGGATACTAATGAGCAACTTATTTTTGCGGGCAAAGTCATTTCTATTCGTTCCCTTGTGCAGACTGTTCTTAATGCTTTACTAGATTCTTACCACACTTTTGCTAATATACTTGGAGACTTATGACCCAAGGAAATCATGAAGTTGTCAAGTTTGATGCATTATGCACATTGATATTGCAAGAGTCACTTTCCAAAAACAACAGGGGTCTATCAATATGCCCGAGGACGGGCACTAAAATCGGAAGGGAGAATGTTAACTGAGTTAACGTGAGTTAACAAAAGCTGCTAAAGATCAAAGACGTACGGATGCACATTGAAGATCAACAAGAAGAAGCAGTAAAGATTAAAGTTACACATTTTTCACATTTTCCCAAAATGGTCATGTATTGTAAATTCCCGATTTATTTCAAGCCATTGTAATATTTCAATGTGTTACAGGCTCAACGGGAGTTCCAAGCTGTAAAGAACAGGTCAGTTAGTGTGCCTAGGTGGCAGATTTAGTAAGTGGTGGAGCCCTAAAGACCTTGGGCGCCCGGACATTGCATATTTTTACCCTAGGTATATAAGGCAGTGTGTAAAAGAAATTAGGGTTCTCAAGCTCATTTGTTGAGAGTACTCTTTGGTGAGAGCTCTTGAGGTGTGTGGCTATGGAGTCCTTGAGCTTCTTCTTGCTCATGTGACTTGGTTTACACTAATCAATGCTTAATTCTCTTTCACTATGCCTCTATCATACTTCTTATGATTGCCTATGATGCTTTGATTAGCTAGATCTTAACTAATTAGTGGTTAATCCCTCTCTAATCTTGTGTGATTTCCCTCTCTTGCTTGTGTGTGCATGTAAGTTTGATTGGAGTGTGGTGCTCGATAGATCTATGTGTGTGTGCTTGCAATTAATGTGTTGCATGATAGGATTAGTATTGTGTGCGTCTTGCAATCGTTAGTGTGTGTGATTGGGTTGATTGGAGGTGAAAGGAAGTGGATGTGGAGATTTCCCTTCATTGTGGCTTAGCTCCTCCATAGGCTGAGAAGCTCACCTCATAGAATCAAACCATTTGTGTTTCCATGATTAGCTGACTAATTGTGTGAGTGTTTCCATGCCCTAGGTGAGTAGCTCATCCCTCCAGATTGATAATTTTGTTGGTCATTGGAGCTATGCAACAATGGAAACCCCCAATAGTGCCTCCTTCAACTTATAGGCATCTGTGTGGAGCCTCTGCAGGATGGCCTAGGCACAAGGGGCAGGGTTACCCTTGGGAGGAAAAGCCCAATTCCTCCATCCTTTGCTGCTCGCCAGATCTTCTCCCCCAATATTTGTGGCTCTCGGGAGAGGTAGTCCCCTCTCGCCTCCTACTCGTGAGGACAAAGAGAAGCCTACCAATCTGATAAGGGAAAGTGCTCAAGGTGTATAGGTTGGATGTCGGTAGAGGTTTGTTGTTGATCTATATGTTATACAGATCTAGGGTCTTTTTGTCTGGTTCTACTAGTGAGGATGTGTCTATATGGATTGACATGCTAATTCGGTCTAGAAGGGGTGGTATGGTTGGGGCTTTGGGTCCAAGGGGGAAGCGGCTCATCAGTGGTAGTGGCATTCAAGTTCATGACACCCCTTGGCACCCCTACCCTGTTGTTTGGAGATGCATGGTGTTGGAAATAGGGTTGTAGGGAAACACACACAACTTGAAGAAGATGAAGCAAGCTCAAGGCACACAACAGAGAGTAGTATTACTTAGTGTGCAATGGAAAGATAAGATAGCCCTAGAGTGATGGGCATATATACAATGCATGGAGGAAAAAATCTCCTAATGAGGGAATAAATGCCCTGGCAGTCCTAAGTGTGTTCACACACATCACTACCACATGTATATAGTAACAAATCCCCCCTGGGAGTGATGTGGTGAATGAGAGTTGGCACATAAATTATGGGGAAGTGCCATGCCCAGAGGACATGACCAGTCCACAAAGTGGAGTATGCCCAAAGATTCAAAATTCTTGCAAGACAATGCCCTTGTGAAAAGATTTGTGAGGTTGTCTTATGTGGCACATAAGTCAAGTTGATTTCTCCTGAGAGAGTCTCTTCCTGCATAGTGGTAATGCACCTCAATGTGCTTTGTGCGAACACGAAACACTAGGTTCCTTGCAATTGCCAATTCATTCTGACTGTCATTGTAGATGATGCTGGTAGTGTCCTGTCCAACATTCAAATTAGCGATTCTGAGCCATACACACTCAACCGTAGTTGTGAAGACTGCCCTCTACTCAGCCTCACACCTGGAAGTGGCCACAGTAGGTTGCTTCTTGCTCAACCATGATATGCATGAACTGTTGATCATGAAATAGAAACCACTTGTTGACACTCGCGTGAAAACAATCAACCCAATTTGAGTCCAAAAAAGTGTGTAAATCTGGCAACAATGATCCCTCCTTGGGATAAAACAACCCTAGGCTATACATAATTTTGATGACCTGTGAGACCGCAAACAAAAGACTCAATTTTAAACATGTTTCCATGGGAGTGGCAATAGGTTTGCAATCCTCAAGTCCAAAATTACATAGCAATGTCTCTATGTAACTTTTCTCACACAAGGCAATACCACCATCACACTGCTTAAACTGTATGCCCAAGAAATGATGCAACATCTCCAAATCTTTCATCTTGAAAGTAGCAATCAAATCATCCTTAAATTCAACAATATGTGCCTCACTCAGACCAGTGATAGCAAATCATTCACATATAGAACAACAATAAGAAGTACATCACCCTCACACTTTACATACAAGGAGCTTTATGTTGGCCTGTTACAAAAGCCTCATTTAACCAAATGAGTGTCAGCTTTCTCAAACCAAGCACAAGGAGATTGCTTCAACACATACAAAGTTTTCTTATATTTGCACACTTTATGTTCATGCCCTTTAATGACAAAACCGTGAGGCAATGTTATATAAACTTCCTCAAATATGTCACCATTTAAGATAGCAGTAACAATAACTGATTGATGTACATCCCATCCAAAATGAGCTGCCAATGCACATAGAAAACGCACAGTAGTCATACGACAAGTGGGAGCAAATATTTCTTCATAATCTATGCCTTTTTGTTGTGAATAGCCTTTTGCAACAATTTGAGCCTTAGAGCAATCAATCTCACCATCCGGCTTGCATTTTAGCTTGTAAACCCACTTTGTACCAATGGCCTTTTTGCCAAGAGGAAAATCATATAAAGTCCATGTGTCATTCTTTAAAAAATGTTTCATGTTCTAATTGCATGGTGTCCATCCAATTTTCTGTACCTTGTGCTTCAAAATAAACTAAAAATAGTCAAAGCATAACAATCTGATGCATAAGATGCATGGCGAGAACCTGAAAAAGTACAACTAGACAAAGGCGCATCCAATTTACTATCATGCAAAGTATGCACCAGTCTTTGGGCATATCTCTAGCCTGCTCATTCTCAACCCTTTCCACATCAAGTACATCATGTACATGTGCATCAGTAATAGGCCGATCTGTAATATTTTTAGAAACCCCATAGGCTGTACATTTGTATCATTTGAATTTACATTCAAATTTCCACCACTGGAAAGAGGCAAAAAATTGTCATAAATGTCATGTGATCTTACATTATTGTCTCTAGTACATGGCAGCAAGGGCTGAATAGAATATTTCTTAAACACAACATCTCGTGAAACCAAGATACACTTTGTTTGCGGATGGTATACCCTGTAACCTTTGTTATCAGGACTATAACCAACAAAAATGCATTTAATAGCCTTATCATCAAATTAATTGTGTTGTGTTTGTGGCACCAAAGCAAAAGCTAAACAACCAAAAATGCGCATGTGATCGATAGATGGCTTCCTATCATGCCATGCTTCATAAGGAGTCATATACTGCAAAGCTTTTAAAGGACACTTGTTAAGTACATAACTAGCACACATGATGGCCTCAAGCCAAATCGAATGTTGCAAAGCTTGACTCTTGACCATACATCGTGCCATTTTCATAAACGACCTATTTTTTCTTTCATCAACACCATTTTGCTGAGCTGTATACGGCACTGTACATTGGTGCTTTATCCCAGGACCAGTCCAAAATGCATTAAATTCATGAGACATATACTCCCCCCTCGATTAGAATGGAGGGTGCCCATAGTACATTAAGAGACAGTTTCAGCCACATCCAAAAATTGCTTGAAGCACATAAACACTTCAGACTTTTCTTTAAGCGGATACACCCATGCATGCATGGAGTAATCATCAATGAGAGTCACGAAGTAAAGGTTATTGCCCAAGGTCGGAGTTTGCTTGGGCCCACAAACATCACTACGCACAAGTTGCAACCTACATGTAGCCCTATTTGAACCATACTTTGGAAACTTTTAACACTGCATCTCACCCAAAATACAGCCTTCACAAACATGCTTCACAAGTGCTTCAAGAGGCGGCAAAGAAGCAACCATATCAAATATCAGCAAATGCAGTAAACTGGCAATATTCATATGTCCAAAACGTGCATGGAAAAGTTTTACATTTGAAATAGCCTTTAAATCCACAACTACATTTGTAAAATGTTTCCCACACTTGTCATACAAAGTGAGCTTATACAGCCCACGGCATAAAATGCGAGATGCAACAATTTCATCACCAATTTTGAGATCATGAACTGTACATCTATCATCCACAAATTTCACAACAAGACCAAGTATAGCAAGTACAAATATAGAAAAAGGGTTCTTTTTTAATACATGTACATAAAGTGCATCAACAAGTGTGAAAGTACTGCCATTTGGAGCACTCATCACAATCTTTCCAACTCCCTTGATAGGATAAGAGGCATTGTTCGCACAAGTGATTGTGTTTCCATGAGGGACGCCTTTGAGAGAGGTACACAAGTCACAATGAGAGGTAATGTGTTTTGTAGCACCACTATCAAAGTGCCACACATGAGCATTTTCAACAATTTACATACATGCATCATGGACAAAAGGATCATAAGTGCACTCTACACTAAAAGCCCTTGCATCTACATCAACATTGCAATATCCTTTCACAAAATTTTCTACAATTGTTGCACTTGTAGTGGAACCAGCTTCTTTCTTCTTAGCCTCTTTGGCCTTCAATTTTGGACACTGTTTTATTAAGCATTAGCTTTACAATAATGGCAATGCATCTTCTTTTTGCCCTTTTCACTAGATTTTCCAAAAAAAGTGATGCTAGCAGAAGCATTAGGAACAAGTGCCTTTCCACTCGCAAAAGAACCATGAGGAGTGGCTACATTGTTGTTACCATTTTTTCTTTAAGCAGCAATAAAGGCATGTTCAACTCCACATTGTGTCCGTGGAGGTTGTGGAAGGTTTTGATTGGTTTTTGATGGGATGACCGTCTTCATTTGTTGTTGAATTCGTTGATGAGGTTCAATTTGCTGCAGCATCTTCATTGGTCCGAATATGTCTAATGTGAGAGATGATGTTGCATTTTTCCGTTGTAATAGCATAATGATGAGGCTGCTATTTATTCATGAAAAGTATGTACAAGGGAAGTAGAATAATGAGGTTCTAAATTAGGGTCTAATACCTGGATGACCAAAGGGAAAAAACCCAGTGAAAAAAAGTGCCTTTGGGATACGCGCATTATTGGAGTACTTATTAGCATGGGAAATATTAATAAAGTACTCAAGGGATTCTTTGCTGATAGATATGGAATTAAAAAGCTAGCAAATATGAGAGGGTAGCATGATGGAACATTGGTTTTCGTGTTGTAGTCCACTCAAGGTGCATAGATGGAAGCAAAAAAAGAGTGTCTAATGCATATGTCCAATGATGGGATATCCTATTTATGCATACACAAAATGCATGGAAAACAATATGCTGTGCAAGAAGGAATTTGAGGGGTTCTTCAGAAAGATGGTGTAGCTATAAAAGCATATGACATGGCTTTGCAAGCCGGCACCCCTTTAAGAATAATTTTTGTTGACGAGGATATATGCTCTCAGCTTACTGTGCACTGTGCGTGAGTGTTGGACTCTATGACACTCCACCATTTGTAAGTTAATAGACTTCAACTCTTATGCTCATCTCATCCACCAGCATGAGCGACGTGACTTTATTTATGCTCAACGCTTTCAGCTTGAGCGTAAGCTTAATAACTACGACTCTTAGCACAGAGTTTATCAAGACATGAAGCTTTGGGACTAATGCTTTGCTCATTTTATGGCTTAGCAGTCCAACTCTGAGTATGCCAAAGAGTGTTTTTTTCACCCTGGCGACTTACTAAATCTGCCACCTAGGCACACTAACTGACCTGTTCTTTACAGCTCGGTACTCCCGTTGAGCCTGTAACACGTTGAAATATTACAATGGCTTGAAATAAATCGGGAATTTACAATACGTGACCATTTTGGGAAAACGTGAAAAATGTGTAACTTTAATCTTTACTGCTTCTTCTTGTTGATCTTCAATGTGCATCCGTACGTCTTTGATCTTTAGCAGCTTTTGTTAACTCACGTTAACTCAGTTAACATTCTCCCTTCTGATTTTAGTGCCCGTCCTCGGGCATATTGAAAAGTGTCCGTGGAGGTTGTGGAAGGTTTTGATTGGTTTTTGATGGGATGATCGTCTTCATTTGTTGTTAAATTTATTGATGAGGTTCAATTTGCTACAACATCTTCATTGGTCCGAATATGTCTGATGTGAGAGATGATGTTGCATTTTTCCGTTGTAATAGCATAATGATGAGGCTGCTATTTATTCATGAAAAGTATGCATAAGGGAAGTAGAATAATGAGGTTCTAAATTAGGGTCTAATACCTGGATGACCAAAGGGAAAAAAAGTGCCTTTGGGATACGCGCATTATTGGAGTACTTATTAGCATGGGAAATATTAATAAAGTACTCAAGGGATTCTTTGCTGATAGATATGGAATTAAAAAGCTAGCAAATATGAGAGGGTAGCATGATGGAACATTGGTTTTCCTGTTGTAGTCCACTCAAGGTGCATAGGTGGAAGCAAAAAAAGAGTGTCTAATGCATATGTCCAATGATGGGATATCCTATTTATGCATACACAAAATGCATGGAAAACAATATGATGTGCAAGAAGGATTTTGAGGGGTTCTTCAGAAAGATGGTGTAGCTATAAAAGCATATGACATGGATTTGCAAGCTGGCACCCCTTTAAGAATAATTTTTGTTGGCGAGGATATATGCTCTCAGCTTACTGTGCACTGTGCGTGAGTGTTGGACTCTATGACACTCCACCATTTGTAAGTTAATAGACTTCAACTCTTATGCTCATCTCATCCACCAGCATGAGCGACATGACTTTATTTATGCTCAACGCTTTCAGCTTGAGCGTAAGCTTAATAACTACGACTCTTAGCATAGAGTTTATCAAGCCATGAAGCTTTGGGACTAATGATTTGCTCATTTTATGGCTTAGCAGTCCAACTCTGAGTATGCCAAAGAGTGTTTTTTGCACCGCAGGTTAGGGTATATGAAGTAACTTCAAAAAGAGGATTAGTGAAGGACCAAGTTGGCATTGAATGTTTCTTTTGCCATACCTGTTTTATCTTCTTTGAATCTGCATTCACGTTGGTTGGGTGGTTCTTCTGTAACTGTGAAGATTCCATTATCTGTTTGATTCTCCAATTGGGCCTATAGCAAGGAGTCTTTGATGTTGTTGTAGGTCTCTGTTGGTTGTCGGCATGTGGATTTTGACTCGGACCATTGGAAGACTTAGAAATTCAAATCTCTTGATAACCTTTGTATCTCCATTGTTGACGTTGCCTTGCTCTAGGTCTTGTTGAGATCTTGAGATCTTCATGCAGGTCTGGTGTGGTTGTAGTTGGCTTGTGGTTGATTGGTAGCCAAATCTTTGTATAACCTGTGTAGAATCCTCGTCTTAGAGGAACATTCTTTGAGATCCGTCTTTGTTCTGTATCCTCTTGTAAGTTGTGATAGACTTCAACATCTTTCGATGTTGTTCTGTTGTATACCTGCTTCTTAGGTATCCTAGTTGCAAAAAAGCTCCGGAAGCAGTGCAGGTTGCGGATATGGTATGACGGGTTATGAACAAAATGCCCATCGCTTTTACATCCCGCTCTTGCTCACAAGAATCGTCAGGTGCCAGTCTTGGCTCCCAAGCTGTCGCGTTGTCTCTCACTCGCACTCTCTCTTTCATATATGCAAAGAGAGCACTGTGGCAAGGAATCTCTGCACCGTTTTCAACAGATGTGAAGGAATGGCCTTTTTTTGGGGGGGGGGAGAGAGAGAGAGAGAGATACTGATGACACTGCAAGCCTCTCATGGCACGCCTCTGTGTGTGTTTGTGTGTGTGTGTGTTACAATAAGAACCCGTTGAAGACTATAGGAGCCAGAGAAACAGAACCATCATAGACACAAATGAGGAATAACATTCCAAATTGAATAAACCATAATCCAAGTCATTATACAATCATAAAAGAACATAACCAAAGGTAAATAGTGCAGAGAGTTTCATCCGAATGACGAGTATCCCGATGACTCCCAAGACATCACCAACAAGACCCCAGTAGCCAGAAGTGGGAGAACTGTTACCTGCTACCATCAACACCAAAAAATACAATAGTACATACTTTATGAGTGTTGGAAGACAGGTGTCGTGATCCACCCACACTTGTTATCGATGTCACCAGCCCACTGGGCTTGGTGAATGATATCTAATGGTAAGTCATTTCCAAAAAATTGTTACTTATACCATTTACAAAAATTTGTTACTTATACCACCCACACTTGTTATCGATGTCACCAGCCCACTGGGCTTGGTGAATGATATCTAATGGTAAGTCATTTCCAAAAAATTGTTACTTATACCATTTACAAAAATTTTAGAATTGTCATGCTTTTAATCTTATGAAAATGTTAAGATTTTAAAATTTTAATTCCTTTTAAGAATTTAGATTAAGGCTACCAATTCCAAATATTTTAAACTTGAGAAGCTTTAGAGAGTTTTAAACCTGAACTACAAGTATGCTTGGGGGTCATCACTCCTCCCAACATATTGCAGCAAGCCATAAGTTAGGAGTCACCACTCCAATCAATAAAAGAACTTTTAACCATCATGGGTCCAAAGCAATTCAAACTCCAAAGAAGTTCCAAATCCCACCACTTAAACAAGTTGTTAAATGATGATTGAACAAAAAATTAGTGTATGAAAAGAGTAAGAATCCTAAACAACTAGACATCCTAATGTGTTACCATGCCATCAGGTGTATATGCAAAACCTCTATTTCACTATAACAACATAGGACCACTCCAATCACTAGTGTAAGCAGGGTAGTAGAAATAAACCCAAAGTATTAGATAAGGCACCTGCCATCCATGGTACGTACCACCAGTTAAGACATAAGCCCACAAATGTCATAGATTCAATGTGAGAAAAAGTCACCAACAATTTACAAAGAAACCACTGTCAACCCAATAAGTTGGGTAACTTGAATTTAAGTGACCACCATATTGTAAAAATAGAAAGGGCCAGTCTTTATGAAGCCAAGGACTAGGAACCAGCCAGTACATGCCAGGTATTGAGTTAAATTTTACAAAAAACACCAGCACAACAAAAGGATACGGCAGTCAGGTCATGGAGAAATCTACTACAGCTCAGCCCAAGTCAGGAGTTACCACTCTAAAGAGTACACTCCCACTTAAAGCAAGTTTAACATAAGGGAAATCAAGAGTATTAGGATGTCTCACCAAAAAAAATGAAAAGCTTAGAGTTAAAAGCATAAACCCTCAAGTCAAGTTAGTGTATAATAGAATGTGGAAGCAAGAGAGTTCAAAATTTTGCAACCCAACATAACATCCTAAGTAAACATGATCAACAAAACATCCAAAGTATGCATGATCAAGGATATCACTAGAATATAGAGAAACGACAACAATGCTCCATCCAAGCCAATGCAAAAGACAAAAACGATACCTAAGAGATACACCATCAATCAAAACATGACTCAGATGAGTATAGCTAGCAAAACCTCCAATCATGCGTAAGCAGCATTTACTTGTATAGTGACCAAGACATTACTGCCACAATAGCCATACATGAATCATTGCCCACAGATGATCAAGTGTTGATTTACAGCATGAGACGACCTCAGATGAAGGTGCAAAGTAACAATGCATCCCAATTCTGCAAGCTCTGAACGGTCAATCCCCCTTATGATTAAATCGTTCTCATAGACAACAAAGAATCATACATACATGTTCGCGCAATAGACTAATAGAAACAAAGCTCACCAGTATGTACACCCCAATCAGGGAAACATCCATAAAGTAAGTACTAAGTAGGAACAATCCCTTTGACAGCAGACTTAAACCAACCTCAACAGGTATGTACTAAGTAGGCACAAGAAACCTACCTGAAGTGGAGCCCAATATGGCGATAGCAGTCCAGACGAGGTGTAGAGGGAAAAACCAAAGTACGAGCTCTGATTCAAGCAGGGAAGCCCCGCATGATTAAATACCCAACCATCAACGTTGTGCGCTACCTACAGAGAGAGTGATGCCAGTACCGTGCGGTGCAATAAGGGGAGCGCACACAGATCTTTAAAATTAGTAGAATCATCCCCATGGTTGGAAGGTAAAAAAGGAAAATAGAACATCTAGTAGTCGTAGCTAGCAGGCACACCCAATAGGGAAGGTATTAAATGAATTTAACAAGGGTAGCTAGAGTGGGAGGTCCCACAATAAGGAATTGGAAGATAGGAGGGTGGGAGGTCCCACCCCAGAAAAAATATTTTTTATTTAACCTTAGCTCTAGCAAGGTCTGAATATTGGGTTTGTTTGTGTGTGTGTGTGTGTGTGTGTGTAGCTGTTTAACTTAAATAGTTAACACACCAAATGAACAAGATGTTCAAAACGACGACTGGCTAAAGATGTCAAGGCAAAGATAAGTACAGAAACAACTCAGCCTTTGAATCATAAATGTACAACATAATAAGAATGAAGTATCATTCCAAATGAATTTGTACAAAGGTATCGAAACTATCCCAATTGAATCATTAAATGTTTCCAAAGTCGGATTGCATCAAGCTAAACCTCTTTAAGCCAAGATAGAATTCTCACGTGCATCCATATAGTCAAGACAACAAATATGTTAGACTTGGCTACATATGGCAGGCTTCAAAGAATCTATCAATTGTTATCCATGTCAAACATAAAAAAATTTAGACTAGCTACTGTCGTGCATATTTAAAGTCTCCATCATATTTTTGCTAGAGTTACTCATATATTTAGCTTCTCTTTTATTATATAATATCTATTAATGTAAAAAATGTCGACTAATCCATATCATTGTATGTAAAAAGTTTGCAAGAAAAGCTTAGTTAAGTAATTTTATCCTTAAAATGTGTTCCGATGTCAAGCCCTTCAAAGCCAGAAACAACTAGGATTATCATTTGACCAAGCTAGCCCTACCAAAGACTAGGTAAAAACCAGAAAGTGCATTTGTAGATCACTTATCCCGCCAGATCTTAGTAGAATCCGTAATAGGCATGTTTATCCAACAACATATACTTAAGTATCAAAAACGAAATAATCATCAGTAGCAGTTGGGTTAATTCTCCAAGTTTTCCCAGCACTATCATATTTTAATATGATGCTATCCTAAGAAGTAATCTATCAAAGCAAAACAAGCTAGGACCAAACAACTATCATTATCAGTTGAGAGTAGCTATATAACTGTTATCTTGAGTCATTTCCCAAAGTAACTCGGTTAACTCGGTGTCAGTTTAAGAAGAAAGTCCACCAGAATGTGACCCATAACATTTAGGTAGCATAACCAGTAGTGCCACCAAGCTTTCAACCTCAGATTAACTAGGGTTATCATTCAACCGAACATAAACCTGATGCTACTAAGTTAATCAATAATATGCAGCAGGTAATGCAATTTTTTCATATTACATTCCTATGATGAGTTTCCTTTGAAACTACAGTAAGAGTTGAACCATCAGTTCAGAAAAAGTAAAAGCCAGAGAAGTATCAACCAGAGCCACAGTAACATTATGCCCATACTAGTTAGAATCATATTTTTTGCCAAAATTCAAGTGAGGTTTTTAAGGCATTATCATCACCAAGAACTAGATGGTGTATAAAGACCAGAACTAAGCCAGGCAACCAGGAAATAAGCAGAAGCTTTTTTAAATAGTAAAACACTAGAATTTATTTTATGGTAGTATCATCACTAGATGTATTGTAGAAAACCAGTTTTAAGCCAGATATCCAAGCCAGATTAGATTTTCTGTAAGTCAGCACCAGAGCCAGATCTGACTAATTCCAACCATACCCAAGATCAAGAGAGTAAGATCTAGTTTAGAGAAATACCAAGATCATGCCAAAAATCCAAGACAAAAAAAACTAGCTGGTGGGTAGTAAACAGGCAGTAGATTTTACCAGACAGTGGGAAGTAGATTGCACTAAATTCGGTAAGCAGGACTGGAAGCCAGCAAAAAAAAAACATCATTTTCTTTCACTATGCCAAAGTAAAAAACATGTCATCATTGTCAAGAGAGCAATAGAATTTTAGACCACCTGAAATTTTGAAGATATATGGAACTAGTGAGCAGAAGTACAATAATCTCCCAAGAGCCAAGGGAAAGACAAGTATAAATCCAATGACAGCTTGTTCTCCCATTATTAGTAATACCAATGTTCCCTATGTCAAGTTGTTTGCATGGGGCATTATGTAACAGGCTTTCCATATCCTACTTACCATCAATATCAAGTAAATGCATAAAGCCCCAATTTTTCATAAGTTTCCATGGTGAGCCATTACTTCAGAGAGTAAAAATGAGGAGGACAGAAGCCCTCCCAAAAAACCAGTGTTCAACAACTAATCCATCCCAATAGAAGTAATAAGCCAAAAAATTAAGTAGGTATGCAGTCAGTACCAGGCAAGGAGCCAAAAAAATCTTTTACTGATGTGTAAAAAACTGTACCCAGTTTCTCATTTCTTAATCCTTTGTTAAAGAAAAACCCAAAAGAACAGCTCTTCCAATAGTCTAAAAGATAAAAATCTTGTTTATAATCAGACCACAGAGCATGGGTTTTCCAGGTAAGACTCATTCAATGAGAGGGAGGCAACGAATCTGTGGCGAGCAACCCTTCAGTACGCGAGTTTATCAGAGCGGGGTCGTGATGCAGTATGAGTGCCATGACAGAGTGATAAAAACCTAGTAAAATCAATCAACTCGAAAGCCGCCTAGGTAAGAGGCCAAAGAATGGGTTTTTACTAAAAACAGGTAAGAAATAAATTAGGGGGTTGTACCCATAAGGTAGCCCAAACAAGATGCTGGGAGGGTTTTGGATAAGAATATATATTTAAATTTATGGTAAATAGCTCTAATTCAACCAATGTGATCCACATAAAAAAGCTAGCAGTTGTATAGTAAAGCACAAGGTAATCTTCCATAGGGCAGCAACTCAATTTTTCCACTCAAGCTCATAAAATTGGATGTTACAGTGATTTAGTAGTCAACAACTCCCTCCAGATGAGGTGCTAGAGCAACCATAGCCCTAAGGCAATAATTTAATTGTAAAGCATAAGGTAAAACTCCCCTAAGGCCACAACTCAAAAATAGTTTGAGTGCAACAGGTTGGATGACATATTTTGTTGCTAGAAATAGTGATTTAGGACATTATCCAAGCCCCATAGATGCTATCCAGGTCACATGTGTTGGGGTTAATGCCTGTGTGCCTTGACCGGTCGCCCAGGTCATGGGCGCCCGCCCACTGTTACCCTATACTTATAGTGAGTATACTGTATAGGGGGAGCTGCCACTTCACAGTCTCCCCACCCACATCGTTGTGTGTCTCCTTCTCTCTCTCTCTCTCTCTCTCTCTCTCTCTCTCTCTCTCTCTCTCTCTCTCTCTCTCTCTCTCTCCGTCTGTGGTGCTCCCCGATCCCCTTCAATTGGTATCAGAGCTATGGTGACCGCGGAGAGCACGACGACTTTGAGAGCTTCGAGGCGATAACATGCCCTCTCTCGACGTTAGAGAGATTAAGAAAGCAGAAGACTTGTTGTGAGAATGCAATGGGAGCTTGTGAGCTCAGTTGAGCGTGATGTATGCTCTTGTGGAAGCTCAGAAAGGAGTGTGGAAGACTGTGTGTAAGTGAAGGTGCTGCCCTAAAACTGTGTGCGTAGCAGCACTATTTTCAGATTCGTTTTTCTCCTTGTAGAATGCAGATCTGAGAATTCTGTCCCTCTAGCCGATCCGTTTCGACGTGGTCTACAACTTTGCAGAAGAAACTTTTTGCAAATTCCTCACCGTTTTGCTGATATTCAGCTCAGACTAACTGTATACAGAAATTCCAGATTTTCTGTTGTCGCATTGTGTGCGAATTTGATGCACTTTTGGAAGCACGGGAGATGCTTGAAGTTGAGTGCATAAATTCTGAGCTGAAGATGCAATTGCAGCTTGTGTTAAGCTTGTGGTTTGAGGGTTTTTTGGTAGACTTGGGCAACGAAGTACGGAGGCGTTTACACACCATCAAGGCGGTCTCTTGAGAGACGCAGTTTTTTGGAGCACACAGGTGGAGCTTCTTTCACTTGTTTTCACAGGATACTTTGGAAGTGATTTTGTGCTTGGATTCATGGTCTTTTTGGATGGTTTGCATATGGTTATGGCGCATGGTTGATGCCCATTATACATGCATTTTGACGAGCACTTTCAAGTGCCGGTGAGCTCTCTTGAGAGCATTGTTTTCGCATTGAATAAGTTTCCGGATTGCAAATCTTTTGGCGCTTGCTTATGCGCGGTCACTCCGTTGATGTACGTTGAGTGCGGATTGCCATTGTATGTGAAAATGTGGAGCCATTTTGGCATTTCTACTCATTGGCATTGAGTAGTGTTATGGTTTATGGTAGAGATTGTACTTGAGTTTTTTGCTCAGTTTTGAGGGGAAATTCTGTCGGATTTTTCCCAGATTCTCGCCATAGTTTGTGATCGAGTGTTTACTCTCACTTTGACAGGTTTTGTCAGTTTGTACACAGTTTTGTGTTTTTTGTATCCACTCTTGCAAGAGTGAGGAGTTGTGTATCTTTCTTTGCTTGAGACAGTGGTTTGCTCTCGGGTGGGAGAGTCTTGTGATCTCGAGCATTGTTTGCCATAGTTTTGCAGAGCTTATGCATATATATTGAGTGTAGTTTGATGCGCATTGATTGCTCATTCTATTGAGCTTGCAGGACAATGGTTATTTTGTGTTGATAGCCATTGTGCGTCGAAACTTTGGCGAAATTTTCCCAGGAGTTTTATGCGTATCATTTATGTGATCTAGGTAGAGATTGCGGGTTGCACTCAACATTTGCGTGCGGTGTTCTCTGCAGGTGGGAGATTTGTGCGTATGTATGCATCGATACCGCACAGTGTTGGCTTGGTGATTAGCTCACAGATTGCAGTGTGATACTAGAGCATGCGAGGCTTGTATTGACATTGCGGGAGCTCTATTTTGGAGTGTGTCTCACAGGTTTTACATTGTGTTTCTGGCCATATTGGTAGACAGTTTCCAGGTGTTGTTGGTGAGGTGGTTTTGCTTTCTAGTTTGCTACATTGTGCTCATGGTAGAGACAGGTGATCGATCAGATTGTGACCTCTCACAGATGTGCATGTTTGATGGGTCAGACTTTGCGGCATGGAGAGAGTGTATGCTTGATGCATTGACACAGCGAGGGTTGCATCGACCATTGAGTGGTGATGCAGGTAGACCTTCAAACATGTCTGACGATCAGTGGCAGGAGCTAGAGGAGATGGCACTATCTACGCTCTCTTTGCACCTTGCGGAACTGTATATTCTCTTGTTATGTATGAGACTACTTCGAGAGCACTTTGGCGCAGATTACATGATATGTATGATAGATCTGAGTCATCACGGACTCGTGTGAGACATGTACATTCACGAGCACACCGACAGATGACATGTTGGCATTGTGGTCATTCTGGACACGTTAGACGACGCTGTTTTCGTCGTATGCGACATCGTAGGAGACATGGCAGTCTCAGAGATGTATGTAGTGATGCCATGGACTCAGTTGCTTTGACAGTTCAGGCACATGTAGTGTCGGAGTATACTAGTGACGGGGATGTCACTTTTACCTCGAGCTATGCACGAGATGCTATACATGTGGATAGTGCACTCCCTTCGCAGTGGTTGCTAGACGCAGATGCTATGTTTCATGTCACGCTGCATCGTGCATGGTTTTGTAGCTATTCTAGCGGGATGCTTGGCAGTGTACGTTTGACCGATGGATCGGTGCATGCGATAGCAGGTGCAGAAGATGTGAGACTGTCATTACCGAGTGGTGCATCTTACTTGTTACAACATGTGCGCTATGTACCAGATTTGACAGTGAGTTTGATCTCGATTGGTCAGCTTAGAGATTGTGGATGTCAGATTTCGCTACGAGAGCGAGAATTTGTGATGCATTTGGGTTTGCTAGTGATTGCGAGAGGTGCCAGGAGTGGTACAAGTTACCCATTGCTTGTGGATCACGCGAGAGACGGTGTTGTCTCTGTGATCATGCAGCCAGGTAGAGAACGAGAGAGCAGGCGAGTATCTTTTGCTTGTGGGTTGCAGGATGCTTTGCATGGAGTGCAGAGCAGTGACCTTGTTGTGCAGGTTGCGTCTACGGATGCACAGGTAGAGCGGGATAGCTCTAGTGAGTCACAGCAGGATGAGTCATCAGAGGTGATGACAGAGATGACTCACATGGATGCTGAGATGTCGGCTATTGTGGAGTCATTTCTTGATATGCTTATGCCAGAGCTTGATGCAGATTCAGGACAGACGGATACTCTTGGTACACATGTGATATGTGGTGGGCACGAGGAGTCACTCCAGAGCTCGGAGTCAGAGTGCCATGGTCTCTATGATAGGGGACAAGATTGCCATGAGTTGAGTTCTGAGTTGGAGGTGGCAGAGGTTGCCAGGGTTGCATCAACGTTCGGTGTCCTCATGTACGAGATGTTGATCTCGAGGCCCGACATAGCAACTGCAGTGGGAGCATTTGCAGCAGGGTTGATTAGTTGTTCGATGATTGATCTCAGCATAGAGCATAGGGGAGATTTGCAGGTATTGGACCGATACTTGCAGAAGTGCATGAGCTCTTGTAGACTATTTGTAGAGCTTGGAGCTATCTCTGTGTGGCTTCCGCAGCGGGATGTTTGTCTATCAGTAGAGCCGGATGCACTAGCTCATCAAGAGTCAGTGGGCATAGGTTGAGAGAATATCTCACCTTCTATTAGTTGTACACTAGTAGATCTTGCTTAAAGGCACATTGGCCTTTAAGTGGGAGATTGTTGGGGTTAAGGCCTATGTGCCTTGACCGATCGCCCAAGTCATGGGCGCCCGCCCACTGTTACCCTATACTTATAGTGAGTATACTGTATAGGGGGAGCTGCCACTTCACAGTCTCCCCACCCACATCGTTGTGTGTCTCCTTCTCTCTCTCTCTCTCTCACTCTCCGTCTGTGGTGCTCCCCGATCCCCTTCAACATGTTGTGACCAAGTGTGTGTGTGTGTGTGTGTGTGTGTGTGTGTGTGTGTGTGTGTGTGTGTGTGTGTGTGTGTGTGTGTGTGTGTGTGTGTGTGTGTGTGTGTGTGTGTGAGAGAGAGAGAGAGAGAGAGAGAGAGAGAGAGAGAGAGAGAGAGAGACCCACCCCTGACCCAGCAGGGCTAAGCACACAAGTGGAGCAATAGGCTACCACTTGTGTGGATAGCCTACTGCCCACTCATAAGAAAAATAATAAGATCCCGTAGGTCAAACCTAAGACCAGGAAAGGAATTTGAAGATCGAAAGTTATTTATGATTTGGAACAAATGAGCCCGATCAAAGCCATTATGCTTAAAGAGTTCAATCAGTTTAAGTATGTCTAAACAGGCTAGATTACAAGAGGAGGCAAAATAAATGATAGGCATGATTTGTGAAAGTGCTACATTATAGTACTGATTACGAGGTCTATTACTATGGAGAAAAATGTATGAAACATTATTAGACGATAAATTGTCCTTTTTTTGATGGATACGTGAAGTGTAGCCCCCAATGAAGGGTCTGGTAAGTGAAATGGAGCAACACGAATAGGTTGAATGTAGGGTCAGATCCTCTATTACAGTGGAAGTTCGTTTATGTTGAATGATGTGTAACGGATAAATCTAAAGAGGATTGGAGGGAATACAAGGTTGGGATGGATCAGTAAAAAGTGAAATAAATTTATTGTTGACAAAGGCTAAGTCATCATTATATCTAAAAGATAGCTTAAAGGCCTCTATGTACTAAAAGTTTTTAAGTGTTGATAGCCTCTTGCTAAAGGAAACTTCAAAAAAGGCCAAATATAAGTTACACCATAGAGGGGAACGCAAATAGCCCATCATGATACCTTTGATTTGCTGCTTAATCATAGGTCCCAACTGAACAAAGCAGTGATTAAGGACTAATCTATTAAGATCAAGAAAGGCATTAAAATTGAGAAATCCTTTGGAGGAACAAGATTTAGATGGAGAGAACTTTCCCCTTTTATCCATGAAAAATCCTTTATATTTAAGTGACTCACAAAATTTAAAAATACCAGTGGAGGAAAAAATCAGGCTACAATCACCTTCACTTGGAATAGCCTCATAGCAGGTTGTAATATCAAAGGTATGGCAAGACAAAATAGACGGAGGGAGGTTAACTAAAAAATTATACTGGGATTTAATCAACCAAAAGGGATTTGAGTCACATCTGCTAAACCTTTTAATACTATTGCACAACACTACAGAGTATTCCTCAACCAATGTAAGAGTGCATTTAAGTCCGAGAGTAATGAAGTTTGTAGCAAAAGAAAAAAAGGCAGTCATGTGCATTAGTTAACCATCGGAAGGAGTTCTTGTGAATCTTGAAGATGGCCATGAGAAAAGGTAAAGACAGGGACTTAGGTACACTAATCATAGGAAAGAGAGAGTTACACTCCCCCACAAAAGCATTATTGATATCCATAATGGTAAGGTCACAATCTTGAAATTCTGAGGAAAATATTGTACCCAAAGCTAAATTTCTAACCAATTTTTTACATATTACTACAACTCTCTGATTAGACGTATCCAGACCAGAGAAATAAAAGAATCTAGATAGCTAATCTACTTGTGAAAGAAAGGAATCAGAGCGGAGGACATCCTGTGGATTAAAGACAAAGTGATGAAAAAATTTGCTAAATTTAGAGAAGAAAATAGCATCCATGCTGATTTTGGGGTCAAGGATTCTCCTGATGTTAAGGAGGGAGCACAACTTATCCCATCCTTACCATAAAGCTTCAAAGGGATTAATGAGTTTATACGGGATGTGATTAAGGCCTTTAGAAAGAAGCATTTGAATCTCCTAATGAAAACAAACATCCAAATTGGTTGTCAAAACATGGGCACCCAAATCAAGAAAAAAAGAACAAAATTTTGTGTATTTTGGACGTGAGCAGATACATTCCATATCCCAGGTGTCAAAATTCAAAAACGTATCTTGAGGATTGTAAAATAATCTACTAAGGTTAGGGGTATAAGACCAACCAAACTTTAGCGAGGAGAAAAACTCACATTTTTCAGGTGCATAGTGTAGAATCAGCTCCCAATAAATGTCTTTAGGGTATATAAAATCAAACACTTTATTGACGAATTTAATGTGCACATAGTTGCCTGAAGATTTTCTAGTAGAACAAAAGGAAAGTAAACCATTGAATGAGGTAGAAACAGTTCGAGAAGTACTATGAGAGGAGCCAGCTCTGCTTCCATTGCCTGCATAAGAATAGGATCATCAAGTCGATCATTGAATGTTCTTTTGTACATCAGCAAGATCAGTTGTAGAATAACGTGAGCCACGAACAAGAGATTGAGAGGAGGATCCTGAAGGAGTGGAAGAAGAATCCGAAATTCTGGGTTTCTTATTTTTGGAGCTAGCAACAGAGGAAGAGGATGTGGCTTGGTTGAACAGTGCAGAAATAATAGAAGAGGCTTTAAAGCTAGGTGGCAAATCGGGAGAAGAAAAGGAGGAAGCGATAGGGACTTGGCTTTTTCCAACATTAAAGAGTGAAAGGTCTTAAATTTTTTTGGTTAATATTATATATCCACCCACATATCGTGGGCTCTCCAAAAAAAAAAAAAAAAAAACGTTGTTGACACTTTCTTCAATTAAAACCTTTGATTTTTTGGGGCTCCATGGCCTTTGTGCCATATCCACTTAAGAGATATCCTGCCGCTCTTGGAAAGTTATTCAAAAGATGAGAGAGAGACAAACCCTAGCACATATGGATTCCTTTAAGGCTGCACTCATCGTTGCTCCCTCAATCCATGGGACTAACCAAATTGTCGTGTGCTGCCAGCACGTGATGTCCACCTCGCTAAGCACCTAGCATCATGTCGTTTGACTTGCTCCTTGCGATCCCCCCAGTGAAGGCTTGCCTTTCTTGAGATACCTGTCAATTAACCTTAACTCAAAATTGATCCACATAATCCATTCAACTATTTTAGACTTTTTTCTTAATAGCAAATTGCATTTCCCATGCAAGGTGTCACAAATCATCTGTGAGTGCTAGTAGTGTCACTTGGCCGCACTTGAACCCATGGCCCAAGTTACATGGGACGAGTACTCAACCAACCAAGCTAGTTCCTTTGGACTATTTTAACAAGGCGAAAGTTCTTTTTTCGACGCACCGCAGGTTCCACTGGGGAAGTGCTTATCCCTTCCAAATATTATCCATGAAACATGGTCCGGGCAAGGGTCGTGCCGTTGGGCAAGGGCAGTGTATTGTCGGGCAAGAGCGATGCGCAGGCATCACCATGGCCCCCTAATTGATGCACCACATGCTGAGAACGACGGAGAGAACTCATAGCAACCAGCTAAGAACCTCCTTCTTGGATGACCCACCCAAGGAGGAGGATGCACTAGTGTCCAAGGGCAAGAGCCCTAACAAAGTGAACACCAGGTGAGCACAAGGTGTCCCTCTAAAGGGGACCCACCGGGGGATTTGAACCCACAACCCGTAGGTTGAGAGGCCAAAGCCTTCCTGTTAGACCAACTATTTGGGGACAACAAGGTGAAAGTTCACTCTGGCTTACATAAAGATAAGGCCATTGAGAAGATTTTAATAATATGAGGCTTCTTTGTGAGAGAGAAAATGAGAAAGTGATACTAAGCATTTAAGTTGTCACAACAAAATATTACGTTTTTTTCTTAAATAGGTGATAATGAACTATTTATATTATAATATATTTCAAAAAAAAATCATTGAAAAATATCTTGAAATCATTGTAAGAAACTAGTCTAAAGGTGTCACCTCCCTCTCTCTCTCTTGCACATTCATCAAGCTGCAGAGCACATTAGTCGAATGGATCCGAGAGCGTCAAGGGGGGGGACCAAAATACCGGATGCCCCTTTTTAAACATAGAGGTAAACAAATATCAACACCCTCTCACAAAAGCCTACATAAAGTAATGCATATTCAATGCTCCTCCCACAAAAAATAATGAAAAAGAGTTCTACATCATTAGCTTGCATGTGGCACTACTCACCAAGTTTATGCAATGGTCCACAATTGCTCTCAAGATGGAACGCTTTACTAAGGCCAGGCCAAAAAGAGCATGTTGTCTAGATTTTAATGTGTTGGTTTCTTTGAATTAATGTAGAGGAGGAGCAATGTCTTGTCTAAGAAGTTAAGTGTTGGTTTGTGAGCTCATGGTTTTGGTCTGCCCAAGGCAAGGCCTTAGTGATAAATCTAACTTTTTCTTAATTCTAAATTCGTAATTCAATTCATCAAATTTTCCATTCGTGATGTGGTGTTGCCACTTACATGAGTACCAGATTCATCACTTTTATATAATTTTTATTTCAAAAGAAACCATAAATTTCTAGATGTGAATGTGAAGCCACGAGTTTTGTTCTCTAGATAGGGTAAATGTTCTATATTAAGAACATTGAAATTGGGCTCATCTCATGCTATCTATCCTTTGCCGTTCGAAGCTTGGAGTAGCTCATATGGGAGCTCAAGAGGTGGACATCATGCAAAAGAAGGGCAAGGTCTTTCGATGGAGATCTCGCTAGTTGCACGACCTCATTTTGATTTCGCTTCAAAAAGATTGAGTGCTTGAAGGCAGATTGACTCAAGGGCAAAAGAAGTACACATTAACGAGAAGGTTGATCACACAATCTAACAGTGTACAATTATCTACTAGATGTACAATTAACCATGTTCCCAAACAAGTTTGTCCATCTTCTAATGCTCCACACAATCTTTTTATTGGGGTGACCATAAGCCTTGAAAAGCGGCATGTCATGTAGTTGGCCCCTTTACCCTACTAAAAGTCTTTTTTTTGTAGCAGTACGAGCATTCCACTCTTCAGATACAAAGAACATCCGTGGGCACCATTCAATCACTTGGCCGCATTCAAACCCATGACACGGATCACGTCGATTGAATGCTCAACCAACCAAGCTACCCTACCAATAGACTTTTTTTCTCATTATTGACCTGTGTTGCTCTTAGCTACTATTTCAACAACCCATTCTACTTTTGAGATTTAATCTGCTCTTTGTTGGCTCAACCTATGTGTATCTTGCAAAGTTTGAGCTAAAATTATCATACATTATAGACCATAAGCATTGTTCTAAGTGAGCTTGAAGAGGGTATGCATAAGTTTTGAGGCTTAAACAATGATGAGTAATAGAAAGGAAAACAGTCCTCTCAATATGTAATTCTGTGAGCTCTTTTGAATTTCATTTTATTTTTGGCTTGCGCAAAGGGCTAAGGTTCTAGTGATATATATTTTCTTTTTTTGTAGCAAAGAGTAGTAACTTTTTTTTTATAATTATTTTGGCATTTTTAGCCCACAAAGAAAATTGGCTTCACAATTTATTTATTACTTGCCTAGAATGAAAGCTTTTCATCCTACTCCATGATTACTGTTATTTTTTATAATAGAAGTTTGTAAAGTAATGATGAGTTTATTTGAACATGTTTGGATCATCACACAAATAATATGTCATCGCCAAATGATTTAGCAAAATGCCCATTGCCAGAGATGCTCAACTGAAAAGTGTATTCTCTTTATTTCTCTCACTATCTTATGACAGTTGTAAAACTATCATGCTCCTCTGTGTGTGTGTGTGTGTGTGTGTGTGTGTGTGTGTGTGTGTGTGTGTGTGTGTGTGTGTGTGAGAGAGAGAGAGAGAGAGAGAGAGAGAGAGAGAGAGAGTTTCCGGCTCAAGTTTTATCCTTTTGTCTCAGTTTTTATGCATAACGTTTGTGTGAAGACAAAGAGTTGCATCAACTCTCATTTTTGATTTGTGGATAGCGTTGCCATCAGCCACATAGAGTCTTAGGTGTTTAAGAAGATCCCATTGATGTGAATGCCACATGGCATAAGGATTTTTGGGATGCAACACTTGCAAAGAGGAAGCAATAATTAGGTGGAAGAGCAGGTGGTGTTTGAAGTTTGTTTTAGGTAGCCTAGTAGAAAAGCAAGTTCTGATTGCATGAAAGTTGGTATCAAATCCCATCGTGTGGTCTCTTATGTGTATAACCAATTAGAGTGTAGTGATGAGCTATACACACAAGACACAATGAAATGTCTACCTATGGAGCTCATAACCCAGCTAGGGCATGAAGGTAGTGCACAACAAGTATCACAATGTACACACTCATATACCAAAACAAGCAAGGAAAGGGAGAGATCTACCTATGCAAATACTCAATCTTAAGTGACAATCTATGCAATTCCTTCAAAAAGCTTGCACACACACTCATCAATCAAGCACATAATGAACACTCTTGGAAGTATGGCTGTAAGAATGCACACAAAGATGGAGAAGAGGAACAAGAACCTAACAAGCACACAACACATGAAGTAGCATCATTGAGTGTGCTCATACAAAGAGAAGGGTTACCCTAGAGTTATGGGTGTATATACAAGCCACAGGGGGGAAGGGGGGGGGGGGGGGGGGGGGGGGGGGGGGACTCTAGCCACGGAAAAGGGAGAAAAAAAAAGTGTCTCCCGGGGGCTTAAGAGTTTGTTCACGCACATCGCTATCATAATATGGTAACAAATCCTCTGTGGGAGTGATGTGGTGAACATGAGTTGGCACTCATGTATGGGGAAGTGCTAGAATTTATGTGATCATACCACAAAGGGAGTAAGACCAGTGCTTTGCAAAAAGGTTTAAACTTCACATGAGGCCGAGCCTTTGTGAAAAGATTAGCAAGAATGGCCTACGTAGGCACATAAGGCAAGATGACCTCTCCTGCAAAGAGTCTCTCCTTGACATAATGATAATGCACCTCATTTTGTTTTGTGCATGTATGGAACATAGGGTTCCATGCTTTTCTAAAGCACTCTTATTATTATGAGAATCGTGGTGGTAGAGTATTGTCCACCGCCCACATCAATCAAAAGATGTTTGAGCCAAATGCTCTCAACAATAGCTATGAGAGCTACCATATACTTATCCTAATTACTAGAAGTTGCCACTATAGGCTACTTCTTGCTTGACCAATATATGCATGAGATATCAAGCATGAAACAAAAGACCTAGGGGATACTCGTGTGTCATGACAACCAACCCAACCCTAGTCTAAAAAATCATGTAAATCTAGTGGTAATAATTCCCCCTTGGGATAATTGTATGGTGCCACAAGTAGCGAAAGTTTTGATTGACTACCTTTCAGTGCAAACACCATGGGCTATGCATAAGTTTGCTCACTTGCAAGATTGCATACTAAACATTAGACCTTCTAATGCATACAATAATCAAACAACCAACAACCTGGTGATAGAGAGTGACATCAAAGCAGTCTCCAACATCATGAACACTAAGCTTCACACATGTCTCCATAGGAGTAGCACTACACGGGACAAATCTATGCAACAATGTCTCAATGTGATTTGTCTGACATATAAATACCTTTATCAACTCACTTAAATTATATGCCCAAATAATGATGCAAATGACCCAAGTTTAACATCTCAAAAGAAAAATTCAAATTATCCTTAAAATCAGCAACATGTCCCTTATTTGGTATAGTGAGTAGCATGTCATCAACATAGAGCACAATAATCAGAAATGTATAATCCATATTCTTAACATACAAAGTACTTTCAATTGGACTATCCTAAAAGCCATGTATAACCACTTGTACCCATGAATCTTTTCATACCAAGTATGTGGAGCTTTCTTTAGCCGTACAAAGCCTTCTTAAGCGTGCAGACATTGTCTTCCTACCCGTTTTGAATGATATGATGAATTAGTGTTACACACACACTTCCTCATGAAAATCATCATTTAAAAATGTAGTCTTTGTGTTTAGCTGATGTTCATTGCCACCATTATGAGGTGCCAATGTACAAATGCTATGAATGGTAGTCATACAACAAATGGGAGAAAAAAGTCTCATAAAAACCAATGCCCTTCTCTTGAGTATACCCTTTTGCCACAAGTATAGCCTTATAGCAATCGCCACTACCATGAAGCTTACATTTTAAATTAAAAACACACTTAGTATCAATGACATTTTTACAAGGAGGCAAATCACATAAAGACCATGTGCCCCTCATAGTAGCAGCATAATAAGATTGCATTGCAGCGAGCCACTTTCTTCAATTTTAAATTTCATCAAATGACAAAGGTTCTTCCTTATCACACATATTAAACACAACTAAAACATAACAATTTGATGCATAAGAGGCACGTTGAGAACTCGAACATGTACAACTTGACAAAAGTGCGTACAATTTAATATCATGCAAGGTTTACAATGCCATTTTGGCATACCTCTCATTTTCAATCATATCATCATCAATTACATCTTGTGAATCTAGAACAAAAAATGGCTGACCTGTAATTTCATCTATGACCTACAATGTTTGCACATATGCTTTGTTATGACTTACGTTTTTACCTCCCCCTTAGACAGAGGCAATAATGTATCACTAACAGTTTGTGAGCTCATATCTATCTCCTTGGTACATGCCAACAAGGGTTGAAGTGCAGCTTCCACAAAAGCGACATCTCAGCTAACCTCCAATTAGACATTGGGTATCCTGATTTTTCATCTTCCACACATTTTTTGTGTGCATTGAGCTTACACATCAACAAAACAAAGTGTTGGATGCCACAATAGTATCGTCAAATTGAGGTCATGCATAGTATATATATCATCCACAACCTTGTCTGCAAGACCAAGTGTAAGTGGATACATACAAAAGCTTCTTCTTGATCCCAAGCTCATGAAAAGCAATTAAACGTGTAAAAGAACTACCACCTATAGCTATAAGCACAATTTTTCCAACTTTGCTAGCTAGATAAGAGGCCTTTTTGGCACACGTAATAGTATTCTCATTAGGGAAAAATTTTAGAGAAGTAAAGAAATCAATATTTGATGTAATGTACTTAGTTGCATGTAATGTACTTAGTTGCACACTATCAAAGTATAACATGTGATCCATAAATTTTGCACTACATGCATCATGAAAAATTCGGTCATATTGACATTGCACATTAAAATCCCATTCTACGACTTGTACAACATTTTTTTAATTTTCTTTTTAAGAAGCATCTGCAATGTCTACATTTTTCACTTTCTTACAAGCGTCTTCAGCCTTAAACCTAGGACATTGCTTTGATGAGCTGTTGATTTGTCATATAGTATTACATTTTAGCTTTTTCTTGCCTTTCTCCTTCTCAAACCTGTGTGTGTGTGTGTGTGTGTGTGTGTGTGTGTGTGTAGTTAAGATGTGGCAACACCCTTCACATTGACTTTTGAGAATTGCACGGGAAGCAAGTAAAGAAATTCAAAACATGCACTAAAACAAAATCTTAAGTTTGTGATGAAGGGTCTAGGGTGGATTAGTAAGTGTAGCATTCATGAAGGATCTAGGTTGGATTAGTAAGTGTAGAATTCTTGATGTGTGTGTGTGTGTGTGTAAACTTAAAGAAAGAGAATGTAAACTCAAAGTAACCACTGGATTGTTATCATTAGAAACTAGAGATTACAAGCCTCTTATATAGGCATCATAAAGGTTGGTATCATGGCTAGAGGGTGAAACCTCACCATATACGTCATCATCCTAGGTGGAAAGTAACCACATGCTATTACATGGTCTATCACATTATCTATGCCCATAATCTTTCCACATAGGTAGAGGTTGTTCACACACACAAGGTGCAACAAAGATCACATCCAACAAACCTCCCCCTGTGGGTTTTGTTGCACTCACACAATCCTCCCCTCAAAACACACTAGGGGTATGGCACACAAAACAAACCTCCCCTTAAACACAAGCAGGTGGTAAGCAAACACAAACCTTGCTTACACATACAAGGGTAAGCACACAAGTTTCCCAAACACAAGGTGAAACACAATAGTTTAATTTTGGCAAAACTCACAATGGTTAGTGAATTATATTAACAGATCCAAAAAAATTACATTCCTATCATGCTCATGACGAGCCATGACCACTTCAATGGATCCTAGATACATCGGTTGATGGGGGAGCCACCCCTTGACCATAGATGAGCCCACACATTCACCTTTGCACATCGAGGGCTCGTGCTGCGAGGATCACGCTGCCTGCAAGACGTGGATGAGCAGGGAGGCTCCGGGGGGGGGCCTGCAGCAGTAGGGTGGTGCCTGTTAACTGAGCCAATGTCAGTTAACAGAAGCTGCTAAAGATCGAAGACGTACGGATGTACATTGAAGATCAACATGAAGAAGCAGTAAAGATTGGTTACACATTTTTCATGTTTTTCCAAAATGGTTACGTGTAAAGGTCAGGTTAGTTAGTGTGCTTAGGTGGCAGATTCAGTAAGTGGTGGAGCCCTAAAGGCCTTGGACACCCGGACATTACATATTTTTACCATGGGTATATAAGGCAGTGCGTAAAAGAAATTAGGTTTCTCAAGCTCAGTTGCTGAGAGCACTCTTTGGTGAGAGCTCTTGAGGTGTGTGGCTATGGAGTCCTTCAGATTCTCCTTGCTCATGTGACTTGGTTAACACTAATCAATGCTTAATTCTCTTTCACTATGCCTCTCTCATACTTCTTATGATTGCCCATGATGCTTTGATTAGCTAGATCTTAACTAATTAGTGGTTAATCTCTCTCTAATCTTGTGTGATTGCCCTCTTTTGCTTGTGTGTACATGTAGGTTTGATTGGAGTGTGGTGCTCGATAGATCTATCTATGTGTGCTTGCGTTTAGTGTGTTGCATGATAGGATTAGTGTTGTGTGCGTCTTGCAATCGTTAGTGTGTGTGATTGAGTTGATTGGAGGTGAAAGGAAGTGGATGTGGAGATTGCCCATCATTGTGGCTTAGCTCCTCCAAACGCCGAGAAGCTCACCTTGTAGAGCCAACCATTTGTGTTGCCATGATTAGCTCACTAATCATGTGAGTGTTTCCATGCCCTAGCTTAGTAGCTTATCCCTCCAGATTGATAATTTTGTTGGTCATTGGAGCTATGCAACGATGGAGCCCCCAATATTTGGCGCCGTTGCGGGGGACGATGGTCTACGCTAGTGTAATTGTGGCATAATCAAATGTGTTTTCTCACTAATTTCCCTATTACTTTCACTTGTGTATTTATGTTTTTGTGGACTTTGGATGTGTGTGCATCAAGCAATGTGTTCATTATTCCCTAATTTGTCACTGTATCTTGCCAATTGTGTGTTTACACACTCAAATTTCACACTAACCCCTTGCTAATTTCACTAATTTTGCTAACTTACACACTAATTTGCTAGGAAGGATTGGAGCTTTCAACCGTTCAATCGATCTTCAATGAAAAGGTAATCAAGGTAGTATTCTCAACCTCTCTAGAATCTAAAGATGTGTAGAATTGTGTAGAGCCTCCACCATGATGCAAAGTAATGTTGATGCTATGATGCTATGAATTTTTGGATTGTTCGTTTTCATACTGTTGTAATGCCAAAATTTTCCAGATTTGGTGGCGTATGAAATTAACAAGTTCAATTGTTAATTGGTAAATGTGCGTTGCTAATTGTGTGCATAATTGAGTTAATTGCATACTTGAATGGTCAATTGCAAGTGTGTGTGCACTAAAATCAAGTGTGTGCGCATTCTAATTGAGTGTGTGTATGCTTAATTTTAGGTGTGTGTACACTATTTTGCCGTTGATTGTGCACCTAAAAATCAATGTATGCTTAATGATTTTTCAATTGTGATGATTGATTTGTGTTGTGTTCATGCCCAATTATTAGTATGTGTGTGCCTAAAAAGTGCTTAATATGCATGATTGATTCAACTTTCGATTGCATATTTGATGTTTGTAATGGTTAATTGCTGCATTTTTAAACTCAAAATAGGGATTTACACATTTCGAATGTGGCAAATTTCGACCTAATTTTGTCGATTTAATTGCTTAGTTTAGATTTTATTGATCATATTATTTGGCAATTGAATTGGTGTGTTTTTTGTGATTTTTTTTGGCTGCACTAATCCCCTATATGTGGAGATTTTTATTAAAAAAAAGGTATTTTTTGGATAATTTTTTCAAAATTTTGGCAATTTTTTGCCAACTTTTGCATTAATTTTTGCTTAATTTCATAAAAATTTGATATTTTGCAATCTTTACGATCTGTTTTGAATGCGTGTTTACGGCTTGATCTCGAGCGCATTTGGGCTTTCGTTCGCCAAGTTTTAAGCGTTTTACTATTTTCGAGGGCCGGGTTGATGATTCAGTCGAATTTGAAATTTTCAATAAAAACTACTATTTTTGGTGTGCTTTTGTTTGTTGAAAGTGCTCGATTGTGATTCTCAATGATTTTCTAAGATTCCTAGAATTTTTTGAGATTTTTTTGGATTTTTTTTGGCAATTTTTGGGATTTTTGGATGATTTTTTGGATTTTCGAATAATTTTTAGCGTTTCGACTAATTTTTGGCACTTTAGGACGTTCGAAAATAAAAATAAAACAAATTTTGAGCTTCGGTGCAAACCAGCGAGACTTTTCGAACCTCGACATACGGTTCGGTGCGGCGTCGACGTTCATGGTAGGTGATTTTTTATTTTAGCGAGCTCGCGATGAGAACTATGCCTTGCGGTGCTAAGGCTCAACTTTGTAAAAATAAAAATCCCTCCCACTCCCAAAGGTCTGATTATTAACCTTCTCTCTCCTCCCCACTCTCTCTCTTACATCCTCTCCCAAATGATTATTTACAATCTCTCACCTCCCCCCTCACTCTCTCTCTAACTCCCTCTCCCCCAGGCGATTATTAACACCCTCTTTCTAACCCCCACTCTCTCTCTCTCTCTCTCTCTCTCTCTCTCTCTCTCTAACTTTCTTTTTCTCTCTATATGAGTCTCGTGCATCCTCGCCCTCTCTCTCTTCTTTAATTTTATCACACTCTCTTTCTTGCAGGCTTGGCATTTTCTATCTCTCTCTCTCTTTCTCTCTCCTGCGTGACCCACCTCTCTCCCCCTCCTTGTCCTATTCTCACACACACACACACACACACACACCCTTCCCTCTGTTTGCTGATGTCAATCGGAAGCCAGGCCGCTGCACCCCACCACGTCAACAGCGCGTACTCTCCGTCCTCGCTGACGGCGCTGACAACACACGTGGGCCCAGTCATCTTGTCTCTCCCTCCGAGTCTCCCTCTCTTGCTGCCGCCTGTGACCTGTCCGCACTGCACGTGCACATGCCATGTCAGCACTGTGTGGCCCGGGCGCCCTCTGTCTCTCTCGTCTCTTAACCCCGTTGTGAACGCCACCAATCATGCTGCAGCTCCCACCTTCAATCCGGCCAAGCCCGGGTCCCCTGCACGTCAACGGTTGTCAGCCCGCCACCACAGGTAAGCAAATAATACATTTTTTATTATTTAATTTCAAAAGAAATTATAAATAAATAAATAAATAAATAAATATATATATATAATCAAAAAATCAAAATAATAATAATAATCATCATCATCATCATTTTAAAAAAATTCACAAAAACCATTTTAAAAATAAAAAAAGGAAAAGAAAATTATCATAAAAAATAAAAACTTCAAAAAAAGTAATAAAAACTCTTTAAAAAACAATATTTTTTTTCCAAAAACTCGAATAAAAAATCCCAAAAAAAGGTTTTAACAATTACAAAAAATCAAAAAACTCGTAAAAATTTCATTTAAAAATAAAAAAAAATCACAAATAAATCCCTAAAAATTACAAAAAATTTTTAACAGCACAAAAAATTCATAAAAATTCAAAATTGATTTAAAAAAATCCCAATAAATCAAAAATTTCATAAAACCTTTAAAAATTTCCATAAAATTTCTAAAATTGACAAAATATTTAGAAATTCATAAGAAATTCATTAAAGCTCAAAACTTTTCCAAAAAATTTATAAAAAATACTAAAAATTATAGAAAACTCAAAATTTCACAAAAAACTTAATAAAAATAAAAAGAAAGTCGTCGAAAGTGCCAAAAAAAGTCAGAAAGGGACAGAAAAGTAAAAAACACATGGTCTAGAAATTACACCGTGCAAAAGCGAACAAGTTGAAAAAAGCAACGCCGGAAGAGTCGCACACAGAGCAAACCGAAAGCGAACAAGTCGAGAAAAGCGAAGGCGAGAAAATTACAAACTGCAAAAGCGAACCAGACTCGCAGAAGAACAACTGAAAACGGTCAACTCGAAGCACTAGAGCAGCATATAAATTTCAAATTTTTGCATGCTAGAAATTGGCAAGTGCAAGTAATTGCGTTGAAAATTAGCTTCTACTCGGACAAACAGAGGCACAACTCACATGTGATTGCAGATTAAGCTATTCAGAGCCCAAATTTTCATCATTTCAAAGGCCCAAATCAATTCTGAAACTTTCAAGCTAGAGTTAATCAACTCTTGTGAGTCTGAAGAGCAGTCAATTGCAAAAGTGCTTTGGCTAAAGCAGTTTAATCAAAATCGAGCAGCAGGAATTCTGCTAATCGATACTAAAATCTGCTAGGAGATAGTTTTTTCAGAACAAGCCAACATGGACTCAAATTGAGCCGAGAGTTCAAGTACAGTAGATCAAGCTAGTAGCTTTAACAACACATGTACAACTGCAACAGAGCAAATTTTACAGCTATATGGCTACAATGGGGATAAAGTTTTGTACACAAATTCGAAAGGTCATAGGTATCTAATTAGCATTAAAAGCAACACAGGAGCCAAGATCCTACTGATCAGAGTAAAGCCAGATTTAGAGAACTCCTAGTTGTTCACAGACTTTAGTGGAGCCAGGTATTGCAAGCTCAAAGATGAAGTGCAGATACAAGTTCAAAAAGTCAACCCAAGTGTTTATCCAGAAATCTGCACAAGCCAACAAAATATACAATTGGTGCATATGCAATCAGTGCCATTGTACATGGATTACAGTGGTCAGATCTATAGTCGAGAACCAAAAATGCAAGATCCAACAGATCAACCAATAGAAGCAAGTCTAATTGGAGAATCAAGCCAAAGACAATACAAAGGTCAAGATGGAGCAATCTACAGCTTGATGCTCAACGTTTTGAAAGAAGATGTTGACAACTTGGCAAGCATAGAAGCAAAAACTTCTCAGCTAGAGCTTGACATGACAGAACCAGTTGAAATACCACTAGTCATGGTGTATTGCTCAGATTGTGGACGAAAAGGTGGACATTTTTATGAAGATTATCCAAGAAACCCAGACAACAAGGATACATCAACTGCCAAGCAAGTCACAGAGCAAATTGGAAATGTGAATCTCGATGTAAGTGCATCTAACTTGTCACTTTTAATGCAATCAGATGATTCTACATTACCATAGAAGCACCAGTAATTGCATTGCTCCACTTTTAATGCAATCAGCTTAATATTGATTCTTTCAACATAAAATTCTTGTATGAATTTGGTCAAAATGTCTAGATATCACCGACTGTTGAAAAGACTGTTAGGTTTGCAAATGATTCTATATCCACTGCCACAAGTGTGCAATCATTCACGAGTCTAAGGGACACATCAAACAAAATGATGTTAGCTTTGTATGGTACACATAATTCATATGCACACATATGTAGACCAAAAAAGGGAAACTATACAAAAAGGATCAACCAGTGTTTGAATGGCCCACATACCAGGTCATAGAAGTGCGTCCAGTGATATATAAAAAAGGATGGCTAATTTCAGAGGAAAGAATTTATTATAGCCTAACCTCTCTAGAGCTGAAGGATATTACTCGAGTGAACCCAGAAATCTGTTTAGAGCCAAACTCTCTTCTATCGAAAATCAAGCTTCGATGTTGTAACCCAACGAGCATATACTTTGATCAAAACAGTCGTAGATATAGACAAGAGTCTAGCATCTATGATTCCTTGGGTCGTGCCACAGAATCTCATATTATAGGAGACCCATGGGATAGACAATATCAGGGCAAAGATAATGCTATCTACACTTGACTTGGGGAATAATTTGCCATGTTTCAAGGAGATACATAGGAAACTATGTAGACGGTTTACAGATGCCAAACATCAACAATGCTACCCAAAGTGTGCCATCATAGTCCCAAAAGGTGACACTAAACTAGAGCCAAACAATTCTGAACTCTTATAATGAAGCAGGCTATAGTGATCACCCTAGGAAGGGGGGAGCTGTAAATCCATCAAGCTCAGCTTATGTACCAGGAAATGCTACACTAGTTAGAAGCCCTAGAGCTTCTAGGCAACATACCCCTTCAAAGCAAAAACCATTGAAAGATCATACGGTTGTTGGAAATTTCCAATTGACCCAGGTTCCCTCTGAATCTACAGACAAATGCTTATATGAAGATCATCAGAGACAAAAGTTTCAATTGATCTCCATAAGTCAAAACCAAAAGCCGACAAATCCAATAGTGTTCAAACAATTACGTATGACCAAGCTCACATATGCATATCAAGATGCACATGGTAATGAATATTAGCAAGATCATGACCTTGTACAAACACCTACGGATTGCCGGATTGAAGTCAAAGACTATCTGAAGATGATGCAAAGCCTCAAGCTGCCAGAACAGGTGATAGAAAGTTCAAAATCAATGAAAGCTAAAGTCCAGAAAGCTACACAAAGGTCACCAGTGAAATCTCCTCCAAAGAGACACATTCTGCCAAAAAGTACAATGGATCTGTTAAGGTCAAAGGTTGCCCAAATGCAGGAGGACAATGCTCAACAATTGCAAAAAAGTGCAATATTACAGCCAATGGAGCAAACAACGATTGAAGCGGGTGGTCAAAGCAAAAAAAATGCAGATAAAGTTCAACCAAAGGACGCTACCACAACAGAATCAATCACTACAAAAATAAATCCTGAGAAGATCAAGTGCAACATCATCGGTGAAAACGAAGAAAAGCTGTCAAGAGAAGTAAAGCTAGATTTTCAGCTAGACAAGAACCTCATGTCTTTTCGCACTTGGAAAAGATGTGGCCAACCACAGTTGGAAGATGCTCTTGAATTTGTGAGCATATCAGGAAACAAATGAGCAGAATGTTGGGGAATCATCTCCACCACCATTGAAGTAAGTTCGCAGATCATCATAGCTCAATTCCACGTGATCACAACAAAAGATATGCCAGACGACGTCATAATGGGAATGCCAATGGCCCAAAAGATATTAGAGATACAGAAAGTAAATATGATGCAGTCTTTAGAGACAATCAAGAATGAAGATCAAGACTGGTCACTCGCAGACAACAGCACAAGGTCCTCAAGCACAGTTAAAATGGAGACTGATATCAAAGCAGATCTCATTGAAGATGATTCATCTCCATCGGACAAAACTGCAGAAGAGCTTAAAGAAAATCAGACAATATCAAGTGCATATCAAATAGAGCAAAGAAAAATCACAAAAGCTACTGAGCAGAGAATGCCACCAAAGCCAAAAGTTAAGAAGAACAAGGTTGCAGACAACCAAGAAGCAATAGAAAGTCCAAAGATCAATCACTCATTGCCGGCTGAATCAACCAATGTAAATCAGATTGGAAGACAGAGTCTCAAGTCACCCTCCATAGAGACAAATTTAGATCAAGATGAGACCATGACAAAAGCATTACAAAGATCTTCAATAGAACCAACAATGAGAATAGCTATAGTTCTCAACAGTACAAAATGAGGAAGTGTCAGATGCAATGCTCTATTGGATAACGAAGCAAAGTACAATATGGTTGTAGACAACATTCAGAGCATTCTAGAGATTACTCTAGGCAAACCAGATAATAGATAAATCATGTTTAAGGCTACAAGTAAAAAAGAAATGGTTGCTACCCTTAGCATCCAAAATCATGAACAGCAGATGAAGTTTCAAGTAAAGTCTTCAAAAGACATGCATGCAGATGTCATACTTGGACACCAATGGTTAGACCAACACAAGGCCTACAAAGAAGATAAAATGTTAATACTCTCTTTTCCAAGTAGAAGCAAGCAACAATTACAAGTACCGTTAATGCTAGATTCAGAGCTGCAAAAGTCACAAGAATTGAAGACAAATCGTGCAGACAAAGGTAAAGCCAAAGTGGACCTTGCACCGATTAACACGAAAGGTGTGACAACATATGCCTCTACATCAAAAAACCCTCATGGATCTCCTTCTTCAAGCAAGTCAGGCTTTCAAAACTTCAAGTCAATTGCTGACCCAACTGAAACCTCTAAGGAGACACCTAGAAAAGCAAAGATATATCAACCCAGGTACTCAAGAAAGCAAAAGATAGTCAAGCAAGCGTTTGTTCCGAGCAGTTAAGCCAAAGTCAATAATCCGATTTGGGTTAAAGACGAGAAATCAATACAGAAAGACACACACATGGGATATGGGTACCAAAACCGCAGGTTAGGGTATATGAAGTAACTTCAAGTCCCTCCCAAAAAAGAAGGCCCACCAGGTATCAACCTTGTCGAGTTGCGAGAGAGCCTTGAGGCCATTTTCGAGTTGAATGGGCCCTATCAACGCCCAGCTCGTACGTTCTCTCTCTGCCTCTCTCTCTCTCTCTCTCTCTCTCTCTCTCTCTCTCTCTCTCTCTCTCTCTCTCTCAGACACACACACATACATACACACTCACATTTGTGTGCACACGTACCATGAGAGGCTTGTGTCGTCAATAGTCAGTCTCTCTCTCTCTCTCTCTCTCTCTCTCTCTCTCTCTCTCTCTCTCTCCTCCCCAAAACTATCGGCTTCTGTTCGTGCATGGCGTGGGGAGTGGGGAGTGGGAGGCAGTTGTGCTCACGTGGAGGTAGGTCTAGGCTACCCTACGTTCAACCTTTTGCCAAGCTGAAGGAACGATAATTAGTTGCGAAGGTGTGCAAGTTGAAGGGGCGACGACTGGTTGACATGTGGAAGGTCTCTCCTTGCTTCAAAAATTTAAGCTCCATTATGTATAGTATAGAAGTATAGATTGAGACTTGCCTTAAATGTTATTTCGATTTTAAAATATTAAATCTATCTTTTTATTTCACTTTTCATTTCACATCTTGCCATGTCTTACATTCTATTGTTTTAGAATGCTAAAGTGAAGCTTCTCCTTGCATTTCTCTAGTAAATTCTATACATACATACATACACACACACATATATAGTGTGTGTGTATATATCTATATACACACACACACACACACTATATATATATATATATATATATATATATATATATATTAATGAGTTCTTTTTATTTCACCTTTAGTTTCATAGTCTCACATGGTTTGACTTTTCTTGCATTCTATAGCTTAATTTCAGTTAGTGTTTGAGAAAGTCTCTTTTATTAAGCGGTTGTCGAGCGAGTTTCCTCCTCGCAAAGAAGCAAACTGAAAATACTAGCAAAAATTTTAAATTTGCATTTTTGAACTCTTTTCTCACATATTTCACCAATTTTTCTTCTCTTTACCATGGTTTGCAATTGACTAGTCTCGAATTTAAATTGGCTCAAGGCGACGAAGCTAAGGCAATCGTTTCCCGGACAACAGTGGTTCCAATTAAACTCAACATTACGATTTTAACACTTTCTTATTGTTTTGGAAAACCAGTGTGACCCTTTCACTTGTTTTTTTTTGTTTTTTGGAGAATTAGATTAGAAGCCATTGTTAACCGATTTTAGAGGCACACACTCACTCCTTTCTCTTAGGTGTCTATATCCCTAGAACTTTGCCCCGCACTCCCTCGTCACTATATGGGCACTCCCTCGTCACTATATGGCACGGCTCCGAGTCAGAGGGAATCTAGGGCCCAAATTTGGGGGGCAAGGCGGCTTTAATCTCCGCCGTCGGATCACACAGTGAACTAGGGGGGGGGTGAACTAACGGTGAACTAGGGGCGGGTAAGCTAGGGGTGGGTGAACTGGGGGTGAACTAGGGGAACCTAAACTAGGATATGATCATGTGCCATGCCAACATGGACAGTGACGCGCTAGCATGGTGGTAGGGCATTCGTGTGGTAACCGAGATGTCCCAGGTTCGACCCACATCCCGCGAGGCGGGTGAACTAGGGGGGGGGGGGGGGGGGTGAACTAGGAGTGAACTTGGGGCGCCATTTTTGCCCCGAGTTCACCCCTAGTTAACCCCTAGTTCACTACGTGATCCGATGGCCGAGATTAAAGTCGCCACGCATCCCCAAAGTTGGGCCTTAGATCCCCCCTGGCTAGAGCCGTGCCATATAGTGACGAGGCCCGCCCTCCTCAGAATTTACATACACTTACATTTAGCCAACTATGCTCCGACGGAGCATTAATGAATAACTAAACCTCTTGCATGGTCACGCGAGGCTTAGAGGATGTCTGTACACGCGGCGATACAACCCTAGCCCTTTGAACCCCAACCCAACAACCCCAACCGATAATGTTGTTGAGTATATGATGAGCGTTCGCACAGTTGCACAGTTTTCATGTGTCAACTCTTCCACCGTCTGTAGCTCGTGCATAGCTTGGAGCCCATCTCTCTCTTCAAATTGCCCGCCACATCCCGTTGTGGTGAATTCATTGCAAAATGCATGTGGTGGTGGTCCCTGTCTCCACCGCCTGATAACGAGGTCGATGAAAACCAACTTTGTCGTTTTCAACAGAGTGGAGAAATTTGAGTCCTAGTTAAACTCAGCTCGCGTAATGTTGCTCGTGCGAAGGCAAATCACTCCGGGTGGGTTGGGGTGAACCCTTACCCGTGCGAATCTACGTTTAGTTATTCATTCATCCTCCCAACTAAGCCTCGAACCTCACAACCATAGTTATTCGTTTAATGCTCTTTTTTGCGAGTGACTGAAAACGAGGCTTAGTTATTTGTTCAAATTAGTTATTTGTTGAAATAATTGATAACTAAGCCTTGCGTGGCCATAGCCTAATCTTGCAGCTTTTGGCACCCGAGAAAAAACCACATAAAGCATATTGGATGTACTACTGTACTCGTGGCTCTACTCTTTATAAAATACTATAATGCAGAATATTCCCACCCTTTAGCCTATTTTTCAACCCAATTTTTCCCCCTCTCGCCTCTGCGTAGAGCCCTGTCCTTTCCTCCCACTAGACTCCCCGCGTAGCAGCCCTATCGCTGCCTCCTCGATCACCAGGCCTCTGCTGCCGACCCCCCCCGGGGGAGCCTGCACGCTGCTCACGCGAGAGAAAGAGAAACGCAACACTCAACCTGGGATTTGCCATGCTCGCAACACCTACTGTGTGTGTGAGAGAGAGAGAGAGATAAAGAGAGAGAGAAAGAGAGAGATATTTCAGCCCGCCACAATCCCTTGCATGCAGCAAGAGAGAGAGAGAGATAGAGATAAAGAGAGAGAGAAAGAGAGAGATATTTCAGCTCGCAACACCTACTGTGTGTGAGAGAGAGAGAGAGAGAGAGAGAAAGAGAGAGATATTTCAGCCCGCCACAATCCCTTGCATGCAGCAAGTCCTGGTTATCTGCACTATCTTTTTGGCTACAACTCCCGTTCAACTCTCCGCGCTCCCCCTTCAGCATCATATAAAGAGTCAAACGTTTTTCTTTTTTAAAATGTGTACGACCTATGGAAACATAATTAACAATAATGAGGTAATAGAAGGAACATCCAAATGGTCATGGGGGTAAGTTAGCACAATTGAACTCAAGGTTGTCTGAGCATGGTTTACGAGCATTTCTCCACAAAGAAATATGACAGCGGTACAAATAAAGGGCAACGTTTGTTTCTCATTTAAAGTAGGCTACCATGAGCATGAGCTCCCTTGAAGCTACTACAATGAAGCCAATTGTGGTCCATTGAGTTGAACTTAGACACACACTAGTACGGCCGGTCATCGAAGCTCTTTCTCTCTCCCTTTTTATCGTGTGTCCTCTCTCTCTTTCTCTCTTTTGAAAAGTAGCCTTCATCTTGCAACTTGCGTCACGTGTAAAAGAGACTCCCCTCCGCCATGTTATGTTAAGTAGATGACTAACAGAAATATTCATGGGTGGTCGCTTAATATTAGGTGCTATCATGCATGAAAGTAGAAGAGGTAACTTAAACTCAGTTAGCCATTCCCCATGGTTATTTGGGATCCCCATTAGTTGAACAAAGATGTCGGTCTGCATTATTGAGAGGGTTGAGGCTCCTTTGACACTACGTGCATTTTTTCATGAAGGAGTTGGGTTAGTCGGAGTTGGCCTCTCTTCCCTCGCCTTGTACACTCTTTTGGTCATGAGACAGGGCTTGTAATGTCCTACATAAGAGCTTCGAGCTAGAGATGCTACATGATGGTTTGGTGGAGGGTCTCGATCTCGAGACCCTCCACGAAACCATCTCGATCTCGAGATGGTTTCGTGGATCTTGCAGGTGGAAGTGTTTCGTGGGGGATTGTCTTGCAATCCTCCTCTAATTGGGAATCCACTGATGATCGTGGTTGTGATTGGATGCTTTGTGAAGGTATGCAACTGCTTCGTGATTGTGAAGGAAGGAAGCTAGTTGAAGATGTGCAATAGCTTTGTGTGACATTGGTATTCTTGTTGATGCTCGACAATCCCTGACCGTTGTGGTGGCTTTTGGATCGGCTTGCCGTGACTTGATGGACATGCATGGGTGGGGTGGACCATGGCAGGCACCCCATGTATGGTGGCATTCCCTTGTCTGCTTGTTTTTTAACTTTTTTGCGTTAGGGTGGCTCCCTTGTTAGCCACTAGTGTGGCAGGCGGCCTTTGGCCGCCTCTCTCTCTCTCTCTCTCTCTCTCTCTCTCTCTCTCTCTCTCTCTCTCTCTCTCTCTCTCTCTCTCTCTCTCTCTCTCTCTCTCTCTCCGCCCGCAGCTAGAGGTCAATAACAAAAGGTAGTTGATTGGGTTGGCGAACTTTGCCCGCTGTTCGAGGAGCTTAGTGGCGCAGTCGAATTGACGTGGCTTGGTGCAGTGAGCTGACCTGGCGGACGTTGGCAGTCGACGTGGTGAAGCGAAACCGAAGTGGCACGTAGAACTTCAGCAACGCGTAGCGCGCACGTCTTTAGCAGCCTCAAGCGTGCAGTAGGACATGGTAGCCAGGGGCAGTCTTCTCTCTCTCTCTCTCTCTCTCTCTCTCTCTCTCTCTCTCTCTCTCTCTCTCTCTCTCTCTCTCTCTCTCTCTCTCTCTCTCTCTCTCGCGGCCCTGCCCCAGCCTTGCAGCAGCGTGCAGTGCAGCGTGCAGTTCGGGGTCCCCACGTTACACGGAGCCCTCAGCAATGCAGCCAACTGGGCTTGCGTTTTCATAGCACGTTGCAGCCATTGAAGCGGCCCCTAAATCAGCACTCTACTGCAGCGCTTGCAGCGTGCAGAACGTGGTCAGCAAGTCCAAGGACCTCCATTGATACAACGCTCTCTCTCTCTCTCTCACAGGTGGTGAAATTACCTGAGGCGACCTCCACTGATACAACACTCTCTCTCTCTCTCTCTCTCTCTCTCTCTCTCTCTCTCTCTCTCTCTCTCTCTCTCTCTCTCTCTCTCTCTCTCTCTGGTGGTCAAATTACCTGAGGCTTGAGCGAATCGTTTCGGGTTGGAAAGAAACTTTCAATGAGCTGTTGGGTTTATATGGCTTAACAACCTTAGCCCCGCGACCCGCTTTCTTACCCATACCCGCAGCCTGACTATTTAACCCGCAGCCCGATGCTTTCTCCCACTCACGTTCTCATGCCCGTAGCCCAAAAGCTTTCTTGCCTGCAGCGCGAGGCAATCTTGGAGGCACCTCCACGTAGGCTGGATGCGTAAAATGCACTGCGAGGCAATCCTAGAGGCACCTCCACGTAGGCTGGGTGCATAAGGTTAGAGAGTGGGATGGGAAGCGCTTAGGTTGGAGAGTGGGATTTGCTGCCACTTGGCTGTTGACCTTCTCTTTTTAATATAGAGATAAGATGGGTGTTTCGTTTTGGAGTTTTACTCGATTGCATGGCTCCTTTGTTAGCCACTATCTCTGAGGTGTAGAAACTTGTCTCCAATGTATGGTTGCCCTAGCTCAGATGGAGCAAGGCTAGTATTGTAGTTCTTTTTTTATATAATAAACTTTCTACCACTGTTGTGAGTATTTGTTTTAAAAAACGAATTCCATGCAACATAGGAAAAATGGTGCATTTTGAGCAACCATGGTTTCTCAGGCAAATATATATGAGAGCCTCTTGCATATGAAGCAGCATGGTGAGCATGGATAGTCTCACAAAAGGCTCACCGTAGTTCCAACTAGTGCGGTAGCAGCGTGGTGAGGTGCCACATAGGAAAAAGTGGTGTTTCGAGTGACCACGGTTATTCATGTGCGAGGGTTAACCTTGCCTTGTGTGGAACACCCCTAAAGTGGGTATGGGTGACCAAGTCCTTATTATATATTTTTGGGGTATCCCACAAATGATAAGTTCTGAGACTTGGAAGTCTGAGAGAGGATCCAACAAAATCATTTATTGAGGGTCAAGAGTTGGTGACTTGGTGTGTGCGAGACTCGAGAGCGAAGAAGAACAAGGGGAGAGGAGAGGAGAGAGGGTAGCCTGTGTGTGTGTGTGTGTGTGTGTGAGAGAGAGAGAGAGAGAGAGAGATCTGTGAAACCCAAAAAAGGGCAAAAGGGAGACGGCAGGCAGGCAATCAACAACAGTGAGTAGTAGTCGTAGCCTATAGTAGCAGTAGAAGAGAGTGAGTAGTCGTAGCCTATAGTAGCAGTAGAAGAGAGTGAGAGTGCCCATCAGCAAATGGTGACCCATATGCTGCTTCTGCTCAAGCAGACCGCAGCCCAGCTCAGCTTCCTCTTGCCTTTGCTCTCCTTCACTCTCTCTCTCTCCATCCCCCCGTCCCTTGCCCAATCGCCCCCCACCTCATCTTCACCTTCCTCTTCATCGCACTCGCACCCTCCCCACCACTCGCACCTCCCTGTCCTCAGCATCGCCATCGGCGCAATCTCCTGCCTTGTCGTGGCCTGCATTCTCCTCCTTGCTGCCTTGAGCTTCTTCTACAGACGATGGCACCATGCATCCACCAAGAATCAGCTCCCCTCCTTCAATATATACACACCCTCGGAAAACAACATCCCCCCAATCCGACGATTTACCTCCAAAGAGCTCCATGTCTCTACTTCCAACTTCTGCTACCAGCTTGGCAGGAAGCCCAACTCTTCTACTTTCAAGGGCTGGATTGAAGGCACCCCTGTTGCAGTGAAGCGAGTGGACACGAAGGGAGGCGGGCCGGATGGCTTTCTCGCATCCGTCTATCAAGCAAGCTGTGTGCACCACACTAATCTTGTCAAATTACTTGGCTTCTGCTTGGAAAGAGCTGAAATGCTGCTTGTGTATGAGTATCTTGAGGCGGGGTCGCTTGATATGGTGCTGTTGAAGAATGCGGAGTCGCTGGATTGGGATACGCGATACAGCATTGCGATGAAAATTGCACAGACATTACTTTTCCTTCATGAGGAATGTGGAGAGTGTCTCGTTCATGGCAATGTGAAACTAGAGAATATCATGCTGGGTGATAACTGGTGCCCGAAGCTAGCTGATTTCGGATTGGCAGATCTTTGCGTCAGAGATAAGATAGCAGCATTGCAGCATGCCAAAGAGTGGAGTAACACTAATCTCTCTCCAAGTTTAGCGCATCGGAGTGTCTCCTCTGGCTGGCTTTCTGGTTTCAAAACATCGGCGGCCACTGATGTATATGGATTTGGGCTTGTTTTGCTGTCTCTAATCCTCGGCCGGGGCAACATTGTCGATGCATTAGCCGCCTCAAATGACCCCATTTTCTTAGAGTGGATATACCTTCAAGCCAAGCAAGGCATGTATGAGGATGCTCTTGATGGAAGATTGCTCCTTGAAGCTAATCCAAAAGAAGTCCGCGTTGCGCTACAGCTTTCCTTTTGCTGTATGCAAGAAGATCCCAGTGTCCGGCCCTCCATGCAAAAAGTATGGCAAGTGTTGCGAGATCGTGAAGAGCTCGGGCTTCCTCCCTTGTCATCTCTTGCTTTTGGATGTCGTACAAGCTCAGAGAGTGGGGAGAACTCGGACCCGGAAGACCATGTACTGGTCCTTGATGTAGAGAAGGATAAAGAGGGTGGAGAGGAGATTGAGCCCTGCTACCAAGTGTTCAGTATGCGCTCACACAAGCGCTCGGTGAGTAGCATTTCATCGGTATGAGGTTGGCATGTGTGTCAATGCAGGTAGTCAAGAATATGGTGCTATGCCATACTGTGTGAAGAGTGCCATGAAAAAATGATAAGTAGCATCCTCTTGCATGCATCATATGTTGTTCAATACACACAAGGGCCAGGGCGGCTGCAGAGATGCGAACGTCCTTTGGCAACTTGGGTTTATATATAACCCACATCTCCTACATCCATCATGTGATGAATCAGCAGGGGCTTGGTGTATCCCAAGCATGTCAAATATGATCAATATATGGTTGGAGCGCGCCAGAGTGGTGGGTTGCGAGAGCTGTTGTGCGTTCAACTTGATTGGGCAGCGGTCATTTTTGCTTGTGTACCATGTCTGATAGTGGTAGAGGGAATGTTTTCATCTCACATTCTGTCGAGGCTCCTTGTTGCACAGGGAATACTTAATGATATATGTAGGTTGCTTCCCCACACATACACAGGGATTGTGGAGGTTAGTCCTGTACTTAACATGTTGTCTCTCTCCAAGTTGCCAAGAGCTCTCTCTCTCTCTCTCTCTCTCTCTCTCTCTCTCTCTCTCTCGTTCAAGGCCTGACGGATATATATCAGGTCTTTTAGGATTGTTTCCCATGATTTTTAATGTCTCTCGTAAAATGTATTAGCTTACTTTTTGAGGAACAATTGAAATTTGGAAGTTGTTAGGTACACGTGGATTAAGTAAGGATAACCATACTCTTTGAGGTGCAATTGAAATTTGGAAGATGTTAAGTAGGCCTCTATGCAGGACACATCCACTTAACCAATGAGTTCTGATCTGGTTGGTTATCGATAATCTTATGTTGATTGCCCCCAAGATTTTGAAATCATCCATGTCATTTTTATTGATGAAGGTGTATACGCACAATTAAGCAATGTGTGTTAATATTATCTTAAAAAGAGTGGTACTTTGAAGAACTAGCAATATAGCATGGTTTGGGGTCACTACTAAGATTGTTAAGCCTCTTGGTCCCTTCCCAAACACCTTCAACTTGATTTAGATTTACGAAAACATGGCAAGTCAAAATAACTTTAACTTATGAAGCAGAGTCACAAATGTGAAAGGAAACTTGAAATGACTAGCAAAGAGACTTCATGAGACATCCTACTAGGTACCATTCATCACTCGAGAGCAAGATCTGATTACTTTCTAGTATCACACCTTCCTATTGAACCAATTGATTATGCTCTATTGTGAAACTTTACTTAAGCAAAAAATGCACCCATAGGAAAATCCCTAAGTATAGAAGTCACGTAGAACATGTATGTGCCTTTATCACCATCACATTGCTTAAGTTGTATGCCCAAGAAATGATGCAACAATCCCAAATCTTTTATCTTGAAGGTAGCATTCAAATCAAACATGAATTCAGCAATATGTACCTCACCTAGTGATGAGCAAATCATCCACATATAGAACCACAATGAGAAGTACATTGCCTTCACGCTTTACATACAAGGAGCTTTATGTTGGATTGTTACGAAAGCTTCATTTAACTAAATGAGTGTCAGTTTTCTCATACTATGCACAAGGAGATTGTTTCAACCCATACAAAGCTTTCTTACATTTGCACACTTTATCTTCATGCCCTTTATTGACAAAACCATGAGACTTTGTTATATAAACTTCCTCAATTATGTCACCATTTAAGATAGCAGTAACAATAATTGATTCATGTACATCCCATCCAAAATGAGCTGTCAATGCACATAAAAAATGCACAGTAGTCATACGACAAGTGTAAGCAAAAATTTCTTCATAATCTATGCCTTTTTGTTGTGCATAGCCTTTTGCAACAAGTCGAGCCTTGTAGCAATCAATCTCACAATCTGGCTTGCGTTGCAGCTTGTAAACCCACTTTGTACCAATGGCCTTTTTGCCAAGAGGAAATTCACATAAAGTCCATGTGTCATTTTCTAGAAGTGTATCAGGTTCTAATTGCATGGTAGCCATCCATTTTTTTGAATCTTGTGTTGTAGAATAAATTGAAAACAATCAAAGCAAATGATATGATGCATAAGATGCATGGCGAGAACCTGCTGAAAAAGTACGACTAGACAAAGGTGAATCCACAATTTACTGTCATGCAAAATATGCACCAACCATTTTGGCATACCTCTAGCCTGCTCATTCTCAACCCTTTCCACATCAAGTACATCGTGTACATCTGCATCAGTAATAGATTGATTTGTAACATTTTCAGAAACCCCAATAGGCTCAATATTTGCCTCATTTGTATTTACATTTAAATTTCCACCATTGAAGAGGCAACAAACTGTGCTAAATGTGATGTGAGCTTACACTATTGTCTCTAGTACATGATAGTAAGGGTTGAATAGAATCTTTCACAAACACAACATCTCGTGAAACCAAGATACGCTTTGTTTGCGGATGGTATACCCTATAGCCTTTGTTTTTAGTACTCTAACCAACAAAAATGCATTTAACAGCCTTATCATCCAATTTTTTGTGCTGCGTATGAGGTACCAAGTAAGCTAAACAACTGAAAATGGGTCTGTGATCAATAGATGGCTTCCTATCATGCCATGCTTCATAAGGAGTCATAGATTGCAAAGCTTTTATAGGACACCTGTTAAGTACATAAGTAGCATACATAATGGCGTCAAGCCAAAATGAATGTGGCAAAGCTTCACTCTCTAACCATACATCGTGCCATTTTTGTAAGCGACCTATTTTTTCTTTCATCGGCACCATTGTTTACATGGGCCCACAAACATCACTATGCACAAGTTGCAACCTGTATGTAGCCCTATTTGAACCATCCTTTGGAAACTTTGAACGCTGCATCTCACCCAAAATACAGCCTTCACAAACATGCTTCACAAGCGCTTCAAGAGGCGGCAAAGATGCAACCATATCAAATTTTTGCAAACACAACAGACTGGCAAAATGTAAGAAATGTGGAATACGATAAGGATCTAGTAGCAGGGAGAGTAGAGAGAGATACGATGCAGAGTAGATTAGTGACAAATAGAAAACTTTAAATTAGCACACTATTACAAAGTGATGGCGTCATCCACCCATGCGCTCTCAAGGTAGAGCTTAGATGGCAATTTATACAACTAGAGCAAGTAGGAATACAAGGGACTGACAATGTAAGACCTAGGGTAACTGAACATAGGATCCTCCTCCCTACCGCCCCTTATTTAGGCCTAGCTCCTAGCTCTTGCCCTAAGCGGATCCCCAGTCTCCACTGGTCCAGGCCCTTGGCCTAGGTCCCTGACCCCCTAGGTTGGGCCTTGCCCCGTAGGACCTTGTCCTGACATTACTCCCCCCTTAAGGTCCTTGAAAACACAAGTAGTAATATCTTCTTAAGAATATTGATGTTTTCTTTATTGACATCCCAGAAGTGAGCCAGTTGTCTGTATGACCGATAATTGGTGCAATGAGGAGGTTCAATGAAACCAAGAGCAACATCTTGATTTTCAACATTCTTGTCCGTTTGCAACCACTTGGGTATAAATGGTAACTCCATTTATAACTCACTTGAGTACTGTAAAGGAGTAACCACAACTAAGAGTCACTTGGGTCTAAATGGTAACTCCATTTATAACTCACTTGAGTACTATAAAGGAGTAACCACAACTAAGAGTTGTCCAAAGGCATAACCAGTTTTCAGATCTTCTGAAGGTACTGGAATAATGCAAGGAAACCTTGGCGTAACTTTCCATGTAGTTGTGAGCCAGATTTCCTACTCGCCTGAGTATCTTGAAAAGTTCATAGATAGGGAGTGTCCTCGTGTTAGAATTCTGAATAGTTTGGAATACAAAGAACTACATGTTCATCCCTAATGAAGGTTACTTGCCAACATACTTTGTCAGCACACCTGCTAAGTCCTTGACGTATGAAAGTATTGACACAATCTCCAACCCCACCACAACAGGTGTTCAAAGTCGAAAATCGTACTTAAGCAAATTCTAGAATAGGGAGAAAATCATTTATTCGAAAATGCGTTGTGCTAACGTATGCTCTTAGCAGATCCTTTAGTACAAGATTACTCTTTGTAATCTGCCTATCCCCTTGGATAACTGACAATACTTAGGTGTGTTTTCCTCACGGTTTACAGACAGCCGTCCCAGATGACTGGTAAACGGGGAATCACAATAGTGTATAACATTGGTGAGGAATCAACAATGTCCAAAATAACCATCGTGGTTAACTTGAAAAAATCCACAAACGCCCAAACCGAGCCATGACCTCTATTGGTGATTAGTAGACCCAAAAGTAATCTCATAGAGATAGTGCACATAGAGTGCAAAAATGCTTCATAAGCAACAACCTGAGGAATATGCATGCCGTTCTAACCTTTGCTAAACACTAGGACCCATAACACCTAGTGTGCATGCATTTAGCAAAAACTAACCCGAACTGTATATCCATAATGATCCTTGCCAACACTTATGGCAAATGTGATGCGCCTAGCACGCATTAAAAGGAATGTAAGTAATTCTGAAAAGAAACTAAATACTTTTAGTTGCAGTCTTTTGCAAGCCTTGTTGAAACGTTTGAATCACAATAGAAGGTGAAACATTGATCACTTCTAGGTACAGACAATGAAACTTTTTCATTAACAACTTTTAGCCTTGCGATATGTATAAACAACCATCTGTAATGTTGTTTAGTAGTACTTGTACCTTAACAAGTCATTCTAATGTATCCGACAATTTCTGGCCACGAAATTGCTCCTGATACGTCGTGCTGAAAATGGTCTAGAAAACAGATGTGACCAGCACCTAGGGACTTTGTCGTGACAATAATTGAAATAATGGCGCGAGTGTCAGTCCAGAGACTCATATTCTCCACATGTGGAATATGTCTCATGTAAGGATGTGTAAAAAAGAACATCCTTCAAGTACAAGATGTACTTGTGTGTGGAGGAACTGTAAAACACTCCGCGACAAGAGTGAGAGGGACCCTCATGATCTTGATCCACACTGGCTAAACCGAACTCCTTGAGTTCTGAGACCATGTTGTATCCCATGTGACAACATGTGCCAAATTGAACCCTACAAGTAGGTTCGTAACAGCATAAGGCAGAAAGATAGATTGGTCACTTGGCCCAAAATATGTTGTGCCGACATGCCCTTGGCATGGCTCTGTAACATTCAAGCGTACTTATACATCTTGAGAAACCAATCAAAGCATACTAAAAATGGAATAACACCAAATCAATAGATGCGTACATGGAGATTTGACCGTAATGTACACTTACCTGTATTCAAATGGAGAGGAGCACGTCCCCTACGTGAAAAAACAAACAGCATTGCACTGAGAACCGTGGGTGTTGCCTTTGCAATCCAAGCCCTTGAATTAGAATCTACGTAGTCAAACCCCTTGGTAAGACTCTTTGTAGAGAAACTGCTCAACTAGCAGATAACGGTAACCAACATAGTCAACCATGTACAGACTGATTGGAATCAGCTTGATAAGTGTGTCCGTCCGCTACCGCGTGTGGGAGATTACGGAAGTCTTTCCTGGGAGAGATCAAATGTGATCCTTAATGCATATCAAACTGTGATCCTTAATGCCTATGGGGTGATGTAACAATCACTCGCCGGGTCTTACCCCAAAATAGTGGTACCGTGACCACAAAGCGTTATAACCACCCGAGGCTATAGAATGCTATAGACAAGATGCCGTGACCTTGATCTCTAGACTAGGACTACCTACAAGAGAGTGGTAAGTCGTATAGATTGTTTACACATAAAAACAATCTTAATAAAGAGTTGTACTCGCCTTGAACTATCGTATAGAAAAAGGACACTATCTTTGAGGCATTGAGAAGAGAAACACTTCACAAGAAAACAGGAATGACTCATAGTCATGAGACTCATATCCAAGTGACGTACAACAATGTAACTCATAGTCAAAACTATGGTAAAAGAATCACCAAGACAAAGTGTCATCCATCTGCTGAAACTGATCCTCATGCCTTGCATGTAAGGACAAAACACCTCCAGCGTATACTACACTTGCAACTTTGTGAAGAATGAGGGTAGACATTCTTTAAATCCCAACAGTGTAGTGAACCAATCTAGATGCTCACAAGAGAAGTTCATGGCTCCTAGCCTAGCTTGAAGTCGGACAAGCTTTGCTTACCAAATCGTAGTTGTGTCTTGCACAAGTCAAGAAATAACATCAACTCACGTAGCTCTAGTGTTTCATCTTACAACCCCCCACATGCCTTATATGTGGTGCATACCTAGCATACAAACTTTGCTTGATGAGAGGTTATCTCGAAGACAGAAGAGTTGAACACAACTCTTGTTTCCCCCACAAAGGAGAAAGCGTGTCTCACCAAAGTATTAAAAAGTCTCAATGGGACAACCACTGGAATTATGCCGTGCATATTCCCTGTTGAAATTTCTAACACATGCTCGTAACAGTGTGTCCTGTAGATCTGGAGCAAGTAAACCATAATAGATGTAATCACAGGCGAGCTAGCATCTTCATGCATGAAAAAAGATGTACCCTTACTCAACATACGAGGTCATGCCCAATTCATAGAGTATGCCTTGTCATGCAAGTAGGAGGGATAAAAATTCATGCAAGCAAGAAAATCCCAAGCAAAATGTTACATACGATGGTCTACTAGTACTCTAGTAGAGCATACACCTTGTGTGACCACTCTACCCACCTTGTGACAAAGAGTATGCTTTAATTCATAGGTTATGTCTCGTAGATACAAACGGAACATACTTTACATGTCAGAAACTACTTGTAGTCTTCAGAAGACCTTGCAACTGGGAGTGTGCATATGTGCACAAAGACATGGCATCCATGGCAGTAAGTATAAAGTACTCTGGATAGATAAAAGAACGTAAGCTGCTCACAAACTTCGTAGGATGTGCAATCAGCTCATACACCTCTTGTGTATGACTTCGATTGGATAACATACCATGACATGAAAGCCACTGCTTCCTAACCATCATATACATATAGAATAAAGATGGATAGGTGCCATTAGGATAGTCTCAAGGACTAGGTAACTTTACCATGAGCCACGACCATCATTGCACTGTAAGTCACTACAAGCGTTTCAAAATAACATGCCATGCATTCTTGAATCTCCTTGAGAGAGCTTGTCATATCAACTCCAACAACATAAAAATATGTTTGTAATCCCTGTAGGATAATGTAATTCGTAGACGTGATGCCGTATGAAAGTTGTAGACATAGACTCATTGCCTAGTGGCATTTAGACAAAGCTATGGTTACTTGTCTTACATGTTGCCCGACGTGCTCACCGTCTAGGTCGCATCATCGTTAAATAGTGGTATGTACTCCAAGGTCAAAGTAAGTGCATAACATGTCGTACATGTATGCAACTATACATGAAAGTGTATGTCGTACAGACTATTGTTTATATATCTTAAAGAACATGATTGACTGAAATAAGAAGCCGTGCTTGATGTGGGCGTGCAACTAATAATTGGCCCTTGCCAATAATGTAGGGCAACATTATGTGAATGCTTCAAATAACTGCCACAAGCTGTGCGTTCTTGGAGTGCTTGATGCTTGCTTGGAGTGCTTGATGTGTGCTCACTTCTATTGCAGGATATAACTATGCAGCATTCAAAACATTGACCAGTCAAACAAAAAATTTTATGCATACCTTGTTAATCATGCGACTCGACTTGCCGTGCCGTCGAAGTTTTGCATGATGCATGAGCATGCATGCTAAACGTTTCATGTTTGTGCATATATTCCCTGCTGCCGAGTCTCAAGCGGTGCTCACGGTTGTCGAAGTGGAGGGAGATGGGAAACTTCCCGCCAAAAATCCCAAAACCAAGTCGTTCACCTGCTTGCCGTGGGCTGTGACCCTTAACTGGGTGTGGGTACCCAAAATTAGGGTGCCCAATTTTTTTTTTTTGAAATCTCCTTCCACAGCCATGGAGACCGTTGTCGCTGATGCGCAAGAAAAAAAAAACGCCTAAAGCACGCTGCCGAGGCCGATCTAGGCGCCGTCCATGTGACGAGAAACCGGCAGCAGTCCATGGCGAAACCCATGAGGGTGATCACTCGCTATTTCGTGCAGGTCGAAAAAGCAACGTCCATACGTGATGGGGTTCCTTCCCGTGCGGACTTGTTGGCCCTCCTCGATTCTGCAGGGGACAGTGCCCACGACCATGCCGCATCCTTGCTCCTCCGCATGCAAGACATGCAAAACGTGAGAGCCAAACGCCCTTTATAGCTCTCAAGAGAGAGAGAGAGGTTGCCTTCTTCTTCGATAGAGAGAGAGAGAGAGAGAGAGAGAGAGAGAGAGAGAGAGAGAGAGAGAGAGAGAGAGAGAGAGAGAGAGATAATCATGCCTCGAGGGAAAGAGATATCCACGCCTTCTCCTCCGCCATGGCTCCACCCTTCTTCTTCCTCTCCACCTTGCTCTGATACCAATAAAAGACCTAGGGTAACTGAACATAGGATCCTCCTCCCTACCGCCCCTTATACTGGCCTAGCTCCTAGCTCTTCCCCTAAGCAGATCCCCAGTCCGCACTGGTCCAGTCTTGGCCCTTGGCCTAGGTCCGTGACCCCCTAGATTGGGCCTTGCCCCATAGGACCCTTGTCCTGACAGACAAACCTTACACAAGGATATGTTGTGTGCGTCAAGTGTGCACACCATTCTGCCGAATTACTCATGAGAAGGCCTCCTTATATAGAGCCTCTAAACGCCCATGTGCAACCACTCTTAGATAGCCAAGTCCAAGTAGGACTCTCCCATGCGCCCATGTGTAGCCGCTTTTAGGTAGACAAGTCCTCCTAGAAATCGGCCACCGGCAAAGGAAATCCGACCACCGGCCACCGGACGACCATTTTCCGATTTCTTTTGGCCGTTGTCCGGCCAAGATATTCTGGCAAAAAGGAATATTCCGGCGAAGGGCAAAAAAAAGTTACCCCTGAATTTGCTCCGTACCATCCACGATCACAAATAGAGATCTCATCAGCGTGCAAAGCTGGAATCCACCAAATATATGTGCACCATTGGCTTGTACTCATATGGGGGCCTTACAAACTGTGCAGCATATATTGTGGTGGCAAAACTGAGAGAGGTGGGCTTTGCAAGTATACCAACACCCCCCCCCCTCAATGAACACCCGAAGATGCTCTATGTTGGCCGTGTGCCAACTCCAAGTTGATGAAGATGTCGAAGTAGCTGGTCTTTCCCTAGAGCTTTGGTGAAGATATGTGGACAATTATCTTCAGTAGGACAATACTCTAGCTCCACAATTTCATCCTCAATTAGCTCTCAAACATAATGATACTGAACCTCAATATGCTTTGTGCGTGCATGGAAGACGGGGTTCTTGGCAATCGCCATGCAACTCTGGTTGTCGCATTGAAGTGTTGTTGCTAAATAAAGAGAAACACCTAAGTCCATGAGGACTCGCCTTAGCCAAACTGCTTCACAAGCTGCAAAAGAAGCAGCTTTATACTCTGATTCCGTTGAAGAAAGAGAGATGGTTGGCTGCTTCTTGCTGATCTAAGAAAACACTCCAGAACCAAGTGAGAAACAAAATCCAGTAACTGACTTTCTAGAGTCACAATCTCCTGCCCAATCAGAGTCACAATACCCACTAAGAGTATTTGTGCCAATGCCATAGGAAATGCCATGGCCCAAAGTACCTTTGATGTACTGTTAACCCTCACGGCTCATGGACACCCTATCACCTACGAGACGGACGTTGTAACCTACGGTGGACATTGTAGTATTTATTTGGTAGAGTCAGGTACCGGGCTTGTCAGTCCAATAGGAAAAGGGTAAGAGTGATCGCCGATGAGAGGCGCACTCTAACTGGGACATTCAAGGGATTAGTTGGCTAAGCATGGGCGCCCAAGTGTGAATGGGGTGAGCTCATATAAAAGCCAACTAAACCTAAAATTCACTCATTCTCTCATTTGTGCAATAGAAGAGTGCTCTTGCTCCATCTCCATCTCCATCTTCTTCTTCTTCACCTCCTTGTGTGTGTGTGTGTGTGTGTATGTGAGAGAGAGAGAGAGAGAGAGAGAGAGAGAGAGAGAGAGAGAGAGAGAGAGAGAGAGAGAGTGTGCGATCGAGCATTGCGGCGGCATGACGGCGGTGAAGCGGTTGAGCGTGACGTAGCGGCGTCTCCTTCTTCTTCGCGACGAGGAATCCTCCACGGTAGGAGCATAGAGCGGTGAGTGACACACCATTGCCCTCTTTTGAGCTTACTAGTTAAGCTAGTTGTGTGCTTGGAACCGTCTGTGGCTCGCACACAGTGTTAGGCAAGTCCCTTGCTTCGACAGTGCGGCAAGGAGTGCACATCTTTGGCACCGCTGCCGGGGAATCGCCCTGCACTAAGCCCAAGAGGCACTTTGTGCTTCTTCTATGAGTTGTTTGTAGTAGGAAAGAAGAGGAAGAGGAAGAGGAAGAGGAATGAGTTATTTTTCTGCAAGTTGTTAATTTCTGTATTGTCTGCAAGTTCTGTGATTTTTGCATAATCTTGTGTTTTCTGTTTGTACACAGTCTTTGCACAATTAGTAGTCGTTAGCTTGTTCGCAGTGAATGAGTAAGTAGGTAGACAGTTAGCAATTTCTGTTTGCACACAGTCTGTACACAGTTTTCTGTTAAGGTTTGCCTGCACACAGTCTTTGCACAGTAAGGTAGTGAGAGAGGAAGTAGGTGGAAAATTAGCTCACTGTCAGTAAGCAGTTAGCAGAGTGGTTAACATATTAGTTAGTGGTTAGCAGCACTGCTAGTAAGTAGATAAGGTAGTGAGTTGTGAGTTGTTGACAGAAAGGTTAGGTAGGTGTTGACAGTGTGTGTGGCCAAGAAAGGGTCACCTAAAACATTTTATAAAAAAATAAAAATAAAACCGAAAATATTTAAGCGTGAGTGACTGGGGGGCTACAGTAAAATTTTGATCGGGATCGGGATCATTTCCCCAAGCCCAAGCCCAGGCCCAGGCCTCAGTCCTATGATATATACTAGACTCACTCTTATATACATACCCTACCCCCTCAAGAGGGAATGAGAGCATGTGGGGCAAGTCCTCCACTCTCCTCCCTTCTCTTCCCACTTGCACCCTTAGACTTTCTAATTTGGGCCTAGTCCCCTACTAGAAATTGACGTTTTTAGGGATTCCGAGGGCATAAAGTGACCAAACGGAGGGCTGTAAAGCACGGCACGTCCCTCTGACCGAGACGCTCATTTTGAGCTATCATACGTTCTATTCTATAGCTGGGTCAGAAAAAAAGGACCAAAAAATCAAAATAAAAAATAAAAAAATTAAGAAAAGACTTGGGTTGCAAAACACCCAAAAATGCTAGGTGAGCAGCCTTCACGGGCACTCACTGACACTTCTAGGGGATCCAAGTCATATGAACCTACGCTCTGGACAAGTGTTAGAGCACGATCATATTGGTAGTGCCTCCATTTACGCGGGCACCCATTATTCCTCCACCCTAGGTTTTGGACCTTCGGCCGGGACTCAAGGTAGCGCGACCCAAGATCCTCATATCACGTCTAGTGATTCTTCCTCTGACTACGAAGTCATGGAGGGGTATCCTACACCAAAACCTGATAGTTCAAGTCAAGACATGCATGCCATGGGCCCACGGCCCGGGTCCAGTGTGTTTAGCCGCTTAAAAGAGACCCTTAGTAGAGCTACTCGCTCCGAACATGCGGTTAATGAAATAAATGAAGGGAGTGGGGAAGTAAATTCGTCATTCAGGCCAAAAATAGACCCTATGCTTCTTGAGAGTGTGCATGTGAATGTTCCATCCACTGCACCTCCTGATCCTTTAGGACTATCTCCCTCTGAGGTTTTACTACCCGATGGTAGGAGTCTTGCAGAAGTACAAGAGATCGAACGCTATATGCAAGCAACAAGGGAGAGGGAAATTGAGAACCTACGAAGGCTAGAACAAAGTCGAGCCCTGAAAGCAAAGGCTCCTATGACAACAATCATGCTAGCCGAGCAACCGAGTGCTCCCAAGGTAGCAGTTACGGAGGGGCAAGCCATGGGGAGCAATAATGCTTCCACTTCGAGGGAAACCTCCAGCACGCCAGGCCTAGATGGGATATTCCTAAACAAAAATTGGGAGTATTACCTACAAGCAGAAGCTTTAACTGATCGGTACACAGGACACACCTATCATGTGAGTTGGTTGGATGTTCTACAATCCACATCGGGTGCTACTAGCATAGATGAGCAACAATAGAAAGTCTGTCATGTCCTCCATAGGATTGTCGAGTTAGAAAGACAGAACACAGGGATCAACATGCCTTCAACAGGCCTAATGAGATTCTTGGATACGGGAAAGGCCAACCAACCAACCCTATCACAAATGGAGACTCCCTCAGTGAGCCCCATTGATCCTCCATATGTTGTTTCGCCAGGAGCCTCAGTACAATCTGAGCCCACAAGTGGCAACTTTACCTTCCCAGATCTAGCTCATCTTTCTCTTAATGACACTACGACTACCATGCATATCCCAGTGGTGAGCATGACAAGAAGTACACCATGGATTTCATTTGTTAATACTGCGCCGATGCCTAGTAGCACAGTGCCCCCAACTATACCTACATGTATGTATCAATCATGTGCACCTGTCGTACCTCAGCCTCATGTAGCTCCTACACCTCCGATTATTCCAAGAGCTTACAATCCACAATGGCATTATCCAAGCTCTTATACAAGTGGAGCCATGCCATTTAATAATAACATGCCATATCAGGCACCCCCTATGCCTAGGGCCACGCCTGTAAACTTTGGACCACCGTCTGGTACACCACTATACGAAATATGGGACCCAAGAGCCGCGCGTATGCCAAGGCCAAGGCCAACTCCCATCTCACATGTGGTTCCAGGAGCACATACACCCATTATACCTGCTCAAATAGGAGATTTGGCAGCATTTGCTCAAACTATCGGTCACTCTATTGCGGAAAACATGCGTAGTGCACCTGATAGAGAGCCTAGGAGCAAGGCAGTTCAAGTAGCTAAGCTCACACAGAAATTCAGTGGAGACGGAGATGCTAGAAAGCATATGGAAGTCTTTGAACATGTGTGCAATTCCTTGGAAGAGCACAATGAGCTACATAAGTGTAAGGCTTTGAGTTTGACCCTAAGCGGAAAGGCTGGAGATTGGTATAGAACCTTAAGAGTAAAAGAGAAAACGATCTACTCTACTCTTAGGAGATTGTTCTTGAAAGAGCACATACGAGAGGGAGTACTTTGGGGTGTAGCCTCTCAGCTCCAGAAAGCCCAACGAGAAGAAGGTGAATCCGTGAGAGACTTCATTAGTTGCCTAAAGAATTTGAATTCTCGATGTAATCCAAACGAGCGATTCAACAACAACCAATTTCTCGATAGATTCATTAGGGGACTACGACATGAAAGTATCTATAATGGCCTAGTCATTAGAGGTATCACTACTTGGGAAGCAGTCACCATGAATGCAATCCAATTGGAGGATAATTTAATGATTGCAGGAGAAAGAGTGTCTGCCGAGCCGAAGTCTAGTAGCTCGCAAGAGTCAGGGCATGAGCCAATGAAGATAAAGCCAATCGTGAAAGAGAAAACGATATCTAAGATGACTTTGGCAGATCTCACCAAGGCCATCCAAGAAATCCTTAGGGGTAATCGTGCTCCACAAAACACTCATATGTATCCAAGAAGGGAGTAACAATGGTGCTCAATTTTCTTGGGCCCACATACTACGAGTGAATGCCCTACTTTCAGAGTAAAGTTTAACGGGACTTGTAACGCGTGTGGTAGGTATGGCCATCAAGCGAAGGACTGCCTAATTCTTAAACGCATCATGGAAAATAGACCGCCTATAGCTTGGGCAGACTCACCTCGAGTTCCTGCATTGATGCCTACCCCACCCATGGAGCAACAGTTGCCATTACAGCACATGGTCCCTAGAACCCAAAATGTGGTCCAAACCACATCGTTGCCACCTCCAGTGCTAGGACCGCAACCCCCTCATCCAAGAGTTACACCTATGAACCAAATAGGTTGCGAGTCATCTAGTACTTATGTAGATTGCGAAGAGGACATAGACTCTAGTATCACCTATGGAGTCGACATGCTTGAGGAGTGTCCCATGTACTATATGGAAGACCATTGGGGACAAATCAAACCGGTATATCAAGCTACTGCGCTAGCAGCAAGAGGCCAAAACATTAATAGTTTTGCCAGGAGACCACCTCTTCAGTGCTACGAATGTGGTGGACCACATTGAGTAGCTGAGTGCCCCATTAGAATGCAAAAGAATGTTGCACTAATGCAAACAAGTCAAGGGAGTGCATTGGCAATGCCAATACTCACTTGTAATCATTGTGGCATAGATCATTTGATCGCACAGTGTCCTAACAATCCAAACGCACCGAAAATCACACCATTGAACTTAATAGAGATTGTTGATGGGACACCACCAACTATAAACATAGTACCAGTAAACGCACTCACACGATCGATGCTCCAAAAACAAAATTATATTCTTGAGGAAAGAGACACGGCATCAATTGCCCAATCTCAGAAAAAGAGGAAAACACGAAGAAAGAGATCGCAAAAAGCAGCGAAGTTAGACCCCAGCCCTGAAGAAGATTCTGATTCAGGTGAAACCATGGAGACCAAAACGACCACTAACATAGAAACCAACAAGGAAGATCTTCATGAGCCACAATGGCCAGGATCCAAAAAGAAGATAGGAACTTACCCAAACCCTACAGAGGAGATTGAGCGAGTCTAGCATTTAAGGAGTTTGGTAGAAGATACCCAAAGGGATCTAGAACCAGCACCTAGGAAGATCCAGATTACAGACACCGTGTTCCCTACACAACAACAACCTCACCAAGTCCATAGACCCTTGGACATACCTAGTGTCATCCAAGAAGAAACTGACTTAAAGTCATGGGAAAGTGGGCGTACTCACTTCTTGATGGAAAGAATGTTTACAGAGGGACTACCTGATCCTATCGAAGAAATGGAGATCCCATCTTCCCCACGTCAAGGGACTCAAGGCCAAAAGGTGCCGTTAAACATTGCCAAATTGATGGATTTCATGTCTTCAGAATTTAGAACCACCATCATGTCCAAACTATATAAAGACCCCGAGCTAGTCTCAGCTCTTCGAGCCTTCCTCAATGGAGAATTACAAGCTGGATTACCACAGTTTGCACATATGAACAAACCTGACTCGGTAATGAATGATGAGGAACATTTAGCACCACCATCTGACCTAGCGGGACATGAATCTGTAATTGAAATACCCGTTAACAAGTTGGGGCAATACTTTGAAGGTGATGAATCTAATGCTACTCTACCAATCACTACTAAAGGATTAACTGTAAAGGGGGTCCTTGATGGTGGTGCGGGAGTCAACATGGTGACAAAGAGTTGTTGGGAGTCTATGGGGAGACCTCACCTTGAAGCCACAAGCGTAGTGGTAAAAATGGCTAATGGATCTATTGTTACGCCTATTGGAATGCTAAAGGATCTCAGGATCAAGGTCTTGGGACACAAGGTAAGGCAGACTTTCATTGTTATGGATTTTTCAAAGCATCCTATGTCATTTGAGATGATCTTAGGGCGTCCATTCATGAGGGAAGCAAAAAATGGTGCATGACTAGTCCAAAAACCACGTCTACTTATAGTTCCAAGACGCTGTCATTCGAGTTGATCTTTTAAGTGGTCGAACGCATCCTCTAGGAAATAAATTCATCATTGATAATCGATCAGACACAACAATTCACTCAGCTCCATTACAGTATTGTTACACGTGTAACAAAGACACGGATATTGGGGAGAACTCTCCTTATATGGATATCCTACCCGGAATGGCTGAGTCAGACAATGTCGATTGGGTACACCTAGCGGCAACTATAGATACATGGGGAGCTAGAGGAACAACCTGGGTAACACCAGATGGGGAAGAGATACCACACATTGCACTAGTAAACATGTTAAATGTAGCGCATGTAATATCCGATGATAAGAAAGAGGCACACCTACCTGAGAGTGAAACCGATGATTCCTCAAAGGCTTCAGGCCAATACACATCAGAAACGGAATCTCAGGGAGAAATGGATTCAGAACCTGAGGAAACATCGAGTGAACCAAGTATAGAAACTAAACACTCAAGGCCTACACTACAAGAGGTTGTGTGCTCTTGTGACGCTGTTAGCGACGGAAATACACTGGGTTTTTATAACCCCTGGCGTCGCTAAAACCGTCGCTAATAGTGTCGCTACGAGAGCGTCGCTATATGCGTCGCTATAGGCGTCGCTATATAGAGACGCTCATAGTGACGGTCATAGCGACGTTTACACAGAAGTCTATAGCGACGCTCATAGCGACGTTTACACAGAAGTCTATAGCGACGCTCATAGCGACGCTACAAAGCCATAAATAGCGACGGTTATAGCGACGCCCGAGAGAATTTTTTTTTGGTGACAGAGCATTGAATGCCCTGCCATCCATCAACCATATTGTACTTGATTCACTTTTTAAAAAAAGTGCAAGGGTAGATAATAGACCCAAAATAGTCACCCACAAGACGCATTGTTTGCAAAATTGACAAGCGTAAAATTGACAATTGTACACATCATAGGCAAAATGAATTGATTGGCAAATATAATAATGACAATTGTACAACATCATAGGCATAAAGAATTGATTGGCAAAATGAACTGCGGTGACAAATGTAATAATATACATGGTTCAAAAAGACGTATAAAATCCGTCTCATGATACATAAGCTATGAGAAACCCTAAACTAATGCTATCTAGCTACGGCTAAACTGACGTCGTCTAGTCAGACGTCTCATCGCGTCCAAGCGGCGTATCTGTCGGATTCTGCAAAAAAAGACAATAAGATAGTTTTGAGTAAGTATAAACATATAACGACATTTATAAAACAATACAAAAAATAGAAAAGAGTAAGCCCTAATACTAACCATGCCGCCGCGAGAACTGAGAATGTCCATCAGGGCGTTTAAGCCCTTCCTGCCTACGTACTTGCGCTCGTACGGTGTGGGATCACGTCCTGTCATCGACTACTGTCAAAACATACAAAGAATTCATTATGTTAGAATTAAAAAACTCATAAACCCTAAACTATCGAACATAAAGAGCAATGCGAAAACACTTACAAAATCGGCCTCAAATGATGCCCATCCACCGCTCCCCAAGTGGTGCGAGCTCCCTGCCTCTACTCGCGCTCTGGCTGCATCCTTTTGTTGCTTCCACTTGTCGGGATTCTCGCGCGCTGCTTTTTTCGCAGTCTTCCAATCTTCTTTGGCTAGCCAATCTGGCGTGTTCCACCCATGCTTGATTGGTTTTTGCACTTCGGAACGCTTGTGTTTGCAGTATTCGCGCATTCGAATCTTCATCAGGTCTTCATTGAAGCGTTGATCCCGTGTTGGAACGGGAAACTCATCATGAAGTATGCTGATGACTCTGTTTTTTAAATCACTTGGTACTTCACTCCATTTGTTTAGTATGTAGTGTCTAAACAGCTGAGAGCAAAGACCACGCATGCGCGACATCACCTTCTTGCCGTCATCATCCATGATGATGCCGCCGCTGAAGTCGACGGAGTAAGGCAAGCCCTCTGGCCGGTGACGCGTGAACCTGGGTGTCCCGACAGGGGTCTCTAGCGGCGTGTCGATGGGGATACGGACGTCAGGTGTCTCCATTGACGTCTGGGCCCCAAAGCGAGGAGTGTCGAGTGGGGTGGCCCCTGGCGGAGTAGGTAGAGGTGTGTAGCTGCTAGGAACAGTCAGCCATGCAAAACCTGGCGTAGATGGCGATGTTGTGGCTGGTGTGGGGGCGGGCAAAGAAGGGGAGGGTAAAGAGCCTCATCGAACACGAGGCGGTGTGGAGGCATCGGTGGCGGAATCCCCACAACAAGCGCCACCGCCACCGCTAGAGCGCCGGTGTCTAGACGAGTGTGAAGCTCGTCTCGTCGACGTCGAAGCTTCGGAGCGCGCCAAATGCTCCGAAATAGAGGGAGATGCGGATGGAGTAGGAACGCGCGATGATGCGCCAGAGCGATGACGCTCCACGTACCACTGTCTCTGCTGCGGTGACAATGAAGAAAGAAACTCCTCATCATCCATACCTGCATTAAACACACGAATTTTTTAACTTAATATTGAATGAATAGAGTAGACAATGACGCAAAGACCATTAAATACAATGACGTAATGACGCATATAAATACAATGACGCAATGAATTGAGTGATAGAAGAGGCAAGTGGAAAACTCAGAATTTTCAATCAAAAGATGTGAGCGCGAGTAGAAAAGAGCGTTATACACCATGGAAGGTACTTAGAGAGCCAGAGCTTTTACAACACGGAGCAAAATTGTTCAAATACAATATTTGTGGCTTTAAGAGATCTCTCTCTCATCCTCGCATAACTCAGCATAACTTCCTATATCTATATAGAGCTCTCCGTTTAAACACATATCCTCTGTTTCATTTTGTAGCTCCTCTGCATGCACCCCATATAGAGTAGTAGCATCTTGATGCTCGTCTGGCACCACCGCAGCGGCTTTTGATTGAGCATCTTCTCTGATCTCCTCCATTGATGCCGTTGTGATTGGCACATGGTAGCCTTCATACGTCCTTGCACTACGAGGGGCTACCTCTATGACGTACCACCAGTTTGATGTAGACTTTGAAGGATGAAATACTACCTGCCAGAGCCACATAACTTACATGAGAGCTTTCAAGCACATAACTTGTAAAAGGGGGATGTTAACTATTTACATACTTACTTGTTCACAATGCTCGGGTAGTACGAAAGTGTCTCTTAGGTCAGTCCATTTCTTAGTAGAATCCACCTCAAGAAAACCAGACTCTCCTCTACGCACAGTAGCGTTGCGACCCTCCATGATTATCTTGAACCATTGCACGTCGAACAAGTCGACAAAAAATCCTCTGTAATCGATCCTCAAAATCTCTTGCAGCGTGCCGAAGTAAGTGAGTTCCGCCACCACAGGATCTGCATCAGAGGAACGTCGTCGACTAGACTGTTCAAATTTTGCCATGATTCCACAATCTTGAGTAAAACGCTTTTTGTCGATTCGTTCCACCCTAAAATGTCGACCTTTACACCATGCTGCTGTGTATGACTTATACTACAACGAACAAAGATTATGAGTGGCCGTTCAAACGTTTAGAAATAAAGTCACTAGCTAGTCGTACATTGCAAACTTACCTTGGTCGCGCAACCCCGAGAGTACTCCCACTCTTCCTCAGTCACTTCGTCACCGCATTGTTGTGCGCTTTTCAATTGGTTGTGCAACCATCTTAAGCTCATGAAGGTTGGTAGGCTCTCCAGAACCGTCGGATAGTGCATCGGTGGTCGTCTTCCCCGTCTCCACTCGATTCGTGCCCTTTGTCGCTCTTGCTTTGCATCCTCATATTGTGAAATCCACTTTTGCATCACTGGATTGTGAAGCATGCAAAATCGGTTGATTTTAGCCTCTAGATCTTCCGTCATCTTCTTCTCAACACCGAGATTGCACATGACAATCCCAGATATGCGCTCATCATCTATGGTTCGCCATAGCGTGTCCCGGGCTTTATCAAATCCGTCTAGCCACTCTCCAATGTACACTAGGGACTCTGATACCAACCAACCTTCTGCCATGCTACCCTCCGGACGTGCCTTTTGACGCACATATCCCTTAAGCGTTTTCATGAAACGTTCTAAGAAGAACATCCATCTGGAATGAACTGTGCCAACTATTTCCACCTCATCAACTATGTGAACAAGAAGATGCACCTGAATGGTTAGCATGGTAGTAGGAAAATGTTTCTCAAACATGCACACAAGCTCCGCAGCATTTAGTTTGGCGAATGGTATGGAGTCTACGTTGATCTCCTTTTGTGAGATCCATTGCACCAGCTTTGCAAGTTTGTAGATTGTGTTACGGATGTCGAGAGACAAACATCCCTCAATGGCAACCGGTAAAATAAACTGTAAAGTATGTGCAACAATGATATTAAAGTCCACATTTTATGCAATGATATTAAAGTCCACTATGAACGTACCTGACACATTTTATGCCAATCGTGTGACTTCAAACCGGTAAGCTTTTCTTCTTTAGTAAAACACGTTCGGAGCGAGTGCATTACGCCAGTGGGGGTCCGCAAAGATCGAATGGTCTCTTTTACTTTGCGTTCTTGGGCTCCTGTGAAAATCCATGGTGCTTCAAGGAGTTTTATCGATCCATCAGACGCTGTTTGCGGCCAATATTGCTCCATACGATCCACATTTCTAAGGTCAACTCTGGCTCCCAAAGTATCTTTCTTACCGGTCAGATGGTCCCATAGTAGATTACCCACATTCTTGAATATGTGCATTGGATCGAGCAAGTGATTGATCATGAGTCGGGGCCAGTATGGTAACTCGTACCATAGAGATAGTCTCTTCATCCCTGGAGGCAATCCGTCATCGCACATCTCCTTCTGCTCTAACCATGCTTGTGCACACATCCTTGGTGTCTCTTCCCAAAAAGCCGTCGCGTAACACATGATTCTCTGGAAGATACGCTTGATGACCTTCGTAGATTTGCTTCTTCAGTGAGGGCGCCCTACGTGCATTCAGTCTAGGTCCACATGTGACACATGCTCTGTATCCGCTTGTTTGAAGCCCTGCATGTATACACATGATAATAGATCAACTATGGGAAAAAACAAGATTTACAGTGTCTGAGTGAGGAGTGTCAATAGATCACCTGAGCATTCTGTTAGCCCGGGATAGTCATGCATGGTCCACATTAGAATGCCTCTGATCAAAGCATTCCGTCGTCCTGTGTGTCGGCTCATATCCACCACCTCTATGCCAATCCACAATTGTTGTAGCTCTTCCAATAGTGGACGAAGATACACATCCATATTCCCCACTTTATATCGCCCTGGCACAATCAAGCTTAGCCATAGGTGCCCCTTCTTCGTAGTCAACCACGGGGGAATGTTGTAGTTGACGATGACAACGGGCTATACCCTGTAAGATGTTGATCTTTGACCAAATGGATTTACGCCATCCATAGGCCTAAGCGCAAATTTCGAGCTTCCCTGGCAAAATCTGACCATGTTCCATCTATATGTTTCCAGGCTGCGCAATCTGCAGGAATTCGTAGCACACCATCCGAAGATTTATTCTTGTCATCCCATGATGCTAGGGCGGCCATGGACTTACATTCGAAGAAAAGCTTGATGCGAGGAAGCAGAGGAAAATGTCGCAAAACCTTTTGTGGAATTTTTGTCCCGTGGAGATCTACTCGATATCTTTCGGAATCACATTTCGGACACTTCTCCATGTCTATGTATTCCCCTCTGAAAAGAATGCAGTCATTAGGACAAGCGTGGATAGAATTGTAATCCATCCCCAAGTTTCGCAAAATCTTTCTTGATTCATCTCGGGAATCTGGCATCACATTGTCAGCTGGTAGTATGTGCTCTTTAAGCAATCTACACAACATAAAAATACGATACAGTCGTGTAAAAATCTATCAGATCATTATACATTTAAAGTTTTATTAAAGTAAACTAATTGTAATAGATCACCTGAAAAGCGCTGTGACGCTAGTGTCTCTCCATCCAAACTTTGCCTGCATGTTGAGAAGAACCAGGAGTGCTTTCAATCTAGACATACGTGCTCCATTATACAATGGCGTATCGGCTTCACTTTTCATATCATCATAGATAAGCCTTTCTGAATCCATGATCGTCTCGATCATTTCATCAATCTCGGGCTCAAACATTGCCTCGTTGGGAATGTGCTCTGCATGATCATCCCCCGAGCTGTCAGAGGCTACATCTTGTGGCCTCACATATGCTGCTTGACCAAAGCGCCTGCGAACACGTCTATTGGGTTGCAAGATTGCTGCTTGTTGGCCAGCGTCAGAGTCCGACGAGTTATAATTGGCAACAACTCGATCTATAATAGATGGATCGAACTCGCCAAATTCGCGAACGTGCTGCAAAGAAACACGTCTTGTCCATCGCACAACATGCTTGCATTGATTAAGAGGACATAAGACCCTCGTTGAGAGATAGGTGTTTCGGTTGGACGGTCCCACATCCTCGCACTACTCATAATGAGGATAAAAATCTTATAACCTGGACAACAAATTTAATATTCTATTGGCATTCTTCGTCTTATCTCTCTCTCTCTCTCTCTCTCTCTCTCTCTCTCTCTCTCTCTCTCTCTACACCTCACATTCTCTAGTCATGTCCAATCCCCGCACACCTCGGTCTAGAGGTGCACGGAGATCAGAACCACCGGGTTATAATCTCGTCTTTATTGGTCAATACCTATATTTGTGGGTACAAGAAATTTACAGACCCACGTCTACATGATACTGCATGTAGTGGACAAAACCCCTTTGCCTCTTCTCTAGCTGTAGCACTTCACAGCATCTTAACATCTTTTCACAGTAGATCTTTTCACTGTTCGTCTAACTCTAAACCCTAAACCGTAAGTAATTCTTGCGTGGACTCGATCTAACGTAAATAAGCATAAATCTAAATAAACGTAAATCTAACTAAAAATAAACCTAAATCTAATTTAACGTAAGTCTACATCTAACCTAATCTTTAACGTCTTTTGGGATAGTTTGCTACGACGTTAAAACTCTCTTCTTCTTGTGTGTGTGTGTGTGTGTGTGTGTGTGTGTGTGTGTGTGTGTGTGTAAACCTAAATAAACCTAAGTCTAATCTAATATAAGATAAATCTAAATCTAACGTAAATTATGTTATATTAAAAACAAAGAACTAAACTAACAGGGATTATAAGAACCTTAAAACTGATTTAACACATAATTTTTCACATAACTCGGCAAGAGTTGGCATTCTCATCACTAAAGATGTGAGAGTTAACTTCCGGCGGTGATGCTGCCTCATCTCCATCCACATCTGACGACAGCAATTGGCCCTTTAGACCGTTCTTGCTCTTGTTACTAACTTTGAAGTTGCTGTTGAATGACTAGAGGTTGTCTAGATGGTCATTGTGTCGGGGATGTAGTGACTCTTGCCGCCCTGAAGATCCACCTTCTTCCCTATCTTCTGAAGACATTTCACCAGTACTTTTGGATCGACGGAACCCACCATGAGTGAAGGCAGCAATACCCTATATTCCATTGAGGGCTTTCTTCACCCGCTTCATGCAGGCATCGCAGTCTATGGAGACCTAAATCTAATCTAATATAATGTAAATCTAAATCTAGCGTAAATAAACGTAAATCTAATTAAAAATAAACCTAAATCTAATCTAATTTAACTTAAATAAACCTAAATCTAATTTAACGTAAGTCTACATCTAACCTAATCTTTAACGTCTTTTAGGATAGTTTCCTACGACGTTATAACTCTCTTCTTCTTGTGTGTGTGCGCGTGTGTGCCAATAAAAGGAGATAAATGGTATAACCTTTCTATCACCCATGCCAAGTATGATAGATTGGTTATGCCATTTCCCTCTTGAATAATAGGTCTTGAGTTCAACTCCTCGTCGGCTAGATCTTTAGGTCTTTTAATTTTAATTAGTTTCCTATGACGTTAAATTAGTTTCTCTCTCTTTCTCTCTCAATGTGTGTGCGTTTTTTTGTTTATGCATGTTTTCTCTCTCTTTTCCTCTCTCAATGTGTGCGTTTTTTGTTTATGCATGTTCTCTCTCTCTTTTCCTCTCTCAATGTGTGCATTTTTTGTTTATGCATGCTCTCTCTCTCTTTTCCTCTCTCAATGTGTGTGTGCATTCTTTGTTTATGTATGTGTGTGTGCGTTTTTGTTTATGTTTGTACTCTCTCTCTCTCTCTCTCTCAAAAACACTATGTGTGTGTGTGAGAGAGTGAGAGAGGGAGAGAGAAAGAGGGGAAGGGAACATGAGAATGAGGAGAGGGAAGGAGCATACCTGGCTCTCCTTCCTCTCCTCGTGTGTGTGTGTGTGTGTGTGTGGAGAAGAGAGAGAGAGAGAGAGAGAGAGAGAGAGAGAGAGAGAGGGAGAGCGTTACCTGCTCCTTGCTTGAGGGTGCCGAAAAACTCAGATATGAGATCTGAGTTTTTGGGCGCTCTCTGTTATTTTTTTAGCCCAGTCGGCGTCGCTATGAGCATCGCAAATTTACTTGTAAATTTGCGACGCTCATAGCGACGCCGGGAATATTTTTTTTGAGCGTCGCTGTGTGAGCGTCGCTAATATGAATAGCCTCTTGTAGTGCTAGTACGACCATCTATGGTAATTTATATGAGAGTGAAGAAGATACAAGCGAAGACCTATCAGGCGAGTCGAGTTCAAACATTTACCAAAATCAAAACCTTAACAAGAAACAAAGGTCATATAAGAGACGACGATATCGAGCAAATGTGAGAGCTAGGATAAACAAGGAAAGATCTACTGCAGAATGGCTTAGCTATCTAGGGGCATGTGATGCTCATCGAAAGCTAGTAGACAATTGGGGTGAACATCTCCAGAGTGTCATGTGGTGCAGCCCGCGACCCATTGACCTCGCTCAATTGGAGGTTACAGAGCTGAAATTGAGTCGAACTATAAGAAGACGTCAAAACCGAGAGTTAGCACAACAACAAAAGGAGGCAGAACTAAAAGAAAGGTCTCTGTCAAGACAAGAGCCTGTTGACTTACATACGGCTCCTGAACATTTTAAATCTTATACCACGGGGGAGCGAAAGGTTGTGTATGCCAAAGCCCAACGAATACCTACCAATGGAAGCAGTGGAGTCTATGATGGTCCAGCGGTAGTTAAAGAGATAGAATTAGCAGAACCAGGTGAGGAGTCTAAACCAGTCTTTATTGCTCAAGACCTTACCAAACCTGAAGAGGCTGTACTTAAGGAGCTCCTCAAGGAATACAAGGATATCTTTGCTTGGACATATCATGACATGAAGGGCGTTCCACCTTCTGTGGTACAACATACAATTCCCATGATCAACATTGCTAAACCCGTTCAGCAACGACCCTATCCAATGAATCCTAAGTACGCCAAAATTGTAGAAGAGGAGATTGAAAAACTTATCCAATGTGGATTCATATACCCTATTGAGCACTCAGAATGTGTTTCTCCAATAGTCATTGTGCCAAAAAAGAATGGGAAACTAAGAGTGTGTGTGGACCTCAAGAAAGTTAATGCAGCTACTAGGAGAGATCATTATCCCTTGCCATATTCAGAACATGTGCTTGAAAGAGTTGCGGGCAAGGAAGCTTATAGCTTTTTAGATGGGTACTCTGGTTACAATCAAATCACAATTGCATTAGAGGACCAAGCTAAAACTGCTTTTATCACAGAGTTTGGAGTGTTTGCATTTCGTGTTATGGCTTTTGGCTTAACAAATGCCCCTGCTACATTCCAACGATTAATAAACACTGCGTTTAAAGAATTTCTAAGGGAGTTTTGTGAAGCTTTCCTAGACGACCTTTGTATTTATTCTTCTTGGGAGAAGCATTTGTTATATCTACGAAAAATATTTAAAAGGTGCAGATTTTATCGCATCTCATTGAACCCTTTCAAATGCCAATTTTGGGTTAAGCATGGAGTCATTCTAGGGCATATAGTGTCCAAGAACGGGATATCCACAGATGAGAGTAAGATTAAAGCCATTGCCGATTTTCCACCACCTACGAACTATAAAGGAGTTCAAAGATTTATGGGCCATGTTGGTTATTATCGAAGGTTTATTTTAAACTTTTCCGAGATAGCGCGTCCATTGTACAAGCTTCTTATCGAGTTTCACTGGACAAAAGAATGTCATCAATCTTATGAGTTATTAAACAAGGCCCTAACAAGTGCTCCAATCCTGCGAACACCTGATTGGAATGTACCTTTTCATGTGCATATTGATGCATCAAACTTTGCTATTGGGTGTGTTCTAACTCAACCAGGAGAACATAAATTGGACTACCCTATTAGCTTTGCAAGTCGCCAATTAAATGATGCCGAGATGAACTACACTACTACAGAGCGCGAAGGTCTAGCTATGATTTATGCAGTAAAGAAATTTCGCTATTACCTTCTTGCTACCAAGTTTGTGTTTTATGTTGATAATCAAGCATTGCTATATTTGGTAAACAAGCCGTGTTCCACAGGTCGAATTACACGATGGTTGTTAATTCTTCTTGAGTTTGACTTCACCGTTGTTGTGAGGCCTGGGAGGAAACATGTCATGGCGGATCATTTATCTCGTATCCGTAATGGCGAAGCTCCTACGGGGGTTGATGATGAATTGCCTGATACTCCTTTGTTCATTGTTGAGACAATGCCTGAATGGAGTGAAAAGATTGTTAACTTCTTAGTTAATGGTTTTCCACCCAAACAGCTGCGAAAAGATATAGCTCGAAAATTAATCAAGGAATGCGAACCCTATTGCTTACTGGCTGGAACTCTCTATAAGAGAGGAAAAGATGATGTTCTTAGACGTTGTGCCCGCGAGGATGAGTATTTATATATTCTACAAGAGGCACACATGGGCGTAGCTGGTGGTCACTTTTCAGGAAAGTTGATTGCCCGAAAGATCTTACAGTCACGCTATTGGTGGCCCACTCTGTTTAAGGATGCATCACTTTTTGCAAACGGATGTGATGAATGCCAACGCTTCAAGAAGCCACATGGAAGGGATAGGATGCCTCTACATCCCATCAAGGTAACCCAACCATTTGAAAAGTGGGGCTTAGACTTTGTAGGACCTATTAGTCCGGCTACACGTAACACGCAATCACGATATATCATTGTGGCTACCGACTAAGTAATAAAAGAACTCACATCAAACTTCATGATATCTCACCACAAGTCTACACCCTATTATCCCCAAGCAAATGGCCAAGCTGAGAGTACCAACAAAACTCTCATCTCCATTTTGACAAAGACAGTTGAGGCTCATCGCACTGATTGGGACCTAAAGCTTACATCAGCTTTATGGGCTTATCGTACTGCGTATAAAGTTGCTATTAATTGCACACCGTTTAAGATGGTGTATGGCCAAGAAGCAGTTATGCCATGGGAGTTTGTCATTCCTAGTCTTCGAGTAGCTTCTCGAGAAGGTTGGGATGGTAACCCCTTAGTTGAGCGATTATATATCCTAGAAAGGCTAGATGAAAAGAGGCAATTAGCTGTGCGAAATGCTCTAGTGGAGAAGGATAGGAGAAAGAAGTGGTTTGATAGCCATTTAAAGGATAAAGACATCAAGGTTGGTGATAAAGTTCTTATATACGGGGTACGTAATGAAAAGAAGAAATTGAAATACGCTGGTAAGGGACCATATCGAGTGTGTGAAATTACCCCGCAAGGTACCATTCGTGTAGAGACTCTAGATGGAGTTGAAACCATTGGATTCCTTAATGGGAGTAAATTCAAAATATATTATGATCCTCTAAGCCAGGAAGAGTTGCAAGCCATCCATCAAAAGAAGGCTGCCAAGGAACAAGCAGAGCTTAGAAAAATCCAAGCAAGAGTTGAGGCTCGACAACGACAACAACGTCTTAGACGCCAACGAGAGGCTAATCTGGGAATCACGCAAGCATTTTTCGAGGACACAGATGACGACTCATTAGAATCTGAGCCACCCCTACGATACCCAATTGAGCTAAATAGCCCCTATGGGAAAGTACTATACAATGCCTTATTAGATACGGGAGCTAAACATAATTTGTTATCCTATGGAGTTTGGTGTCAATTAGGGAAACCGACCCTATCCCCGAGTACGATGTAAGTCAAGGGCATTAATAAAAAGAAAACTGCTATTCTTGGAGTCCTTCAGACCCCTGTTTTCTATGACAATGGAAGCATAGCGCAGAGGTTTCTAGTCATGCCCGCGGGAGCTATGGAAGGCAACGTAAACCTGGGACGCACGTGGATTTTTGGCAACCAAATGCACTATTGATTGGGATACTGGTAGTGTCACGACGCGACCACCGACTCTTACCCCTATCATTCAAGCAAAGTCACCTACGTTGCAAACTCTAGCAAAGTTGAAGGATAGCCAACATTCACAAGCCAAGGTGGTTAACTCGTCTTTGCCGGCTACCCATGAACCTAGCACTTCAACACTTGTAGTTGCAGCAAGCAGTAATATTGCAAGTACTCAACCTGCACGACCTAAGAGTACATATCAATGGGTCCCCAAGGCCTTACTTCCAACTACCTCAACCCTCCCATCCATTCCAAGAAAAAATTTCCCTGGAAAACCAAGAGCGCGCCCTAGGAGAGTCAAGACCAAATCACGATGGATTCCAAAACGACTATTAGAAGCCCAAGGCTACTATGATGGAAATGAGCAAATTTGGGTACCTAAACGTAAAATGTGTCCTTCCCTTTCGACAACAAACCCATATGAGTCAAACAGTGTAACGCTAAAGCCAATGGCAGACAGTGGGAAGGGAAAGATCACAGAATGCTACACACCTAGTCCAAAGCTAGTTTGGGCTCCAAGGCAAAACCAATTTATTCCACCTAGCTCAGGAAGGGGGGAGTTCCATGAAGCTTCTAGCTCCTCATGTAATACATCCATAGAGGTAAAAGCTTCTACACAGCCTCCACCTACAATAGTGGACCTCCATGAAGCTACAAAGGAATCCACACCTTCTAATGTTCAAGAATCACCTGATGAACCACTTCAAGTTCGATCCTGAGAGAGTACCTTACCACCCTTGCAGCTCGACGAGGCACCTAAGGTAATAAAAAACTACTAGCAAAAATCTTCACCTATAACAACTCGGAATAACTGGTTTCAAAGGGTGACGACATCATTTCAAACGGTATGATCTACCCAAGGAAGGGGGGAGTGTTTGTGGACATCCATTATTCACTTGCTTCCCTCTCAACCTTTCTCCCTGACCTCTTAATCTCCAATCTTAGGGAATGTATATATAAAGCCTTATACTCATAAAAACAAGATAAAAAAGTAAAAGAGCAAGAGTCATAACACAAAATCATAAAAACAAATTATGCACAAGAACACGACCCTTGTAATATTTGCACTCTAACCATCATCTATTTGTGTGTACAGATATGGCTAGTATGCTAGAGTCATCCACTCCTGCCTTGGGTGAGAGGTACCCTCGTTACTTTTCACAAATATTTCACATGGTCTTTCCAGTGCTTGCATGTGAATGGGATTTGATAGGTACGCTAGCATGTGAGAGGAATTTTGAGGAGTTAGAATGGCTGATACGTCTCTTGACTACGTCTGATCCATACTTAGTAGAGAGCGTTTCTCCCATTGCACAAGCCTACCCTTTTGACCAAGATGACTATAGGCGTCTAGTGACCTTCTTAGGAAACATGGGCACCTATGATGAAGAAGAAAATTTACAGGACTACACGGATGGCACATATGGTCTCATGGATGATGACTTTGTTTATCTCGACGACGAGGATAGGGGTTTAGCCTTAGGGTTTCCCCCCAACCTCTATAATATCCTATTCCCTTGACTCTCTAGGGGGAGTGCAAATAATAAGATTAGGGTTCCTTATGTTTTTTGTTGTGTTCAATAAGTGTTGGTACCTTTTCCCACTAATGTGCCTCCTGGAGGTATTCCTTTTGTTTCCTAGTGTGTACAGGAGCGTGTTGCTATTGATAGGATTTGGACCTTCATGGAACCTTTCTCTCGTTCACACTTCAGATCAAGCGCGACCATCAACACAAACAGGTGTTTTTTGTCCATTAGCATTGCCCCTATCTATTTTGCATCCATGTTTGTCTGCTTTAATTGTGATTGGTAACCTAATATTCACCGAATTTGCTTAGTATCAAACATTTAATTCAATGTAATTTTTTGTCATAATCACTTGTCTAGGTTTAAAAATCAAGCAGTACGACTAAGCTAGTTTGACCAAGCTAGGTGTTAGAAATCTTCTCTTAATACCATGGGGAATGCCTTCCTAATAAGCAATGGTTACTTAGGTTCTTAATCCGATTTAGGCAGCATTGTGTGAAATGTACTAGACTTTCTAGTGGGCTTGACCCTATTGACCTTTAGCTTAAGTATTATAAAGGGAGTTTACTAGTGTGATGAGCCTGGGGAGGTGTATCAGAGTTATATGACCCCCCAAAGCTACAAAATTAAAATGATGAAAACAAACAACACAAAAAAATATCAAAGTGCCACAATATAAAATTTTAAGCTGGAAGAGAAATCCCTGCTTAAATTGGTACTCCACTCACATGTATCGCCTATGGTACTAGAGCCCTAGAGGTTCCCAGTGTGGGCGCTTTTCCTTGAAAAGCAAAAAACCCAAGGCATACAAAATAAGAACACACACATCAAAATTGAATCACTATGAAAAGACTTTGGGGGGTCAAAGCAAAGGTAATCAGTAAGGCGATGATTTCATGAGAAATTCCTTTTATCGTAGCTTAACTACAAGGTCCTCTAGGTATAGCCTCTAGTCAGCCCTCGAACATCAAATACTTGGCTCTCGCGATTAAACAACTTAATTAACCAGAGAAAATTAAGAAGCTTACCCATGGTATTAATAGTCAATCTCTAGTGCCTTTCGACCATTAAATTAGCGACCCCAGACTTGTTTAATTTTTTACCTTTACATCTGTTTATGCATTTGATTACATTGCAATTTAATGCTTATTGCTGACAAATTGTTTAAAATTCTGTTACCAATCAATTGTCTGCCTAAAATTGCATATGCTTTTTAATCGCTTATGAGAATGCAATTACTGTGCAATGTTGTTTGATTTTGGAGTGACTGAAGAAGGCTAAGGACATTCATCTCAAATGCTCTTCCACCTCGACCATCGAGCTTCAACTCAATAGCTTCCGAGGACGGAATCTACATCAGGAAGGGGGGCATGTTAACCCTCACGGCTCACGGACACCCTATCACCTACGAGACGGATGTTGTAACCTACGGTGGACATTGTATTATTTATTTGGTAGAGTCAGGTACCGGGCTTGTCGGTCCAATAGGAAAAGGGTAAGAGTGATCGCCGATGAGAGGCGCACTCTAACTGGGACATTCAAGGGATTAGTTGGCTAAGCATGGGCGCCCAAGTGTGAATTGGGTGAGCTCATATAAAAGCCAACTAAACATAAAATTCACTCATTCTCTCATTTGTGCAATAGAAGAGTGCTCTTGCTCCATCTCCATCTCCATCTTCTTCTTCTTCACCTCCTTGTGTGTGTCTGTATGTGAGAGAGAGTGAGACAGAGAGAGAGAGAGAGAGTGCGATCGAGCATTGCGGCGGCACGATAGCGGTGAAACGGTTGAGCGCGACGTAGCGGCGTCTCCTTCTTCTTCGCGGCGAGGAATCCTCCACGGCAGGAGCATAGAGCGGTGAGTGACACACCATTGCCCTCTTTTGAGCTTACTAGTTAAGCTAGTTGTGTGCTTGGAACCGTCTGTGGCTCGCACACAGTGTTAGGCAAGTCCCTTGCTTCAATAGTGCGTCAAGGAGCGCACATGTACGTAAGAACTCGCATACCTACCTTCCAATGAGATTCTCTTGGTTGGTTGGAAAACCTGCTTAAAACACCTACTGCAAAAGAAGTATCCGGCCTAGTGTTGCACAAGAAAATTAAGCTTCCCACAAGTTTTCTGTACTTTTTAATGTCGACTAAGGGAGAAGAATCTTCCATGGAGAGTTTTGCATTTACCTCCATTGGAGTGCTCATCATAGGTTTGCAATCCATCATGCCAAAAGCTTTTAGGATCTCTGGTGCATACTTTTGTTGAGAGATGAAGATCCCTTTTGAGGACTACCAAACCTCAATCCCCAAACAATAATGCAGCAAACCTAAGTCTGTCATTTCAAATTCAGAACTCAAACTCTCACGAGTTTGTTGGATGAGCTCTTTGTGGTCACCTGTGATTATCAAGTCATCGACATACAGGATAATAATGACTTGTTTTCCATTCTCTCTAAGCACATATAAATTCGCTTCAGAAGCACTTCTTCTAAAGCCAAGTTTTATAAAAAACTTATCAATTCTGACATACCATGCTCTTGGAGACTGTTTCAGGCCATATAAATCCTTCTTCAATCTGCAAACCTTCTGTTTTGAATGGGGCGTCTTAAACCCTCGTGGTTGCTCAATCTACACCTCCTTTGAGAATTCCATTCAAAAATGCAGACACGACATCCAATTCACAAAGTTTTTTAATGTTGCCACTATGTACTATCAAATATACAATCAATGCTCCATTATGTATGTATACAATCTTGGTCCCATACACCAATAAGTTTCTCTATCTAACAAATGATAGTAGCACCAACACGGTAGATTAAAAATTACCTTAAAATCATTGGATGCATGATTAACTCTCTCTCTCTCTCTCTCTCTCTCTATATATATATATATATTTATTTATTTATTTATATGTGTGTGTGTGTGATGAACTTGTTTGCCCATGTTAATGTCTTACATAATTCCACATGCTGTCAACATGCAAGCGCACATGATTTCCTTAGAAGAGAGTCCCTCTATTTGCATCAAATCAAAACAACCTAGAGCTTATTTACTCAATCCATGGTGAAAATACCACGGGTGATATAGATGTCAACCAGATGATGATATCTTTATTTAGCAATCCCTAGCTAACAATCTCCTTATACATTTATTTTACACATCAATTTCCTAGATGATGCCACATGCATGATCACAGTTGGCAATATGGCCTAACTGAGCACCCATTGAATACACCTAAGAGCTCCTTGCCCTACCCATGTTGGTGAACAACAATCAAGACATGAAGCCCATCAACTTATTGTGGTTTCAAAACGTACACCACACTTCACATGCATAGATGAAAATACAAACATGAAGGTCATTAAGAAATTGGATGTGCTTCAAAAGTAAGCACAATCCAAGATATGACAACCGAAACAGTTTCAAACAGAAGCACAATCCAAGAATTGACATTTAGAGCAGGACGTTCATCGACACTTAGTGTGCTTTGCCAAGTACATGACACTTGTTATACATGAGGATTGCAAAGCATGACAACATTTTCCAACACCTGTTGACCAACATCATTGAATTTGTTTACCGAAGTCACTACCTTGCATAATACAACATGCCTTCAAAATGCAAACATAGGTACATGCGTTTGGAGAGCCTAGCTCCACAATTGCTGAAAAGTTCAAGCATAGCATACACATGCCTATGTACTATTGCAGATTCCATATACTTGTTTAGGTCAGACAATGCAAATATAACCACACTAAAATTCTACCTTGATGTAGTGGTTGCTCTAGACCACATGATTTGAGTTGGGCACCTTTTTTATTTTGTTGTAGCAACCTGTCTGCGGCCACAACCATATCCATGATTGCTTCCACCTATTGCAATGGTATTGTCTATACCAAATGCCCGATCAACACCCTTACGTGGACTCTGTAAGCCATCATCAATTGTGCTTCTTGTAAGACCATTAACGATTGGGCTCCTTGCAGGTATATTGCTCCTCCCTAATGGCAACCCTCTACACTCTTTCAAGATTACTATCACATTCGGACCCTGTGAAGCTTACACAATAGACTTAACCTTCAACTTGCCATTCCCTTTTCGTTGGTATTCGACACATGTCTGTAATATCTCCTTTATATCACCAGCATTCCAAACCAAACACTCCAAGGGAAAAGCGCAACTTTTGTAGCCCAAAAGAAAGGAGTGTGGAAAAAACAATTTCTACTGCAATGACTTTAACTAACAATCTCCTTAATTTTTTTTCCCATGTCAAATTTTGGCATAACGTTCCATTCAAGGGGCAAGCATAGGTGATAACATCTAGAGAAATAATGCACCACGCGCATCAGCTTACAACAGTCTAGGTTCTTGACCCTGTTGGGCATACAATATAGATAGAAAAAGTAGATTGCATCTAAAATTACTCATATGTGCGTTTTCCAAGTGTCTAAGTAGAAGCATTGTATATTTGAGTGGGTATCTAAATGCTTGAAAGAAAACGTAGGTTTTGCGTATTCCCACATACAAAATTTTGAAATTCACCCTTAAAATTCTAATTTCAAAGATGAGAAAAGCTACAAAGTTTAGGAAAAAACATTGAAACATAGTAAAGTTGCCGCAAATTTTCTCATACATCAGTTTTTAGACTTAGGTTTAGTGTGATCCTACTTATAAATTTTGAGATTTAGCATTGTACTGTATCTTGCCACAAATTAAATTTCCTCATATGTTAGTTTTTAAACTTATGTTTGGTGTAATCCTACCTATAAAATTTGAGATTTAGCATTGTATTCTATGTTGCTGCAAATTCTATAATATGTTAGTTAAACTTAGGTTTAGTGTAATCCTACCTTTAAAGTTTGAGATTTAGCATTGTATTGTATGTGAATACTCAAGAAAACGTAGGTTTAGTGTAACTTCCTATTAATTTTGAGATTTACCTATAAATTTTAATTGGAGGTGAGAAAAAAACCCAAGTTTAGCACATTTCCACTTAAAATATTAAAATTCACATCTAAATCCTAACTTGACAGTGGGAATGCCACAAATCCTAGAGGAATTTAGTGTAAAAGCTTCAAATATCGTGGAGATTTTTCTCCACCTCCTGCCTTTGTCACTTTGGATTTTCTCATGCCACTTTGGATTCGCACACGCCACCTTGGGTTAGCTCACCCTTCACCTCGATTTTGCTCGTTTCAGCACAGACCTTAGATTTGTTTTCCTCCTCCCCTCGCCTTGGATTTGATTCAATGCCTTTGATGATCGTGATTATGGAACCAACCTCTTATTCTCTCTCTCTCTCTCTCTCTCTCTCTCTCTCTCTCTCTCTCACACACACACACACACACACACACACACACACACACACACACTCACAATTATAGCCATTGCGCTCCTGAAGATGAGGTCCTTGGAGGAGAGGATGGAGATGCATCAACTTTTGTAGCTCTCTCTCTCTATCTCTCTTTCTCTCTCTCACACACACATACACTATCACTCAAAAGCGAGCAAATTATTCTCTCTCTCTCTCTCTCTCTCTCTCTCTCTCTCTCTCTCTTCCTCACACACACACACACACACACACACACACACACTCATCAGAAGTGAGCAACCATTGCCAAATTTGTGACCCGTTCTCTCTCTCTCTCTCTCTCTCTCTCTCTCTCTCTCTCTCTCTCACACACACACACACACACACACATTCAAAACTCGCTGACGGGTTGTGGCGGTACGTAGACCTCATCAATTCTCTCTCTCTCTCTCTCTCACACACACACACACACACACACATTCGCATATACATTGGGCGCCATAAAGCAATGCTTTCTCTCTCATTCACACACACACTAACGCACGTCATAGTGAGGTGCATGCCTCATCAGTTTGTGAGTCTCTCTCTCTCTCTCTCTCTCTCTCTCTCTCTCTCTCTCTCACACACACACACACACACACACACACACATCACATACACATGTGCGCATGCACAGGGGCCATAAAGCCATGCTCTCTTCCTCTCTCACACACATAAATACACACCGACGCACACAGTCACGCACACTGATGCATGTCATAGCGAGGCGCAAGTTTGAATTTACTCTCTCTCTCTCTCTCTCTCTCTCTCTCTCTCTCTCACACACACACACACACACACACACACACACACACACACACACACACACACAAATAGGGTGCAACCATGTAGGCAGTGCAACACGCATACTTGACAATTCTCTCTCTCTCTCTCTCTCTCTCTGGAGAAGAAGGAGAAAATTTTCTTGGAAAATTTAAGAAAATAGAGTAACATTACAAAAATGCCAATTAATTTTTCTAAAAATCTAATTCAAATATAACCTAAAGGGAATTTTGTATGCTTGTGACATTGAGTTTTCCTCAACATTGTGCAAGCAACGTGTTTTGTTACTTCACAAATTGAAGATGGGAGAGAAAGGATGGTTGACGTGAATGATGTGGCAGCATGATTTTCATGTACAAGGTGAAAGCTTCACCTTTCAATGGAAAGGTGCAAAAGTAAGGCTTTTGTTTTTTAAACCGCAAAAGATTCAAAACACTAAAAACTTTAGAGCTTCCAACGCATGACAAGTGGAATCTTTCCATTCTCAAAAATTTTAAGCTCAATTATATATAATATAAAAGATAAAAACGTCCTTTTCATTTAACTACTTGAGAGAGGGATGAAGGAAAAAGAAAAAGGGGGGAGGGGGCGGCTGGGGAGGACGTCAACCTTCTTTTTTTAAAATGCTCAAGGTAACCACAAAGGCCACCATAGGCTTGTACCCTATTGGTTTAGCTTGACCTTCGTTGATTCAAGTGATGAATTCAAATAGTGAAAGTTCGTGGTTTTGTGTAGCCTTTGAAAATGGAGAGTGGATGTGGTATCTTGTGGAGATTCCATATAAAGAATTGAAAATAGAGCAACCAAGGGAAAACCAAAAGAATGAGAATGTTGCTTTGTGTTACTCTATGTGCTCACCTTACATTCTACAAGGCACTATAAATTTTTATCTTCTCAATGTAACCCCAAAACATCTCATAACAAAGATCTGGTATAAAATTGGGGCACTTAAATTTTTATCTTTTCAATGTAACATAAAACATCTCATAACAAAGGTCTGGTATAAAATTGGCGCACTAGTTTGTAAATCCCTCGTGCAATGTGTTGTTTGGATTATTACTTACACAAATTTGTGTTGTTTGGTTTATTACTTACACAAAATTGCTTGTTGTCATTAGTGGTTGCAATTTTCCATTGCTAGAATATGGTATCTACTACATGCCATGAATGATCGTCGTAACATGTGGACTTTGGGTATGAACAAGAAATCCCTCATGCAGGTTACAATCCTCCATTGCAAATATTTGTGTGTGTGTGTGTGTGTGTGTGTGCGTGTGTGTGTGTGTGTGTGTGTGTGTGTGTGTGTGTGTGTGTGTGTGTGTGTGTGTGTGTGTGAGAGAGAGAGAGAGAGAGAGAGAGAGAGATGACGCGAACCCTAAAACCTGCAGTCTGCGCGCGAATATGCACAAACCCTATTTGCACTCTGCACACGAACCCTCATCGGTGCGAACCATGTTCTGCAGCTTGCATGAGCCTTTTTTTGCAGTTTGCGCACGAGTGTGAGTCTCGAAAGGTGTGTGTGTGTGTGAGCGCGTGCGTGTGCGTGTGCGCTTGCGCATTAGCTGTGAGTCCCTCCCTTCGCTTTGAAGTGCCTTTGTTAGACAATTTGATACGTATGTTAGAATTCAGCCGTAAGACTTCAAATTAGTCTACTAAAGCCTTTAAGTTGGTGTCATCCTTTGTTTTCAATGTGCTAGCATTTGTATAGAAGGGTGATTTTTAGTGTAGAATTGTGGCAAGTGTACGGAGCTTGATTTGTTTAAGTTCTTTAGGTGAATTTGTATATAGTAGTGAGCGAGTATATAAACGCAAGGTTCTTAGTGCATGTCAGATTCCATACGCCTTTTATCATCTCCTACAAACGTAGGAAACAGATGGCACCTGTCTTCGAAAATGGGTGAAATTCGAGCCTATTTATTAGAGGATTTTGAAGGTGCATGTAATGCTTGGGAGGGGCACGAACCCACTACTAAAGTTCTCATTCATGTTTAATCTCTCATGGAACCAATGGCGCAATATACTTTAAATGCAGTTATTTTGTTCTTCCTGGGCAAGATGCCTATTGCGCAAGACGTGGGTCAATGGCTAGACTTCCTTCTTACACGTTAGGCACTTCAAGTCGTTTACTTTGGTGCCAGAGGATTCTATGAAGTTTTGTTGGTAGACACTGATGCCCGTAATATGTTTCTTGAGTTATCTCCTTTGTTTTTGGGTACTCAAATGACAAGTGTATAGCCATGGGATCTTACCAAGGACTATCAAAGCCTGATCCGTCATAAGTGCCCTGTATGGATGGAAATCATTGACTTTCCACACTCCTTGCGACACTTTCTTCCTATGCTCGCCTCTCATTTGGGTAAAGTGACTTGTCCTCCCAAGCTTGATGCAAATGCAAATCGCTTTTGTGTGCTTTAGGATACAAATGTTTCCACTGCTTCGGCGTCAATTTCTTTTTATAAAAGAATCTCCCTCTTGTTAAGCAATCGTGCTACATCAAAGAAATACACTTCTAAAAGATTTTTAATCTCTTATCTTGCACACTTCAATCACTGCATGTATTAAGGCTTCCCACCAATGAACGACATCCCGAGCTTTAAGTCTTTTTCCATGCTTTGTGAATAGGTGCGTCGCAATAGTGAAGAGTGATTTCACACTTGGCAAAAACACTTGTAATTCCCTTAAGAAATCAGTGTATAAACTCACACCATTAGGGAGAGAATGGGGTGTACGAGGGCCTCTTTATTTGCCATGAGCTTATGGAGGTGATTAACGTTTTGACGAATAGGTGTACGCCATATGTGCAAGAATGGTGGTTGTGTAAGAGATGTGTAAGAGTGGTCAAAGGATGCACTTTTTTTCCCAAAAAGAAGGTGGACCATTTTATTATTTTCGGGCTCCCATAAATCCCATATATGATCTCCAATTTGAGCGGAGGCCCTCCTAGACCCCATTCTCTTCCTAATGAAGGATTAGACACTACCCAAATATCTCGGGTAAGACTTTGGTTGGATTCTTTATGGCTCAAAGGGGCTCAAGGACCAGTGTAGGCATACGTGATGTGTTCAAATCCTACTCATTAAAATTGATTTTAAATGGTGACTTGCATGGACATGTTAATTAGAGATGCTAAAGCATCTTGAGGAGATTCTATGTAATGAAAAACAAAAGTAGAGCCAGCAAGTAAGTAGTGCCAACATCTTCATTAGATGAAATCTAAAGAGATCCTTTAGGCATTGGAGAAGGAAAAGGGAGTTTGAGTTGGAATTAAAGTTCTCCTTTGATATCAAATTAAACTTAAAAGGTCAAACCATTTTTTCATTTAACTAATTGAAAGAGGGAACAAAGTAAAAGAGAAGGAAATTGGAGTTTGAGTTGGAATTAAAGTTCTCCTTGGATTCTTTTTGGTTTTAAGAGAAAAAGGAACAAAGGTGGCATGTGAAGAGAGGAGACAATTTATTAAAAAAATCGATAGGTTTGCATGTCAGATGAGAGAGAGAGAGAGAGAGAGAGATTTTGTGCGCTATTTGGCTATGTGGTTGCATGACAGATAGGGAAGAGAGAGAGAGAGAGAGAGAGAGAGAGAGAGAGAGAGAAGGGGGGGGGGGGGGGGGGGGGGGGATGGCCATGTGTGGGAGGCAAGTCGCAGCGAGAGAGAGGAATGTGACATGCATCTAAGAGCGAGAAGAGAGTTTTTGTTCGAGTGGAGCTCAGAGGGAGCGTAAAATTGGCAAGGTCTAGAGGTGACTCTCTCTCTCTCTCTCTCTCTCTCTCTCTCTCTCTCTCCGGTGGCGGTTATCACGATAGCAGGCAGAGTGGTGGTATTGTGTGTCTAGCACCCCAGATGCACCGGTAGAGTCTTTCTCTCTGCCAACAGGGATGGCCATGGGATTAAGACATCCTCATGGTTGCAAACAACACATAACACATCCTCATGTGTGAGATTCCACAGAGAATTGAGTAATAGGGGCATGATTTGTCAGAAACAGAAGAGAGGGAGGGGAGCATTGATGTGGACAAGAAATAGAGCAAAGAACGTCATCGTAACAATTATAGACGAGGTCTTACGTGCAATTGAGGAGAGAGAGATGAGTTCTCCAAGGGCGAATACGAAAAGAGAAGCACAGCTATTGTAGTTGCAATAGGGGTGTGTGAGTGCATAATTGTAAGTGGAGTGCTCACGGACCAAGAGCAAAGGAGATGAAGTACTTGTGCCCCCCTTGTGCCCTCAATGATAAGTGCAACATTGATTGAATGCTCCTGCACCATGAGAAGCAGCAAAGCAAGCAACAAAACAGTGAGCGCGATGACATGCCGAGAGAGAAAGAGGGCGAGCTCTTGGCCGAGCCAGGGATGGCGAGGTCCGAGGGTTACGTAGAATCCATGATGGGGACAGCTCCCCTGCTTTTCCTTTACAATTAAAAGATTCTTTGAAATCTGGTAAACAAATTAATTGAGTTTGAGGTTGCGTGGACCGAGCAGGTTGCAAAGATGTCACTAATATAGAAGAATATCTAATTAGGTAGTACCAACGTTTGAATTAGATGGGATCTAGAGAGATCCCTTGGCTTGGGGCTCAAGAATAAAAGGAAAGGCGAAAAAAAAAGAAAATCTTCTTGCTTTCCACTTGTAATATCTCCAGATATTTAAGGTCTCTTGGAATAGTTTCGTGCGACATTAAAACTCTCTTCTTCTTCTTTTTTTGAAGTGCGAGCAATAGTTAAGCCCTTGGATTGGATAAAAAAGCAAGATGACGGGAGGAGGCACATGGCGGGGAGCATGGGCGACAACAGAAGCGATGGACACATCGCAGCAGATCGTGCACATTCGATCAAGGAGTCCAACAGTGCAAGGGGGGGTCGGCACATGGCAGTGTGCAGTATGTGCGCGAGTGTGTGTGTGTGTGCACGCGCACGCGCACGCCCAAGGCCAGTATATTCCACAAAAGAGGGACGGGCTGTTGTGCAGCTGTTGCTGTAGTTTATAGCAGGGTGCGAGCCTCGGTTGTGCACAATAAAGGAGAGACGCGCAAGCAGGTGCTCAGTATGCATAGGTCGTTACAGGACAGCAGGAGCAGATCATTGCATGGCGCAGAGGGAGGGGGTGTACGATCATGCTAGCTTCGTTTTTCGTTTGGGGAAAGCAACGAATGACGGTATCTACATAGATTCGGCTCAATGAAATTGAAGTTGAGCGAATCATTGGTAATAGTAGTATATAATATAGATGTCACTAATTATTTGAAGAATATAACTCACCATATTCATCATGTATATCCATTGATAAATTATGATACAAGTGGCAAGTCGTGTACGAGAAAATGTTTTTGGGAATAGTTAGATTAACTACACTCCTTCTTATAATAGATATTATATTACCATGGTGAATGAAAAATATTCACATATTTAATTGAAAGAAATAAAAACATGAAATTAAGCATCACATAAGGAATATCTTCTATAACTTTCACTTTATTCAAGGTTAAAAATAACATGTTGATGTAATCCAGATCTGTTGTAAAATATAATATTTAAATGATTGTATATACAAAAAGCAATGATGTTGCTTTGGATTATGTTGAGCAATTGATGGAGAATCACTCAACATCTCCTCCATCACTCAACATCTGACATAACTCATGTTTCTTATATTTGCAATAATGCACAACAATGTCCATAAAAAAAGCACTAGAAATAGTAAAACAAGAGAGAAATGAAGTGACAAATAAACATAATTATAAACAACTTTTAAAGCATGCATTGTAAATGGTAATACACAAGAAGGTAGGGCTTGATAGTGTCCAATCATGAAGATCGTGAGCTTTCAACATAGAGATAGAGATGATTTGTTGATGGATTTAATGGACTTGCAAAACCTTAAATACAGTAAATTTCCATCAAGCTAGAACAGTGTATCACAAAAGCCAACGGTAAAGTGCATTACAAAAGAGATAGTACAAGCCATTTCAAGACATAATGAGGACATGAGTACTCAACAAGAGCTACATTTCAAGGCTATTTTAATGTGGCAAGGAGGTTGCAAGTTATGGAGCAGTGTTCAGGAAAAATCATTATTCCAAACATACAAAATTCCTTTCCTTCCTTTTGTCAAGAGGAAAATTTAGAAAATTAGGTTATTTTTTGGGTTTTTACACTATTTTTTTGTATTTTGGGGCAAAATTTCTCCTTTTCCCCTTGTCCTCAACCGCCATTTTTGAAATTGAAAACGGCACGATATTAAGCTGAGACACATTTTTCCCGAACACTGTTATGGAGGTTATAATCTTTTAACTAGAGTTTGTGTTGTCTCTTAGATCTTTAGTCCTATGATTGAGTTGGAACTTCCTTGGGCCCATTTATTGTTGTCCTTATTAATGGCTATAATTTTATCTGTTAATTTTGCTCCAATAATTTTGCTACTATAGAAGAATTGATCTTTGATTGTGCCCTTTATTCGTTGCCCACTGTTTCATGCAAGGAGTGGTAGGATCATCAACCTATGAGTATTAGGTTAGATAGCCTCTTGTCAATTTAATTACTTCTACTAGTACTCTTTTTTGAATCGATGTATGATCATTGCCCTTATATGTCTGTAATATTTCTCTCTCTTCTTGCTCAAGGAACAATAGAAAACTTGTAAATATTTCCATTGAGCACCTTTTTTTTTATAGAAAAGTGTAAATAAGATTAACTAAAACAGAAAAGAGTACAATGATCCCTCAGATAGGGGGAGGGAAACCCCACCAAGGAATAGCTAAAGGAGGAGAGAATCCCTCATCCGAAATCTTATGGCAGAGTAGACTTGAGACATTTTGGACTTCCTTACCTGCCATCTCAAGGATTTTTGTAGCTCGAGAGGGGGAAGGGGTGGGGTGGCTTGGGCATCCTTGACTTGATTACAAAGGGATACAACCGTTTTATACAATACAAACTTGAGACAGAATTGAGAGGAGGAGAGTTCAGAAGAAAATACAGCAGCATTCCTTTGAAGCCAGATGTACCACAGAACAAGGCCTCTCCAGATATTCCACAAGGGAACATCCAAACCCTTACAATTTCCTAACGGCAGATCTTGCATTTCCACCTTTTTAAAACTAACTTTGAGACTGGCATTTTGAATGATGCTCAAGATCTTGGCATTGTGCCTGCAGTAAAAGAAGAGATGTGGGACATCCTCAGTATGAGTTTTACACCTGGAACATATACCATTGCTCACTCCTGCCCTGTAGGCTTTTTCTCCAGTCCAGATTCCTTGATGGAGGATAAGCCACATTAGTGAACTGTGCTTCATTTCAGTTGGGTATGCCCACAGACATTTGAACCTGTACGTCCATTGCTTTGCACTCCATTGTACTTTCCATTTTCTGTTTAATTTCTTCTTGAGATTCTCCTCCACACCACCTGTGTCTTTGAACTGATGGTAAATCTCATGAGTCAATTTGGTTGCCTGGTTGCTTTCTGGGTTTGCTTTTGGAAAAAGAACCAATTTGGAAAGGATAAGATGGACCCTTTCCAAGCACCAGTTAGCTTCAACCTTACTGATAGTGAATTCTCTTTGAAGCAGATTTGAACTCTTGAGAGAGTGTCCCTGGAAAAAGTCTACCCATCTTCTAATGCCTGCTTTAAAGCACTTATGTGCTCTCCTAGTAATAGGAAGCCTCTGGTTGTCTGCAAACATTCCAACCCAAGGTGAGTCTTCTAGGAAACAGTAGAAATTGTTGAAGAATTCCGTTGTTGGCCTCCAAGCGCTTTTAATGATTTGCCATGCTTTCCAGAACCTACAAACAATGTTAGAACCAGCAGGCTTGAAAGACTTGGGTGAGAGAAGAACGTCCCTCAGAGAGAAGTTGCCCCAGGCTTTGTATTCGTTAAGCTTGAACTTGAGTGTATGCCTTTTGATGAGGAGAGCCCAGTAATCTTGAGAGTTGACAGATCTTAGAATCCACTTCCCAGCCATTTTAGTGGCCATTTTGTCTAGGTTGAGAAGTCCCAGTCCTCCTTTGCTCTTGGGAAGGCAGCATGTGGACCAGGCTACCTTGGAAATTTTAGGATGGTCGGGATCTCCTCCCCAAAGAAATGATCTAGCAAGGGAGTAGACCTTGTTTAGCTGATATTGCGTTGGCTGCCAACAAGACAAGAAATAGATTAGTGAGGGCAAGATGTAGTGGTTGAGCACAAAGACCCTCGAGGGAAGGGAGGTATGGTGACCCTGCCATTGGAAGATCCTAGCCCTGAACATTTTTTGAGCACCTTTTTGAGCCCATGACCGTTGACAATGCAAGAAAAGATTTCTACCAAACAGCTTAGGTACAAAACAACCATGCACTACCAAGAAGTGTTTCATTTCATTCATTGAATATTAAATCTCACATCATGAGTGCCATACACTATTAAAAGTAGCAAGTGGAAACAAAATATGGAATACACATCTGATCAAAACATGTTGTTTATCTCTATACACACACACACATGCGCGCACGCGCACACACGCACAGAGGGAGAAGCAATATGGAGTGTGATATAACATATGTACATCCTTTCTTTGACATGCACTAGTCTTTTGTATTCTATGTCCATCCGATATGTTGTATATACATTTTTGAAGTTTTCACATGTGCGTAACAATACTATAGATTATTTGGTATGCTCGACATGAGGCATGTTGTGTGGCATGTGTGTGGATTCGACATTTTTCCACTCACTCACTCATGGAAAAATATTGACACATTGGACAAGGGCTATCACTCTCTACAAAACTCTCTATAGTGTGTGGGTGCTCAATCATCCTAGTTACATGATTTTCTTAGAATGCATCCTTCTTTTGGTAGAGCTAATGAGAGGACCATTGCCTCTATTTTCTAATCTTGGTTTTTGTACCCCCTCCCTACATGAGGGTACTTGGTGTCTGAATCTTTCTTACCTCTTGGTATTGGCATGGTGTTAGTAACAATAAACAACGGATCTTTGATTTCAATCCATTAAATCAACTCATGAACCTTTTAAAAAATTGGTCTTTGATGATATGAGGGATTTTATTTTTTTTGCCAATGGAGGTTTTGTCCTCTCTCTCTCTCTCTCTCTCTCTCTCTCTCTCTCTCTCCCACACCCCCCAACACCCACAAATGGAGGTGGATTGAGAATTGAATTGGTGTCGAAAACTTCCATCACTTTCCACCTCTATTTTTGAGAGTACTTAGTGACAATGGATACATGAGAATTATTTTCCACTTCATCGCCTAAAGACAAAATAAAATCCGAGGTTTCACTACTGAAATATCTTAGGCCCAAGAAAGGCGGCTGAGTAGTTTGTCTGGCACCGAAAATGCTATGTAGATTTCTACCTATTGAGGGCATTTATGAATTGATTGTCATGAAACTGCATATTTATAGTCGTAGCCACATTTTCACAAACAACTCACATTGGGAAAACACTTCTCACTAATGAAAACTCACAAGTAATTTATTTATGAAAATATTCACCAAACTTTCAATTCAAGCACAAATTGCCACCAAACTTCTTATGAAAATACTTATTGCCACCTACCACCAAATTTTGTAATTTATACGTAAATCTTCACCATACTTCTTATATATATACTCTTTGCCTTTTATAAAAATACGAAGCATAGATTCTATTGCAAAAATATATATCTAGAATGCATTAAATGCATGCAGCACAAGATATTGCATGAGTGCTTTTAAGAGGTGCACTCAAATTGTGCAGCTTTAAAAAACACTATGTCCTGTTGCAACCGGGTAGGTTTTTTATGATCATTCCATAATTATTACTTTTGTAAATGAAGCAAGCAATTAGTATATACTCAACATCGTATATACTTGGTACTAATTGGGTTTCAAAGCTACAATTGAGTGTGTTTGGCTTAGACGTCTAATTGTTGATTTGGGCATAGCTTATATTGATATCTTCATTGATAGTTGCTAGATGGCACTAGTAGTGCAAGGAAATTAGCATCCATGGTCACTCTAAGGCTATTGACATGCGTTTTTAGCATTTCATTGACTCAACAAGAGAGATGAGCTTGGCATATGCACCAACATACGAGAATTTCATAATCTTTTCGCAAAGGCATTGTCTCATCACAAGTTTGAGTCTTTTCGTAAAGCTTTTGAGCTTACTTCTATCTATGGATTCATCAAAGTACAGCAACCTAATACTTGTTTGTGGATTGAGTGTTTTTTGCAAAGCTTTGGGCTAATGGATTCATCAAAGTACATAGG